>NC_142508.1:52641911-52952647 GCF_057876585.1 Rhinolophus sinicus
CTCCTCTCTCCCTGGAAGCCAGGGGTATCACTTTCACTAAAGGACCACAAACGGTGGTCCTCTTCTGGGCTGTCGCCTGGCCTAAGACGAGACACGGCTTGAGTGACAGTGTTCCTTTACATCTCTAATCTCTGCTTTACTCTCAAAGGAGAGCCAGTCAGCCACCTAATGACCTTTACTTGGCGCCTATTTTGTGCTGGACCCTGGGACATGAAGATGAAGAGGACACTGTCCCTGGCCTTAAGGAGCTACCAGTTGGGCTGGGGAGACAGTTGAGGAAAGCCCCAGCCCCAGCCAGCAGGACAGGGCTGACATAAGACAGCAGAGGGGGCTGGAGGAGGGGCTCCTGGGTGAGGAGGGCGGCAGCCGCAGCTGGATGCTGACCCATCTGGAGCCCTGAGAGGCTGGGTCCTTTCCACGAGGCTCCTCTGGTCTCCACCCACATTAGCAATGACCAGGTGTTTCCTACCGTTTCCCCGAAAATAAGACCTAGCCAGACGATCAGCTCTAATGCATCTTTTAGAGCAAAAATTATATAAGACTCGGTCTTATTTTAATACAATGTAAGACCTGGTCTTGTATAATAATATATAATATAATATAATATAATATAATAATATAATATAATATAATATAATATAATATAATATAATATAATATAATATAATACCGGGTCTTATATTAATTTTTGCCCCAAAAGATGCATTAGAGCTGATGGTCCAACTAGGTCTTATTTTCAGGAAAACACAGTAGTCGAGCTGGGACTGAAAGGTGGCAGCAGAGGAGGGCATCCAGGGGTAAGAGGCAGAGTTGGCAGGGAGGGGACAAGCCAGGACGGGCACAGCCGGGAATCTCAGGAGGCAGGGCAGAGCTGAGGAGCTATGGGAACGCGGCAATTCCCATCTCCAACTCTGGAAACTCTCCAGAGTCCTGACCAAGCCTGTGCTTCAGATAAAAATAACCACCATCCAGAAGGGAGGCCTGGCTCTCTTTGGCGTGGGCCACACGTGGCCTCCCTCCTAAGGAGTTCCCTTTGGGGCACAGCCCCAGGGACAGTGGAGAGGACTTCTGCGTGCTCACTTGCCCTACTGGGAATCAAACCAGGAATGCAAAACCTCTCTGGGTCCCTGATTGCTCGCTCAGGTTACTCACATCACCATATATGAACATTTCCCAGCTGCAGAAGGCCAGGCTGAAAGCGATGCCAGAACACACTGACGCTGGATGAAGATTTGAGAGGAAATGAGAATGGGATTGACATCATGGAGCATCTACCCTGCTGTCATGACCACACGCAATTTGCTTTCCTCTACAGTAAAATAACTTGAGGGGCAGGGCACCTCCAAAGGTACAAAATGTGAATTGCTTATATGACTCAACTATGACTCCACTTGACTAAAACCTGAGTTTGGCTGAAACTTCCAGGGGGCACAACTCAAATGGCTATCAGTAGACTGTGGACTCGTCATGGGGGGAATATTATGTAGCAGGTAAAAGGAGTGAACTGGAGCTTTGTGGTGTCAGCATAAATAAAACTCAAATACCGTGTTGTGTTAAAAAAGCAAGCTGTAGAATAGTATGTAATTGTACTATTTATGCAAATTTCAAAACATCTAAATCATTTTTGCATATTTTGCATCTGTACATATATACATCTATATGTGTATATTATATATACGTATATGCACTTATATTCACATACATCTAGACATGTCTGTATGTTTGTGTGTTTGTATACGTCTATGTATATGGGGGGGTGCATGTATGTGTGCACATGTTTACATGGTAAAACTAGGACTGAATCAGACCAAGTTCATGGTAGTAGCTGACTCCCGGGTGAGGGCAACGGAACTGGGAAGAAGAATGTGAGGATTTCATCTTTATCTTGACTATGTTATTTCTATTTTAAAACCTCAAGCAAATATGGAGGTGTCCATTTCTGCTCACTTTAAGTAGACGGGCCAAGCGGGCAGGAACTTCGGTAGTGACCAAAGGACGCGTCTGTAGCCCTTGCTCACGGCAGCCCCAGCAAACTGATACGTGCATCAGAGAAGTGCATGAACAGGATCATGTTCCGAATACCCCACCAGCCGCTGTACGCACAGGGACAGGAGGGACACAGAGACTAATTAGGAGGCCAAGGCAAGATTCCAGCTGGAGCCTGGCAGGGACCTCAGGGCTGTCTGTCAAATCAACAAGCTCACCAGCTGAGGCCTCTTCACAGGCAATGGCAGCTCCCTTGGCCAATGCTGACCATTCAGCCTCCGCTGCCCAAACAGTGCAATTAGAACTTAGGGCCAACGCACTTCAGTCCCTTTTCCATTTTTCAATTAAAGAAAAGAACTTTCCCCAAATGAGACATACACACCGTCCAAAGCTGCGTAGAGCCTTCCAACGACAAGTACATGCTCCCCCAAGGTAGGCTGGCGGGGGGTTTGTACTAAGGGACACCTACGGTACACCAGTTGCTGCATTTCTCAGTTCACCTCCTAATGACCCAGAGGTTTGGGTTCCACTATCCCTGAGGCCTCTGGGATTTACAAGGTCATACAACTGGCTAGCAGAAAACCCGGGGTTGGAATGCAGCTCCATTTGACCTCAGAGCCCTTTCTTCCTGGCACCTTGCTATCCCCAAGAGTGGACTTCCTTCCAGATGTCCTGTGACCACCCATGCAGTGGAGGGGCCCCTACCAACAACCCCATCTCCCTCTGCAATCCTCTCGCCTTTCTCTGCCTCCTAGGCAGACTGCTGGGTTCCGTGGAGCCAAGGCACTGGCGGCCCATGTCAGACAGTGGCTCTGTTGAGAAGGCACCAACCAATGTGTCACCACAGGGGACAGAAACCTTTACATCCTGGTGACCTTTTACCGAAACACACCTTTCATGGGGCTTGGCCCCCCTCCAGCCTCCATCTGCTGATGCCCCTTTGACTCAAATGGGACCAGCTGACCTCTGACCCCTGGCATGAATGGGTGCTCTCTGCAGAGCGCTCTCCACCTACTGGGGTCCTCGCTGTTTTCCTAATGTCCTGGAGGAGCTCACAGTTGCGTACCTGGAGAGTGAGGCCCATACTCTTTAGCTCTCCACTTTTGACCCCCAGTTCTCCTATGGTTGCCAGTGGCTCGAGGAACAGGCACCCCCAAAGGCATTTTCTAGAGAAGTCTGCTCAGCACCCTGTCACCCCTGGACTTGTACCAACACCTTGAAACATCCACCATAGATGGCTCTACGATACGGCAAAAATGCTTTCTGGAAAATGTTCCTCCCCTTTGCAAAGCCAAACCCATAAGACCACAAATAAGGTAAAGATGCCGAGGTCTCATGGGAACCAACCAGACATCAGGCCATAGCGGAGATACGAAGGGACCAACAAGGCTTTCAAGTCCCAGGGTCAATGGGGAAACCCAAGCCTGACGAATGAAAGTCACAGGAGTGAAATTCCTGTAGCACAGCCCAGAACTTTCAAAGGCATTTGGAGTCTGCCAGGGTGGTCGCTGCTTTCAGCCCCATTTTACAGAAAATAAAACTGAGTCCAGGAGACACTGCCTGGGATTTGTGAGGCTGTGCTGCTAGTGGGACCAAGACTTGAAATCAAGCTTTTAGAAAGTTTGGGGGAATTTTCAACATGCCGTTGCTGTAATATCAGCTCTACAACCGCCCCCCCCCCCCCCCCCCCGGCCAAGGCTCTAAGTGTACGTAGGGGATCAGTAGGTCCTCGTGTTCCCAGTCTAGCAAGGGGTCTCCTGGGCTATGCCGTGACCAAATTCAACGCTCAGGAACAAGTGAAAGAAAGGGAACGTGGTTTGAGTTCGATGCGTCATCTCGCCCGGCCTCCTTTGCCAGTGTTTAGGAAAGTCTGCCAAAAAGATGAATCTTAGAACTGAGCCTGTCAGCCGTCGGCTCCGAAGCTGTGCCAAGCTCTCTGCTTTTGCACATGCTGTTCCCACAGCTCATCCCATGACCCCAACCCACCCCCTCCCCTGGCCCAGGCTGGGCAGATTAATTCCTGCTCCTTGCTTAAGACTCAACTGCAGGGTCACTGCTTAATCACGCTCGCAGACCTGTCGGGCTCATTCATGGCTGAATTGCCAATGTCGGCCAAGTCGGTGTTCAATAAATATTTATGGAATGAGTGTGTGGCTCTCCTCTTCCTCCTGAGATCAGAAGAGCCATATAAGGACCACGCATATACATTTACATGAAGTTGGCTTCTTCGTTACTGCCTGCAGCTCGGGTTCTCAGGGACCAGAGCCTGAGTTCAATTCCTGACACTGCCCCTCACTCACTGTGTGACCTTGGACATGGCGTGTTGCTTTTCTGGGCCCCAGTGTCCGCATCTGTAAGGTAGCGGGGAATGATAGGTCTTGTCAGACATGGGCAATTCAGTGGTGAACAAGACCAGTGGGTCTGTGGGCGTGATTAAGTTCCAGGAGACAGTGACTCTTCAGCTGAGTCTTCCCTGAGGAGCAGGGATTCATCTGCCAGCCTGTGCGGGAAGAGGGGCAGGTTGAGCTGTGGGGTCCGGAATGAAGGAGAGAATGAACGTGAGTATTGTCACATGACCGTGTCAGCTATGTAGTGTACAGCCACTAATGTTAGCTACTCTAATACTGCGGCTGCTCCTCAGTGACCCACAGATGCATTATTTGAAGGGATTCTTAGAAGGCTGGCATGAATAATGGTGGATGCAGTGAAGAACTCTCCATTCTTTACCACGTTATTTCAAAGCCCCATCTCCGGCTTGAGACAAAATCTAACTTTTAACCATCTCATTAAATGTCTAACGCTTGTGGGGTGGCGGGGAGGAGGGAGCACACTTTAAATTTGAAACACACTGTACTCAGCATGTGCTTTGAGCCATGGCCACTTTTTCCCACCTTCTGGGGAAGCAGGTACCAAGTATGAATCAGGCCTGGCGCATTAATGCTGACCATCTGGCCGGGAACCATGCACAAAGGGACATGTACAAAGGTACGTGGTAACTCACACTGATGGCAATGACCGACTGCTGCCATGACTGCCACGGAGCTGTCTCCTTTAGGGGTTCGGTCTTAGCTGAGTGAACTGGTCCCGGGCGTCCTAGAACTCAGCACCCTGCATGGCGTCTGTTCATACTATTTGCACTCCAGCTAGACAGTGCGTTTTTTGAGGGCTGGAATCAGTGGTGTGCTGTTAAATGTTTAACAACCAACGCTCAAAAAACAAACAAACAACCAAACTCACCCTGATTTCTAGTGTTTGCCAATTGCCCTGGTATAAACACTCCCACCATGGCCAACTTCAAGCAACCAACACGAGGTATTGAACATGGAATTTCTGGAAAGAGACTCGTGCAAGCACACCATTATGTAGTCTTTCCATCACATGGATACAACAGACACCAATAACCTCAAGAGCAGAGATAATAGTAAAGTGCAGTCAGAAATGAAGATATGATAAGTCTTGAGTGTTTATTACCTTTGTTTTAAATGACTTATTTCATTGTAAGCTTATATGATTTGACTTTTAATGATGGCTCACAACCTTTCTCAAACTTAACTACTGGCTCTCACAAACCAGTAAAAGCCGTCCGCACCACGCTACCGGCTGGCACTGAGTGTTGTTCAATTTCAAACCCCAGCGTGGATTCACTGCTCAACAATCATCACCAATGAACTGGCCAACGTGCGGTGAGTGTGGACAAAGCAGCAGACCCTGTGCTGGGGTTTTATTCCCAGCATCTCATATTTATCATCTCCACAGACTGAGGGTGTCGCTGCGATTAGCTTGACTGTACAGATGAAGACACTGAGGCTCAAGACAGATAAACACCTGGCCCACGGTCACACAGAATGCCTGTGGACGGTGCCGATGCCTCCATCACACGCCAACTGCTTACTCATTTGGGCTCATCTAGGTGGTAGTGCCCCAAAATGTCTGGGCGGTTCTGACTTCTAGCCCCATGTCAGCCGGACTCATTCAGTGAAACACGCCGCCCACGGGACAGCAGCCGGGGTGCCCCAGGTTCTGCTCTTCCTCAAGCACAAAGGAGAACTCGACATGTGAGCAAGGCCAAGCACTGATCAGACTCATACCCACAAACCACCCAGAAATTCCAGGAATGAAGTGGTGGCTGGGAGGCGGGAGGAGGACACCCCAGCAGGCAAGTCTCGGGCAGATCCCAGGCCTGGGCAGAACCTCTCGGGAAGAACGTCTGGATCAATACCAGACACCTGGGGTGCAGGTGACAAGGGATCTCATCCGTTGTCCTTAAACCCTTCTCCACAGGATTACGGCTGGATAGGGAGGACACAGGCACCCTGGGTTCCCCACAAATGAGGATGGAGGGCCAGCAGTGCACCCAGCCGAAGAGAAACACCCACCCATGGCCTCTTCTTCCCTCCTGCCCCTTGGCAAAAGATACATCCTTGGGGATGATATGTCTGGGAGCTGAAGTGAATGAGTACAATGTACAAAACGTATTTGATTTTTTAAACACTACACAGAATACCCAAAATTCTGGACCAAACTCATTCATCAAACACTTCAATCTACTTAGTGGGGGGGAAAAGATCAAAACTGAAAACCAGGTGCATTCAATGCAAGCCAGGAGAATATATAAAAGAAGCCACTCTAAAGTGACTGAACAATACATTAATAAAACATAACTCCCGGGGCCCCTTTCTCTTTTCGTGCAGATGTGTGGATGTTTTCTTGGGGACAATGCTCTCAGCAAAGCTTTACAAAAACAGCAGGAAACCCCAGCTCCAAAGGACAAGACATCGAGCACTGCCAGAAGGCAGTGTGGAAAAGCGTGGACGTTGGGTCAGACCCGAGTTCGAATCCTGATTCGACCACCTAGAGCTGCCCAGGTCCCTCAACGTCTCGGTGTCTCTAATTCCTCATGGGCACAAAGAAGCCCTGAACTTCTCCCAGGACTAGAGGAGGGAAGGTGCAAAGATTACAAAAATAGTGGTTCTAAAGAGCCCAGCAGCAGAGTCCTGGGACCTAGCGGTTTTTAATGACTCTTTCCCTTGTCCTCCTGGGGGAATTCAGGCATCCCAGACCCTCTCTGCTCCAGGCTTCAGGGCTGGCAGGACCTGAACCAGCCTCCTGCCTGCAATGCATGATTTACTGGTACTGGGTGGCATCTAGCAGGATGAGTCATAGCTGCTGGTTTTGAACCAAACTCAAAGACACAAATTCTATAGCACCAGGCTATGGACTCTCCACACTGCTTTGCAGATGAAAATCGCCAGGGCAAACCCTCTGTGGCCACAGACTCCTTGGGACATGCAAAGGGACAAGACAGTCCACCCTTGGGAAGGGGAGGAGACACAGCAGCAACTAGATAAAGACAAAAGGCGTGAGGAAAGCAGTCCCAGGAATGGAGAAGTTGAGCAGAGGTTGGGGCAGAGACCACTCTGGTGGGATAGAGAATGGGGTCTTGCTGAGATATCAAGGAAAGGGATTTCCATGCAGCAGGAACAGTACCCATGGTGGGGCGTAGGAGGGACCCCATGGAGGCTGGTCAGGCCATACAGCTTGATCTGGGGCCCGGGCACACATGTGCATTTTGTGAAAATTCATCTGCAGTACACGAACGAGTGTGCAGTCCTCTCTAGTATGGTAAACTTTAATAAAAATGTTTTATCACCGCTTGGAAATTGCTCTAGCTTCTGTTTGAAGAAAGGACCAAGACAAGCATGAGTGGCTGCAGGGGGAAGGAACATCTCTGTCTAAGAGAAAACTCTCAAGGGCTCGCCCCAGGACTCTCAGAGCTGAGACAAGTCTGGAGCCTGGTCTCTGACAACCCTTGAAAGTGAACTTACATGTTGGAGCCCAGATAAAGCCCGGCGAATAGCTAGGGCCTCCCACTTGGACCAGATACCAACTCTCCCAGACAGGGCCCAGTTCATCCCACGTCTGAGAGGGCACTTTGTCCAGAGATGCCAAAGCTGAAAATATCTCCACTCCCAGTGAAGCCCGGGCCTTGAAGGTTCCCGGGAATAAACAGTGTTTTCAGCAGGCGGGTGCTTCTCCCCACAAGAACAGACTGGCTGTGTTGGGAGCTGGTTTTGGGCAGGAGAGAGGGGATAACAGCAGATAATATACATACATACTGACTTATTTGCAATGTTGTTGTGGAAACAACTCATTCTTTCAGAGGGGGCACTTTGGGGTGACAAATAGATGTGCTTTGCAAGCTCCTGGGCATACTAGGGTACGACATGAGTGTACTCATATATGCTCTGAAGGAAGATGCTGGAATCCTCAGGACACTTGCTCAGGCCCCAGAGCAATGAGTGCCAACAAGCTGAGCAGCCTTCCGGAAGCAAGGCTTATGGACACGCGAACAACTTGTTCTCAAGGGGCCTCTTGCCTCTGGACAAAGGCAGTCATTTTAGCTCCCAAGCTACTCACTCCATTCTTGCCACGAGACTGACTACTTTCTGGTCCTCCCAGGTCGTGTACACAGAACCTTGCACAGTTTCACATATATCCCCACTACCCAGTACCCTCCCACCCCATCTTTGTGCCAGGCCCCAGGACAAGTCTTCATCAGCTTTCTAGGGCAGTGGGCTTCTTATTTGAGCCTGCCCCAGAAAGTGCTGGAAGCCTCTTTTAAACCCAGATTGCTGGCCAAACCCTGTAACTTTTGATTCAGGAAGTCTGGGGCAGGGCCTGAGAATGTGCATTTCTAACAAGTTCCCAGGTGCTGCTGTGCCCCCCCCCTCCAACTTTGTGTGGGACCCCACTTTGAGAACCACTGCTCCAGATTAAACAACCTCTCGAATCTTCTCACACCCCACCTTAATCCAGCGTTTTCTAAACACCAACCCTTGGCACACCCCTTCCCAAGCTTGTCTACCTGTACTAGTACATATTTTGTATTTTTAATTCAAGTTGGCCAGCTTTGAGGGTACAAAGAATTTTACTTAGAAAAGGTAACTTTCTATCACCACCGTCTTGCAGAGAACCTGATCGATTCTTCCCTGAACGGACGGAAGCGGGAGTACATTTAAACACAAGGAAAACAGAACAAAGTGAGGACCTCCCAGCTGGGCGCCGATACCAGCCAGAAGCTTTGTCGTAGAGCGTGCTTTCTTTGTTGTAAAGGGACAGGGAGGGTGGGGCATTAGGGACCGATGACACCACCTGAGACGTTCACCTTGCCATCAGCAGAAGGATTACACAGTTATAAGAACAGGTTGACAGGTTTTGCTGCCGGGTCTGAACACACGCTCAGTCACCTTGAGGACAAGCAGAGATGGGCTCCCCATACTTCGGGGGACACTGCTCACTCCATAATGATCTGTTCTCAAGTGAAAATGTCACCCTGTTACACTCCTATCCCCTGTAGCCCATAGCAGGGAATCCAAACACTATACAGCTCATCCCATCTGCAGGGAAGACTCTAGTTACCCTGAATCTGACACTTTAACTCCAGGAGCATGGAACTTCTTGCCTTTCTCCAAGGGTGCCAGGCCCCTCCCGACCTCCCGGCCTCTGCACACACATGGTCCCTCCACTTGGTGCACCCTGGCCAACTCCCTACACACCATCTTTTCCTGCCAGAGAATGCTGCTTCTTTGCTTTAGAAGGATTTCTCAGGCTCTTATCAAGTCATTCTCAGCAGATGTCAGCTGGATGCCAGCTCCCATTCCTAGAGAGATCCAGGTGAGTTTTTTCCAATCCGAAAGAACTTTGGGACAGGGCCAAGTCCAGGACCACTTGCCTATAAGTGAAATGAAAGCTCAATTCCTTTTCCAGCTGGGATAGTGCCATTCTGCACTCACAATCGGACACATTCCAGAAATTTGGATTGAAAATGTGGGATTTTTTTATAATTTATATTTTTTAAATGATGGTCCAGAAGTTGCATAATCCTCTTTTCCCCCTAAATCTGTGGTTTCTGTCTAAGCTGACGCAGCACTTGAGATAATCAGAGGAGCTAAATCTCCCTTGGGCTGGGTCATGAAAAACTATCTGTCCTGACAGCCTTGAAAAGGGGGTGTCTGTCTGCGAGTGCCCACAATTGCACAGCCTGGGGTACAAAGCAGCACGCTCCCATGGCAACATCTCAAGACAGGACTCTCTGCCAGTTGTTACTGTGACCCCCCCCCCCCCCCCCGTGCAATGTCAACACCCAGATGCCAGATTTCCCTACACCCACGGCAGAGGGCCTTGGCCCATTCTAGAATGAGATGACATGACTTGATGCTTCTTTAAGAAGGAAGTCAAGAGAGGAGAACACGGTTTCTCAATAAGTTAAATATTATAAAGTTACCATGTGACCCAACAATTCCACTCCTGGGTGTAAACCCAAAACAATGGAGAACAGGTGTTTCAACAAAAACATGTATACGAATGTTAATAGCAGCATTATTCACAAGAGCCAAAATGTGGAAACATCTCAAACTTCCATCAATGGAAGAATGGATGAGCCAAATGTGCCCTGTCCATACAGTGGAATATTACTCGGCCATGAAAAGGAAACACTGACACGTGCTAGAACATGGATGAACTTTGAACTCACCATGCTCAGTGCAAGAAGCCAGACTCAAAAGGCCACATATTATGTGACTCCATTTATATGAAACATCCAAAATAGTAAATCCAGAGACAGAAGGTGGAGTAGTAATTGCCAGAGGCTGGGGAGGAGAGAAAGGGGAGTGACTGCTAATAAGGGCTATGGGTCTCCCACCGCCATTTGGGGTATTAAAAATGCTCTGGAATTAGATAGTAGTCATGGTGGCACAACCCTGTGAATGTACTAAGTGCCACTGAACTACATACTTTAAAACGGTTAAAATGGTAAATTTTATATTTATGCATATTTTCCCACAATAAAAAACCTTATTTTTCTTTTAAGGAAGGAAAAAAAGCATGGCTGGCTCTATGAACCACCACCACTCAGATCTGCCCGACGTCCCTGTTCCAGAACAGAGCATGCTCCGTTTAGAACTTTACAAGGGGCTCCAGATCCCCATCCCATGAAGGCCTGAGACTCTATTCCGCTCAAGGAACTGAAGATGAAATGAAATGATGCTTGTGTTGTAGTTTCCTTTCTTGACAAGCCATCAGCCCCTTTGAGTGATGCTGGGTTTGCACATCTGGGATTGATCAAAAACCAGTGAGTTTGCAAAAAAAAAATCCTCCTAGGTCGGGAGCAAGCAGACACAGAGGCACCTCCCATACGTAGTAAATTACGCTGGTGACAGAGGAAAGAAATGTTTCAGTTCCCTCAAGGCCAAAGAGGTCAGCATTGCCGGTCCTGCCTCTAAGAGCCAGTTTTCAAATGCAACTGACTAAAGCCCAGATGGCCAATGTGAGGTCTTTCTTTGAGGGAGGGGTGAAACCTAGGGGCTCTCAGAGGCCTTGTGTTTGTCTGTGGAGGCTCCCGGCCCTCCCCCAGCCGGCCAGCCAGCCAGTTCTCCTCACTAGTCCAGAAGCAGGACTTTGGGGGCCAGTGTTGATCTAGGTCCCGGGGCAGGGCTCTCTGCATTGACACTGGTACCTGTTGGCAAAGGGAGCCCAAGCCACCATGTCAGCACATCCCCTCTCCAGGCCCACCCCTCCCTAACCCAGCCTGGGGACCTAGATGCCAGGTGGCATGGAAGTCCTGACTGACAGCAAGCTCTGCTGTGACAGTCACATGGCTCATCATTGGACGAGCACCTTCTTCCAGACTCTGGAGCAGAGCCCAGTCAGGATGGCAGCTCTCCCTGACCCTGGCTATGTCATGCTGTGTACATGCCTTAATCACTCCAAGCCTCAATTTCCTCTTTGTAAAAAGGAGAACGGGCCAGTGCCCACCTCATAAAGAAGTCAGTGAGATCATCCATGTAAAACTCTGGGTACCGCTGTCCTGTAGTAAGTGCCAAGTAAATATCAGAGGCTGGTATTATAAATGCTTTTATTACTATTCCCATTCCTATATCTTAAGAGACTGTAAAAATCAAAATGACCCTCTTCATTCTCCTCCTATGGTACATCGTCGGGGACTTGGGGCTTGAGCTTAACTCTGCTCACAGCTGTTTCACCTGGAGCCCCTCTCAGATAAAACAAAATCTTGTGTCAAGTTCAGGCCCAGAGGCGGAATTAGTGGCTGGGCTGAGAATTGTCTTAAAAGGAGACAGGACCCAGCGGTTAAGAATGTAGGGTGTACAGCCAGACAGGCCTGGGGGTGACAGCATGACACATCAGCTAGGGAACCTTGGGTATGCACTTTACCTCGGTTTTCTCATCTGTGAAATAGGGATCAAGAGGCCTGCTGCCCAGGTGTGTTGCCGGGATGATAATGCAGGTAAAGTGCATAGCACAGGGCCTCATAACTGCCATACCTTCTGGCCCTCCCTTGTGTGGAAACACCTAGATCAGAGGCAGCAGAAAATCAGGTGCACAAAAGAGCCCTGGGAGGTCCTCTCTCAGTCTATTTGAGGAAGGGGACCTGCCCTTCATCTTGTTCTACCTGACTCTGGTCTCTCACTTGTCAGACTCTAGACTCTAGATGCTTTGACCCAGATGGGAAAGGTAGGCTCATCTTATTCCGTCAGAACAAGGGACCCCAATGCTCAAGGTGGAAACTCACAAATCCACTCTTGGTCGCAAGGCAAGCTGGGCATTTGCACAGGTCCCTGGCTGCTTCTCTCCACCAAGGCAGCACCTCACCTTTTGGCTAAAAAATGCCCAATTCAAGTTAGACTTCAATGACTAGGCATCAGCTGAGCCCTTTCTGGCTTGTCCAGCAGCCCAACCCTTGGCAAGGGAGGCTCTGGGTCTGAACCGCATGAGGGGCTGGCCCTGGTTCTCTCATCTAGGGCAGCTCATCTCCCCAGGACTGCGAAACCAAGTCTGCAGCTTCCAGCACAATTCTCCCCACACAAGGAGTTTATGCAGATGCCCACTCTGGCTGAAGATACCCAGGACCAAGTTCCTCAACCTATAGGAACGCTGACGCGCAGCACACCTGTACACATCCGCGGCCATCTGGGGCTTCAGGAGCAGGTCTGGGTTCCAGCCCTGGCTCTGCCTGGACAACTCACTTCACTTCTCTAACCCCCACTGTGTTCATCGGAAATATGGGAAGGAGAAGTCTACCCTGCAGGTTTGCTGCAAATGAAATATAAAGGGGTGTGGCCCTGTAAACTGTGGAGCAGAAGGCACAGCCGTTAGTATCACCCCTGCCATCCACATGTGGGTAGACACAAACTCCTGCCACATCCACACCGTCAGCTTTCCATTTATTGACGCCCACTGCGAACACAGGAACGCGACGGACGGATGCGAGCGAATTGCACAAGGAAGGCAGGAGTACACAGCCTCCAGGAGCACGGTTCTGCTGTCAGACCCGCTTCGAGTCCCGGCTCCCCCGCTTCCTGCCTTGAGCAACTGACTTGCCCTCGCTGAGCCTCAGTTTCCCCACCTGTGAAACCGCATGCCGCTGAGCCTGGTTCGGAGATGCAATTGGCATCCCGCTTAGTGCTTGCACACAGTGAGCCCTAAGAGCTGGCATCTGCTCTGGTTACTTCAGCTCCTCGGAGATTAAGGGAGGGGATTGCAGCTCAAGGAGAGGAAAGGAATCTAAAGCACACTTACTTCCGTAGGGCTTTAAACACCAGCTCGTCGGCGTCTCCCGCGGCGGCGAAGTCGTAGTATGGGCACAGCAAGATGGTCGAGGGACAAGGGAACCCGTGGGCCACGGAGCGAAGCAGTGGAGCCGGGGGCCCAACGCGCGGGCTCTTGTATGCCGTCTGCGAGCCCGGAGGCCACGCCCCCGTCGGCCCACGGTGCTGATAGGGCCGCGCAGTGCAGCCCCGTCTCCCCCTGCCCTCAGGCCCCGCCCCTCCCGAGCTCACCCCCTCCCCCGGCCCGGCCCCGCCCCGCCCCTTGACAGGGGTAGGTGCTGGAGCCTCGGGTCTGGGGGCGGTGCGAGGAGAGCCAGGACGACCCGCGCGTCCTAATAACTTGGTTTGAGAAGAGGACTTGCTCAGTTTCCTCACAGTGACCATAAAAATACCAGTTCCACTGAGCGCTTACTATGCGCCCAGCGCGGTGCCAAGCACTTTCCACCACGGGTTTGCAAGTTTACCGAACCCCGTCTCTCTGTGGCTCAACTGGAAAATACGAATACGGAGGAGGCAACCTCCCGGGATTGTAGCAAATAAAATCGGGAAGGACATGGACTCCGTAAACTGTGGCGCAGAATATACACTTGTTAAATATATTTCCATCTTCTACACCCGGGTAGAAAATTTCACTCATGCCACCTTGACACACACACACACACACACACACACACACACACACACACACACACACTATTCCCAATGTACAGATGAAGAAATGAAGACTAGATACTGGATGAGGACAGTAAAACCGTGGTCCAGGCTAAGTGCCTTTACTTTTATTATCCCAAACATGTCCACAGGAGTCCAGTGAGGTGGAAATGATCCCATTTCACAGACTGGGCAACTGAGGCCTGGAGGAGAATGTCGGGAGTCCAATAGCTAGTGAGAAGCAGCACAGGTTCAAACCTTGATCTTACAACATTTTGCCCGCAGGCATTTAGCATCTTTAACCTGTGCAGGTAAACACACAAATCAATTTAGAGCCAGAAGAAATCACCCTTGGCCCTTGTTGGCAGGTGAAGAAACCAAGCTGTAGAACCAAAAGAGACTCCCTGGGCTCCCCATTCAGTCACATAGTTGGACCCACTGTTTGCCAGCATGCCCATGAAGCGCCTGTCCTCACGCTGCATGAAGACACTGAAATCAGCTTATGCATCACTCCACTTCCACCTCACATCACTTCCACACGCTCCCATCGAGTCACTCTGAACCAGCCTCTGTCGATACAGCAGTGAGCAGGCATAGACAAGCCCCCTCTGGGACCTCACGGGCGCCTAGATGGGTCAGAGTATATGGGGGAGAGTCAGTGGATCAACAATGAGGGAGGAAGACCCCTCCATGACTGGTGGGGCCTGTGTGACATGGATTCAGAAAGCTGGAAATGCTTGCCCAAGATTTGGTTGCAGCTCAGTTGCAGATAAAGTATAATGTAGACGTCCTTTGTTATCTTTTTTTCATTTCTTTTACTTTTCTTCTCTCAGTTTTTGAAGCATCATTCTCAGCTCAACAGTCATTCATTCAATACTTATTAAGCACCTACTATGTGCCAGGCTCTGTTCCAAGCATTAGAGTATGCAGCGGTGAACCAACTTATTCCAGAACAAATCCTCACCTTGACAAAGGGCAAACCCAAAGGGAGAAAAGACTTGCATTATTAACAGAAGACTCTCAGGTACCCAGCCTCACACATATTAGTTTGTCTACCCCAGCAACACTGTGGGGCTGGTGCTGTGATCATCAGGAAACTGGACACAGAGAGTGTAAGTAGCTTTTCCCAGGCCACACAGCTTCCGAGTGGAGGAACTGGGATTTGAACTCATGCATTGCCCGCCCATCTGCCACCACCTTGTGTACCATGAAACCTTGGGTACAGGGGAGTGGAATACTCTCACTCTTGGCCCCAGCAGAGCGGAAGGGAAGCTACGCAGGGTTAGATTTCTCATGAACCCAGCATGTGGGTGGGTGTGGAGGTGGTTAATACTGAGATGCTCACAATTCTACTAACTCGGACATCCACTTCCTTCCTGATGCTTTTTATGGCAACTCCGTGGGCTCCCTGCTGGTCCAGGATGGCTCTGAGGACACCCTCTCCAGCCCAGGCATTCCAGGGGTACCATTAGCATAGCTTCAACCTGAAGGCACCTCAACAATGACGTTCCCCGCCCAGGCTCCCAACTCCTGTCTGGCCTGGCAGCCACCGCCCTAGCACGCTGCACAACACAGAAACTTCCAAAGACTCACCCTTCCTCTTCCTCAGTTTCTCCTTTCCTCTCCCTCTGCAGTCTTCTCCTCATCTGCCCTCCTGCTTCTTGTCTGCCCTGCTAAGCCTCCCTGGCCTGGCATCTGACTGTGCCCACCCCTCCCCGCTGATTTCCAACAAGACCTTACACATCGCCCTGTGAACCTCTCCCAACTGAATGAGAAGAGGGGGCTATCGTCGGCTTTGTTTTATAGAAGGGGAAACTGAGGCTCCAGTAGGTGAAGGCATTTGCCCACGGTCACTTGGCTATCGCGTGATAGGGCTGGGACTCCAACTCACGCAGTTCAGAACCAGAGCACATGACCTTGGCCTCTAAACCAGGTGACCCAGAGGGATTAGGGAGTTTGGGTTTGCTGCAATGTGAACCCATTGGGCATTTCTGAGTGATTTCATTTCTCTTTAATAGCCCAGTTGGGCTAACACTTATCAAATGGGATGCTATAGTTACTACTGCTACGTAATAAATTACCCCAAAACATAGTGGCTTCAAACAACCATTCTATTTTGCTCATAATTTTGTAGGTCAGGAATCTAGGACAGACCTAGCTGGATAGTTCTTCCTTGGGGGGGTCTTTCATATGGTTGCAGTCAGATGTTGGCTGGGGCTGCAGACTCAACGGGGCTGGACATCCAAGCTGGTTCACTCATGTGGGAGGAGCTCAGCTGAAGCTGTTGCCTGAAGTGCCTCCGTGTGGCCTTTCCAGGAAGGCAGTCTCAGAGCAGCCAGACTTCTTACTTCCTCCAGAGCAAGCCTGCCAAGAAAACCAGGTGGAAGGTGCATGACCTTTATGACCTGGCATTGGAAGCCATAGAGCATCACTCTGCCATACTTTTGGTTGAATCACGGAATCTGCCTAAGGTCAAGGAGAGAGAACATACAGCATTCTGGACATATGGAGATGAAAGAATTGGCAGACAAGATATATGAAAACACATAGTTCAGTGCCTGGCACCAAGCACTCAATAAGACAATCCATCCTTCATAGGGGGCTAAGTTATTCCAGTGGAATGAGCACCATCTTTGCATCTTTGAGACAGATGAGATTGAATCCTGACTCTACCAGGCACCAGCTGTGTGTCTTTGTTCAAGTGACCCAACCTCTCTGAGCTCTAACTGCCTCCCAAGCTGGATCACCCTAGGGGCAGACTGAGTCCACTGTCTTTGGTGCCATGGTCTGGAACCATTTGGGCTGGGTTCCAATCCTGGCTCCTCCACTTCCAAGCGTTGGCCTTGTGTTCAGCTCCCCATCTGTAAAATGGGGGTGATGGTAATGGCATCTTTCTCCCTCAGGGTTGTCATTAGAATATTAAAGGGTTAATAGATGGAAAATAATTAGAACAGGGTCTGGCACATAGCAAGCATTAGTTAACATTGTTAATAGAGCCAATAAAGTAAAAAGAGAGACAGAAAAGTTTAATTTTCATCAACTTTTCCATCATTGTGTAATCTTAGATTTCCAAAAACTTTCCAAAACTTCACTTTGACTTTGAATCAGATGGTGTGTTATGGGCAATGTGTGCTCCTGGGAGGTCCTGGATGGGGAAAGACCAAATGCACCCAAGAGTCTTCCTGGGAAGGGACTGGCCACTGATATCCTTGGAAATCCCAGCAAAAGATCCCATTTGCGATCCAGGAAGGAGTTAAGTCATGGAGCATTTGAGACAAAGGAGAGGTCCTCCGGAAGAACCGCAATGAGGCCCAACCTAGAAAAAGGAACACGCAGACCTGATCAGGGCCTCCTGGAGAGGTTCCACCCCTCTGCCCACTCGCTCTCTCAGAACCAAGGTGGGCTGATGGGAGGACCACACGTGTGAGTGCAGAATGGTGGGCTTGCGCTTTCTTTCCTATCTTGACAATGTTGCCATAGGACGGATGTGTCTTGAACTCACACCAACATCTTCTTCACCAGTTGTTTTCATTGGAGTCTCTTGAGCTGGACATCAAGAGCCAAGGCCAGGAAGTTCCAGCTTCTCATTCGTTCCGGCCACACCCGTTCAGCAGCTGTAGAATGTCACGGAGCCTCAATTCGCATTGAAGACCACTAACAGTTTGAGTCAAAGAGACATGGACGCACCATTTTGGGCTTAGAAAGAGGAACCAAAAAGACAGGAAAGATGGTGACACCTCTGCGTTAACATGAGCCAATGTGTGGCCTTCCAGGGTCTCAATGGGAAGGATTTGTTGGACGTGTAGAAGAGGAAGGGTGCAGGGCTGAGTGCCACATCTTCCATGGGCAGGCAACTCTTTGGGGGCAGTGCAGGCTCTGCTGGAGGGAAGCGCTGGGCAAGAGCGTGATGGACCGAAGTTGTGAGTAACAGAAACACACTCAAGTTAGCGCAAGCAGAGAAAGGGGCTTTTTGGTCGCAGACCAGGTTATTATGGAGCCCAAGGACAGCCGAGACCCTCAAAACACAACTAGTCCTGGAAAAGTGTCAGGCATCCTAGAAGTACTGTCTGTGTATTTTTTCCCTTTCGGTATGAGGGTCCCTTCCTTCTCCCTCTACAGCCAGGTCTCACCCATTCCCTGTGGACACGACACCCCTTAAGCATGGAGGTCCACATCTCCCTTGTTGTAGGGACCAGCTCGGGCTGTGCTCAGCCATCTCCCAGTTCTAACTTCCTAACAAGTGAATCGAATTTGCCTTGTCTGGAATACGTGTCCACCCCTGGTCAAGCAAGTGAGGCTAAAGGGACATCACCGGGCAACAGGAATGTGACGGTGAGGCAC
This sequence comes from Rhinolophus sinicus, assembly GCF_057876585.1. Lineage (NCBI taxonomy): Eukaryota > Metazoa > Chordata > Mammalia > Chiroptera > Rhinolophidae > Rhinolophus > Rhinolophus sinicus. Next base: position 52,660,514 of record NC_142508.1, read on the forward strand.
GGTTTGTGGCACGGACACACCCAAAGGCCAGATGCCATCGCTGTGGATAGAGCCAGAAAAAGACCTGGGATTCAGTGGGACAGCAGCCTGCGGTAAGAATGCTACCTATAAGGCTGAAGGAGACTCTTTCCGTGTCCCACTCATGTCCCTAGAAGCCCCAACCATTTCCATGCACACCAATCTGACTTCTGACAGCCGCACCTGTGTCTGTGGAGGGCTGCCCCTCGGCTGTCAAAAGCCACTTAGCCCATGAGCACGGTGGCCCCCAAGTGCCTAGGATTTAAGACCCCTGGGCCATCAGCTCACAGTGGCTATCATGGATGGAGGTACAAATATCACAGATCCCGCACGCTCAGCTGGGATGTTTCAGAGGTGAATGTTTCCTGGGATTCTCTATTCAGCCACATGGTAGCTGGCTTAAGGACGCACATTTTATCAGGTTCCTTCCCCACCTGAATCACTAACCCACCTCTTTCCTCTATCCCTTGCACCATTCAAATATACTGCTTGCCCTCAAATCCTCAGTTCAAACCTCAAATCCTCAGCTGGGAACCCAAACTAAGACAAGGTCCCTGAAGTTTGGGGAGAGGAACCCAGGAGTCACTCTATTCTCCTGGGATAGCTGTGCCTGCATTCACCTATCCATTGAGTATTTGTTGAGCATCTACTATACGCTACGGAATATGCTGACAAATACGGGGGAAAAACAGGGAGCAACTGACAAAGTCTCAACAGCCATATTAAGAGGGCTTTTTACAAGAAGAGTTTGGGAAGCCAAGGCTTAGCTGTGGGATTATTTCACTATATAAAAACGATGACTCATGTAGGAAAAGTGAACACCAAATCCCAGAATATGATGGGCACCCCCTTAAAGTTTGACAGAGGTACTTTAGAGCAAATTAAAGGAATTCTACATCCAATGGTGAATAGCAAATTTATCCAACTCGAGTTACCCCACAAGAAGTAAGACAAGCAGAAAATATAAATAGATTTTTAAAAATAAATGAATGCTGGAGTTCATTTACATTTACTGAGGACTTTCTTGGGACCAGGCATTCTGGAAAAAGCAGATGAATAAGGCAGACATGAGACAAGGCTTTTAATGGAAGGACTTTGCATGAAGGACCAACGCAGTTCTCTGTGCTAAGTGCAATAACAGAGGCAGCTAGAGGGTTCCAAGGAGCCCAGGAGAAGGGTGGGTGCCTGGACCAAGGCATTACAGACGTGCTGCAGGGCCCGTACATTACCCAGGACGCATCCTTTGCCCCTTACAGAAACTCAATAGGACGGACGGAAGGAAGAAAAAGGCAATATATTGGCTCCAATAAGTGGGAAGTCCAGAAAAGGAACCGATTTCAGGTACTCCTGGGTCCAGGATCTCAAACAAGATGGCCACGTCTCCCTCCTTCCCCTCCCCTGACCTCCCCGCTCCTCTCTGGGTTCTGTCAAACTCCTCCTGTCACTCCACGAGGCAGAGAAGGTGGCCATTGGCAGCCACGATTCAACCCTGCCCAGCTCTGCGACCCAACAGGCAACACCTTCCACCTGGCTGCAAACTGAGAAATAAAATCCCAGGGAAAGACACAGTTGGCTGGGCTTAGGCCACATGCCCACTCTGGCAAACGCCATCATGCCCCATCCTGGTCCTCTAACCCTGACAGCCATGGTACATGCCAGCCTGACTTCCAGCTGCCAGCACATGTGTTCCTTTGCCTCAGAGCTTTTTCTGGGCATGGACACCCATGCCAAGTCAAAATCAACATAGAAGTACACCCCTCAGAGCAGCATCCACCAATAATTTAGTAAGAACTGGAGAACAGATACCCAGCTCCCTTGCCTCTCAGGCAGGACAACACGGGCTCCCCAAGACTCCAGGGAATTACGCTCCAGGGGCCACAGCAGTAGCTGGTGCAACAGCTACTTGTTACCGGCTCCTTCCCATCCCTGTCTCACTTCAACTTCCTCCTGGTATTTCCTGGGATCATCTCCCCCAACAAACTCCTTGCACTCACATCCTGTCTCAGAGTCTGTTTGGGAGGAATCCAAACTAAGACACCCAGCTACTGCCACAAGCCCGTGGTTGGGGGGAAGGGGCCTTGGGGTCAGCTGGCCCGGTTTACCCAGTGACCAGGGCAGCAGGAGTCTGTGACTGGTGTGGGGAAGGAGCAGCTGCCCCAACGAAGGGGGGCTGGGCAGAGAGATGGTCAAGACAGATGGATCTAGAAGGATGAACAGGAGACAGGTCAGGGCTCTCTGGGCAGAGGGCGGCACATGCAAAGAATGGAGGCAGGAACCCCGTGCGTGCAAGCAGGGATCACAGTGGGGAGGTGACAGTGTTGAGTGAAGCTTGCTAAGCAATACAAACCTTAACCTAGCGGGGGAGAACTGGGAGCCCCCAAAAGGCCAGACTTCCATTTGGGGCAGATTGTGGGGCATCAGTGGGGAGGGTGGTCTGGGGTGGATAGCTGGAATGAATGTTTTGGGGGGAACTCCTGGCACCAAAACAGATAGTCAGTCATAGCCCCCAGAACAACTCCCTTCCTCTCTGGGCACCTAGGTGAGCCTCGAGCTCACAGAACAGAACTAGAAACTCCAAGTTCATTATCTACGGAGCATTCAACATGAATTCTGCATGCCATCTTCACACCAACGCTGTGAGGTGAAATCTGTAGCATCCCCGTTAAACCCAGACGAAAACTGACATCACAGGCATAAATAAGTAGCCCAGAACCACACAGCAGCAGGTGCAGAGAGGGTGAAGCCATGGGACTCGGAAGCGAGATTTGAAGAATTCTGTGGTATCTCCATTGTTAATAGGTCCCTGTGCAGGACCCTCCCGTCCTCTCTCTTTCTTTCTGAATCTATTCAAGTCCTAAATTCCAATGGTGAGCTTTTGGCTAGTGAAGGATACCTGTTGAGGCAACGAGGTGGTCAGAACGGGGGTGTCCTATTGAATCCTTGGTCAGAAAGTACTGGAAGCTTCAGGGAGCTTGTTGTCATAGGACTTGGGATGGAAATGCTTTTATGGCTTTGACGTATAAACAATTATCCTGGAAGGCTCACAAATAATTCCACTTCAGCCAAGGGAAAGTTTATAAAAAGCGATGAGGTTGCTAAGTCATCAGCCCCTGGGGTGACACCGTTTGGCGCCACCCTGGGACAATACTGCCAGCTTCCCAATTCTCTATCTCAGTGCTAGATCCCTTTTGCCACATCATTCCCCAGCAGTGGTACAGACGGCTCAAGGTGCCTCCTGACATCTCTTTTCTTCCTTAAAAACAGGAAGAATCTTGATATCTAATTGAACACATTGTCAACTCAGCTGAAAGACTATACTTCTCAGCCTTCCTTGTGGCTTGTCCTGTCCATAGAGCTCTTTAGCTAAAGAGAAGTGAGTGGAATATTTGTGTGTAGCTTCAAGAAAGTCTCCCTAAAGAGAAGGGGAGGTTTGCCTTTCATCATTCTCCTTCCTGCCTGCCTGGAATATGGGTATCGATGGCTGGAGTGCAGCAGCTGTGTTGGACCATGAGGTCCCTTGGGAACAGAAGCCGTACATGGTGGCACCTAAGTCCATGATACTGTAAGTCTCTATATTAGTCCTACTACCTACATCAGACTTCTTTTACATAAAAGAGAAGTAAATTCCTATCCCTATTTAGGAGGGGCAGAGGGGTGTGACCTTTGTTCCTTGCAACGGCTAATCCTGATAACATTGTTAGTTTAAAAGTGAAAATCGATTTAATATAGAAGGGAATTTTTTTGTTATTGTTTCTTAGTTTTCTCTTCTTTCAATCATCCATCTGGCACTTCTTCATTCTTGGGTGAAAAAGACAGAATGGAAGTATGATTATATCTTTACAAAAATGGGGAGACTCCATTTCACAATTTCATAAGAAACACTTTGCTCATGCTGCTTTGAAATCATCGACCCAGAACAGCCCAAACCCATGTCCAAAATATCCTGGGTTCATCACCAGGGTTTCTGACCCTTCTCCTCTCTCCAATATCCAAGCATAGAAGTCAGAGAACACCGATGACCACGGCTGGGAATTCCTCAGGAAATTCAGCCTCTTTTAGAAAACGCTGCCACAGTGGTTGCTTTCTCCCTAGGTAACAATCAGTCTTTTTCAGAGGAGGTTGGACACTGGGGTTTCACGCCCAGGGTGTGGTGTTTCCGGAAGATTCTTAGCCTTTTTGTCACCTTGAGAAGAAACCAAGCCTCTCCTGCAGGCGGTGGTGTTCCCCAGGGCGTGTGAGCTGCAGCCCTCCACACCAGCCCAGGGGAGGTAGGGGATGGATAGAATGGGAACTGGTCTCCCCTTCGGCCCCCACCCATTGGGCACTGACCTTCCAGATTTCCTGTTTGGCCCTAAATCTAAGCTCCATCACTTCCTGGCTTGAGACCTAGATCAGTGCCTTGACTTCTGTGCCCCTCAGTGTCTTCATCTGTGAAATGAGAATAACAGACCCACATTACAGTGCCGTTGTGTAGACGGGTTAGTTGCTGACAATTAGTCAGTATCATCCCTTCCATTTTTGTTCTCCAAGTTTTCACCTCTCTTGTTTCTATAAGGACTGTGTCTGACAAGCATTACGGCCTAGGACACACTCCCTAATCACCTCCACCCCAGAAAGCAGTCAGATAATTATAGTTTGTGGTCAGAGTTTAAAAAGCAGGGTAAAATGAGAGCATTAGTGTCCTGGGGTTGCCCAAACAAATGAGCACAAACTGGGGGGGGGCGGGGGGGGGCAACAACAATGTGTTTCAACAGAAATGTGTTTCCTCACAGCACCCGAAGCCAGAGTCTGACATCTTGGTGTCGGCGGGGCCTCGCTCCCTCTCCTTGCTGCAGGACCTCTCCTGCTGCCTCTTCCAGCTTCTGATCTGTCCCTGTTTCCTCGCATTATAAGCACACCAGTCATGTCAGGTTAGCGGCCACCCTGGTGCAGTATGACCACATCGTAACTTATTACATCTGCAAGACCCTATTTCCAGACAAGGTCACCTTCGGAGGTTCCAGGTGGACATGAATTTTGGGAGGACACTATTCCCTGGACTCTGAACTACATAACTAAGAATATGGCGGAAGTGACGCTGTGCCGGGTCTTAAGACACTGGCAGCTTCCACTTCTGCTTCTTGGGACACCTGCTCTTGGCAGCCTGTCACCACACTGTGAGGAAGCCCACGGTGCCATGTGGAGAGGAACCAACAGCCAGCACCAACGTGCAGTGATGAGAATGCACCAACCAGAAGGGGTCGGGCCCAGCTCATACACAAGCAAAATAAATCGTTGTTGTTCTAAGCCATTAAATTTTGGGCTGGTTTCTTGTGCAGCAATAGATAACAGGAATAGGAGGCTCAATCAGTTCTTTGCTTTTACAGCACAGCGCTGGGCATACAGCAGGCACTCACCAAATGCTCGCTGACTAGAACAGAATCATCTCCGATTCCCAAGAAACTGCTCGACACTGACAGTAATTGAAGTCATGACTACCCAGCGATCTGTTCAATAGAACATGCCAGGGCTCTGTCTTCCTTCTTCAGTAAACCAAGATAAATTGAGATGCTTATTTCGAAACAATGGGGTGGCTTCCGTGTTCCTGTGAAATAGGCAATGCTGACCCCTGATGGGAAACAGCCCTTCCAGAGTCCTTGGCAGGCTTTGGCTGGGGGAGTTAAGAGAATTCATGAGACCTGCAGATGGGCGAGTCCGAGCAGGTGCTTTCACCTGGGGACAATTGCAAAAATGATCTCATCTGGCATGCACGTATCCCGAGTCATTGTCATCCATTGAATGACTGCAGTCTGTGGCTCATTGGATCTCGCTTTCAACCCAAGCCAAAGCTGAAGCTGTCTCTTCAAAAGAGTAACGACCACATGATAAATCATGACGATGGCTCCCAATGAATCCTGCCTCCCTGTGTCCTCGCCCCTTTGCGATGTGACTTTGTCCCTCATGTCGTGGAGAGGAGGAGTCTATTTATCTGTCCCCTTGGACCTGGGTTGCCCATGTGATTTGCTTTGGCCAATAGATTATGGTGGAAGGGATAGGACACCTGTTTGAAGCTTGGGATTCAAGAGGTCTGCAGTTTCTGCTCTCACTCTCTTAGACCCAGAGACAAGATGCTCTGAAGAAGACCCATCTAGCCTCCTGGAGGATGAGAGGACCCATGGAGGCAAAGCATGGCGCTTGAGCAGGCTGCAAGCATCAGCTGCTGGGCATGAGCGAGCGACCTTGGACCCTCGGCCCTAGTCATGGCGGCAGGAGGGGGCCCCAGTGAGACCACAGAGGGACCACCAGATTGCCACCCCACAGAGCATGAGACTAATATGCTGTCATTGTTCGAAGCCCCTACAATTTGGGATGCTTTGTTACGCAGCAAAGGCTAACTAACAGGTCACATCATGGAACGACAAAGTTGTCAAGGACAGAATGTTCTGAAAGCCATACATTTCTCGCCAAACAGCCAACCATCTAGTGAAAAATCCCAGGGAATACTTTGTGTTTCTGTCATGGGCTGAACTGTGTCCCCCGCACCCTCACCCTCAAATTCCTATCTTCAAGTCCTAACCCCCAGCACCTCAGAATGTGGCTGTGTTTGGAGATCAGTGCCTAAAAAGGTGATGAAGGCAACATGAGGTCATTGGGGTGGGTTCTAATCCAATCTGACTGTGTCCTTATAAGAAGGGGGGGTCAGGACATAGATACCCACGAAGGGAAGACCTTGTGAGGACACAGGAACAAAAGAGCTGTCTGTAAGCCCTGCCGACACTTTTATCTTGGACTGGTAACCTCTAGAACTGTGAGAAAAATACACCTCTGTTCTGCAAGGCTCCCAGTCCGTGGTACTTTGTTATGGCAGCCCCAGCAAACTGGTATAACTTCCTGTGCAGCTCAGGCTGGCGGCTGCCTTCTCTTCTATACCTTTAAACTAGAAATTCGTGCTGACCTTAGCTCAACCCCTGCTTTGTCATCTCAGGAGAGGGAACTGTTTCCTTTCTCCAAGGGCCCAAAGGGGCCTCCAGCCTCAAGCCTGCCTGACACTCCTGCTGCTCATTTACTACTTGTTGAATAAGAACTTACAAGATGCCAGGACCAGATAGTCTTCCGGCCAATCCTCTCACTTCCTGTAGAGGTAGGTGTTGTTTCTCTCCCCCAGTCACCGGTGACAGAACTGAGGCCCTGAGGCCCAACCACCCTGGGTACACATAGCTAAGGGGTAGGCCAGGATTCGAAGGCCCAGCCGCCTTCCATGCCACTGTTGCCAGCATTCCAGCTCCTCTTGGCATGGAGGTTTCTCCTCACCGCTAAGGCCCTGTGGCTGTCTGGCTGCATAATCGTCCCCAAGATGTCCACCTCTTAACCCCTGGAACCTGTGTAGGTTACTTCATATGGTACCTTAGTTTCCTAGGGATGCTGTGACAAAGGACCCCACATGGGGTGGGCTGAAAACAACAGAAACTTATGCTCTCACAGTTCTGTAAGCCGGACGTCCAAAGTCAAGGAGCCAACAGGCCCGCTCCCTCTGCAGGCTCTAGGAAAGGGTCCGTTCCATGCCTGTCTCTCAGCGTCCGGTGGTTGCTTGCGATCCTTGATGCTCCTTGGCTTGTGGCAGCATCACTCCCATCTCTCCCTCCATCTTCTCACGGAACTTCTTTCCTCTGTGTCTGTGCCCAACTTTCCCTCTTCTTACAAAGACGCCAGTGACGAGGCTAGCGATTAGGCCCATCCTAATCTAATATGACATCAACTTGATTACATCGGCAAAGACCCTATTCCCAAATGAAGTCACATTCTGAGGGTCCAAGTAGACATGCATTTGGAGGGGACACTAGCCAACCCAGTATGCATTGTAAAAGGGACTTTGCTAATGTGATTTAGTTAAGGATCTTGAAATGAAGATGTCCTGATTGGTCCAGCGGGTCCACTGTGATCACAAGGGTCCTTATAAGAGGCAGGCAGGGTGTCAGGGTCAGAGGCGGTGATGTGATGACAAAAGCAGAAGTTGGAGTGATGTATTTTGAAGACGGAGGAAGGGGCCATGAGCCAGGGAATGCAGGCGGCCTCTAAGAGCTGGAAAAGGCAAAGCAATGATGAGCCTCCAGTGGGAACCAGCCCTGCCCATGCCTTGATTTTAGCCCCGTGAGACCCATTTCGGACTTCTGCTCTCTAGAACTATAAGACGGTAAACTGATGTTAAGCCACGAAGGTTGTGGTCACTTGTTACAGCGGTCATGATTAGTTGTGTCTGCAAAAGGGCATCGGGGTGACGGCAGGGCTGGACCGTGAGCTCCTTCGCCACCGTGAATCAGATGCAGTGCATGAAATGCTTCCAGGCAGCCGCTGGCTCGCAGACCACACAGCGCTCAGCACAGCCCTGACTCATCTGGCTCTGAGAGGCGCCTCCTTTGAGTCTCTTTACCAGAAATGCCCTGGGTTCGCCCTCATTATTTTTCTACTGATCAACTTAACACTTTCCAGATGCGCAAATTGAACAGTAGCCAGTCTCAGGCTTCGCCTGGTCTGGGGGTCCACAATGGCCCCTCTGGAGGGTTCTTCAGCCCCAGCGGCCATCGTGGCAGCCCCAGTGCCCTCAGAGCCTGCAGCGTCCTGGTGGGCAGCAGCTGTCCTGCCACCCACAGGGGAGCCCGGAGACACCTGCAGGAGCTCTAACCAGGCTGCACTCGAAAGTGGCCAGGGCCCTGGGCGGAGAGTCCAGTGTGTCCTTACTCTCTCTCCGAGCTGTCATCCTCCTCCGGGCATTTCTCAGCTCCGTGCACGGCAGTTACCTTTCCACCCACATCGACACAGGGCTGTGCTTGTTTTCTGTAACAGGATGGTTGGGGGGTGGTGTGGAGAGCCGAACTTCACTTAAACTTGACAATAAGCAGTGTCCCAGTTTCTCCCTTGACACCATCTCTGTTCCTTTGAAAAGTCTCAGGTCACAAGTCCACAGCTGTGTCTTCCCCCACTCTCCCCTTCCAAAGATGCCACCTGGCGGGGAGGAAGGCTTAGGGTCTGTGTGGTTTTGCTGGGGGAGAGGAGCCCACCCCCACCTCCATCTCCAGATCCTTTTACAAGACCCAAGAGCCGAAATCAGTTTCCCAGGGCTGCCATAACCAATGGCCACAAACTGGGGTCTTAAGACAACAGGCATTTCTTTTCTCCTCGTTCTGAAGGCCTGAAGTCTAAAATTGAGGTGTCAGCAGAGTCACACTCCCCCTGAAAGGTCTAGGGGAAACTCCTGCCTGCCTCTGCCGGCTCCTGGGGGCTCCATGCGATCACCCCAATCTCTGCCTCTGTCCTCACATGGCGTCTACCTCTTCTTATAAGGACACTTACTGCATTTAGGGCTCACCAGGTAACCCAACATGATTTCATCTTGAGATTTGCTACTTGATCACATCTGCAGACTATTTTTCCAGACAAGGTCTCATTCATAGGTTCTGGGGGTCAGCATTTGGACATATCCTGTTAGCAGCCCCCATCCAACCCCCGACAGCAAGCTCAGGCCCACTCTGGCTACTCACTTCTAATCAGGTCACCCCAGCAACCGGGCTTTAGCACCACCCATGATGGAGCTAGACCACCATACATGGGAGTCTTCCCTCCACATCACAATCGGGATGGCTCTAAGGCCTTCTGCTTTCAGCCTTCCCCTCTGGCCCTCAATTCTAGGGATCAGACGCAGGGGGTAGCTCAAGACATGTCACCCCCCCAATCTCTTTTTCATCTCCCCCCTCACCCAGCTGGAGATGGGAGGAAAGGATTTTCCACCTTCTTATGTTGCATGGATGTCCTTTTTGTGAAGCTTGAGTTTTATTTCCCCTCTGCTGATAATCAGCTTGGAGGTCAAGTTCAAAAGGCCTGACTCCATGCAGAAGTAGGAACTGAAGGAATTTATAAACCCCTTTTGTCTTTTGGACGATCATCTCAATAAGAACTCTAACAGCAAGCTAACTCGGACTTCTTTCCTGCTGAGCTCCTGCTAAGCATTCCTAGTCCCCTGAGGCATATGGGAGCCTCAGCTGAGAAAAGGTCGTGTACCCCAAATACCAAAGAGAAAAGCACATCCATGTGTTGTAAGAATAGGATCCTCTTCCATTGACTAAGGGAAGCCGCACTGACCCAATCCCACCAGCAGGAGGCCTCAGAGGCGTTTTCAAATCAACCTTATAGGTACGTAGGTTGACTTTATATGTTAATACAATAAAATACACACAGCCGCATGAGTTCTGACGTCTACACCTGCGTAACTACAATTACAATATAGAATGTTCCCACCATCTCGTGCACCCCCTAGTCAACCCTCACCCCTCCTTCACCTCCCTCCCACCTCTGCCTCCCCCCACTTTGCCTGTTCTAGGATGTCACATAAATGGAATCATACATTGTGCTGAGAGTTGCTTTTGACCATTCCCTTCCCCTGCAGGTGTGCATATTCAAGCCTCCAGCTCCTCAAACGGGGCCAATAAGGAAAGATTTTTAAATAAATTAAAAATACATGGATTTGCATGTTAATAAAAAAAAAAAAAAACCTATTTCACTAGGTTGTTGTGAGGCTCAAATGCAATTAGGCATACAAAGTGCCAGGCACTTATCTAAAACCCTATAACTAATAGTCATTTAGGACTGGGCACAGAATGAAGATATGTGGAGAATTGGATCCAACCTGCAGCTTGGAGGCAAGCCCAGCTGCACCTGGCATAGATCAGGTGCCCTCACTCCCCGCACTCCCAGCTGACCTGCAGGCATGGGAGCCAGTTATGGGTGGTTTGTTACTTGGCATCACCGTGGCAATAGCTAACTGTGATGATGGTTCTATCACCTCTTTATAAGACAAGCATCTAAAAGACAGAGACCATGTCTCACTCCCTCTGTCTCTCCAGCACCAGCAAGGGCTGATAATTGACGAGCAAGATGTTTCAGAGGCCCTGTGAAATAAGAGAGTGTTCATTTCAGCCATGGGAAAGAAAAGACAGAAACAGGAGATCAAAGCATTCTGGGCTCTTCCTGGGACAGTTTAAGGGTTACGAACATGAGTTCTGAGGGTTGGACAGCCCAGGCTTTAATTCTGGCAGCTCCCTTAAGGGCCTGAGCCTCAGTTTCATCAGCCAGAAAGTGGGGCTAATAATAGGGTGAGCCTCACAGTTGTTGGGAGCAGTAAAAGAACTAATGGAGGTAAAGCTGAGTAGGGTGCCTGGCACATTGTGAGCCCCCCAAAAATACTATCCAAAACTGAAATACTGGAAAGATATACAAGCTAACCCAAGAACTGTACTTAACAATGATAAGAACTGGAAAACACTAGTTAAGGGTGGTGTCCTTTGGCTAGGGAAATTTTGGAGCATGGAATATGCAACTCCATTGAGAAAGGCTTGGCATGAGGGAAGAAAGGAGAATCACAGGCAAAGGGAGTAGAGGTGAGCGTGTCATTGCAGATGGCTGGACTTTTGGCCCATTACCTCATTTTCCCCAAATTACCAGAACTCTCCACTTCACTCTTTTGATGATTCAAATCATGGACAGCACAATTGGGAACTTAGGGAATAAAAGGTACTCAGCTTCTGGTGTAGGTTTATTTTATTTCCTGACGGTAACCAGAGGTAAATCCAAATATGCATTATTATTCTTGACTTTTTCCTTAACCAGTCATCTCATGATTACTCTCATTATTTTAGGGAAAACCTCTACTTTCTATACATCACCAATGAAATATTCACTTTTTAAATATCTGCAAGCAAATAATAAAGATACATTGGAATCAAATAAGTTATGCAATTAATCAAAAAGAAAAGGAAAATGGGAAAAAAATAACAAAGAGATGGGAAAAATTAAAAACAAATAACAAAATAGTAGGTTTTAACCCGGCTATATGGATATTTATATTAAATGTAAATGGTCTAAACACTCCAATTAAAATGCAGGGGTTGTCAGATTGTATAGAAAAGCACGGCCCTGTCTTAGATACAAAGATATCCCACACACTTACACTAATCAAAAGAAAGCTGTAGTAGTGGTGATATTAATATCAGACAAAGTAGACTTCAGAACAAGGACTATTTCCAGGGACAAAGAGGAACTTATAATGATAAAAAGTCTAACTCACGAAGAATATATAAAATTCCTAAATGTGTAAGTGCCTAGTAATAGATCTTTAAAATACATATACAAAAACTTGTAGAACTGAAAAGAGAATAGACAAATCCAAATCATAGTTAGAAATTTCAATACTCCTCTTTCACTACTTGGTGGAACAAGTAGACAGATAATCAATATAAGGTTATAGAAAGCTTAGTTACCAAATAAGCAACCTAATCAACATTTATACGTGTAGAAGAATCAACCCAAGCATAGCAGATACACATTCTTTTTCAAGTGCATAAAATATTCAATAACACAGATTATAATCTGATTCTGCATTTTTAACAAATTTTAAAGGACTGAAGTCTTACAAAATATGTTTTCTGACCACAATGAAATTAAACTAAAACAAAAAAAAATCAATAAAAGAAAAATATCAGAAAAAAATCTCCAAATACTTGGACATTAAACAATATACTTCTAAATAACCCATGGGTCAATGAATAAATCATAAGAAAAAACACAAAGTATTTTAACTGAATGAAAATTGAAACATAACATATCAAAAATTCTGAGATGCAAGTCAAGCAGCACTTAGAGAGAAATTAATAGAATTAAATGCTTATATTTGGGGCAGGCGGGAGGAAGCTCTCAAATCAGTTACGTAAGTTTCTACCTTATGAAACCAGAAATGTAAATTAAATCTAGAGTAAAAAAAAGAAAAGAAATAATAAAGATAAAAACAGAAATTCATGAAATTTAAAACAATAGAGAAAATCAATGAAGTCAAAAGTTGGTTTTTTGAAAATATCAATAAAATTGATACATTTTTATCCAGACTAATCAAGACAAAAAGTGAAAAGACAGACCAATGTAAGGAAAGAGAATATTACTACAGATCCTGGAAATAGAAAAAGGATAATAAAAGAACACTGGGAACAATTTTATGTCAATAAATTTGGTCACTTAGATGAGATGGACAAATTCCTTGAAAGACCAAACTATCAAAGCTCACTCAAGAAGAAACAGATAACCATAATAGTCCCATAGCTATTAAAGCAATTGAGTTTGTAGTTAAAACCCTTCCTGTAATGAAAACTTATGGCTCACTGGTAAACTCAACAGAAATTTTGAGGAAGAAATCATACCAATTCTAATACTAACTCTTCCAGAAGATACAAGAGAAAAGAACACTTGTCAACTCACTTTATGAAACCAGCATTACCCTAATACCAAAACCAGACAAGGATATTACAAGAAAAAAAAGAATGCTACAGACCAGTATGTATCATGAGAACAGATGTGAAAATCCTTACCAAATTCTAGCACACCAAATCCAGCAACATAGAAAAAGAGCCCATCCAGCACTCAGATCTTGGTTTCCATATACCACCCTCCAATAAAAGGAACCAGGGATCCTTGGAGAAATGGCTGATTCTATGACTGGGATAGGGAAAATATAAGATGAGCTTAGAGCATGTTGCAGTATCGGGGCAAAAATTTTTTTAAGAATAGCAGCAAGTCCAAATAACACAGGAGCCACCCGAAAGACTTCCAATGACCAAAGCTGGAACAATATAAGCAGCAAAATTATGTCACACTGAATTTTTTTTTTTTTCCAAGTCAAGTTGTTGTCCTTTCAATCTCAGTAGTGGAGGGTGCTGTTCAGCTTCAAGTTGTTGTTCTTTCAATCTTAGTTGTGGAGGGCACAGCTCAGCTCCAGGTCCAGTTGCCGTTGCTAGTTGCAGGGGGCACAGCCCACCATCCCTTGCGGGACTCGAGGAATTGAACCGGCAACCTTGTGGTTGCGAGGATGCGCTCCAACCAACTGAGCCATCCAGGAGCTCAGCGGCAGCTCAGCTCAAGGTGCCGTGTTCAACCTTAGTTGCAGGGGGCACAGCCCACCATCCCTTGCAGGACTCGAGGAGCTGAACCGGCAACCTTGTGGTTGAGAGCCCACTGGCCCATGTGGGAATCGAACCGGCAGCCTTCGGAGTTAGGAGCACGGAGCTCTAACCGCCTGAGCCACCGGGCCGGCCCCGTCACATTGAATTTTAATCTAAGGAGTATATGGGAACTCTGTATTACCTTTGCAACTTTTTATTTTTTGTCAAATCTAAAATCATTCCAAGTTAAAAGAGTTTATTGAAATCAATGTAATTCATGATATCAACAAATTAAAGAAGAAAAAACAGATGACCATTTCAACAGATTCAGCATTAGACAAAATTCAACATCCAATCATTAAAAAAAGAAAACAACAACAACAACAACAAAAAATACATTAAGCAAAAAACGAGGAAAACAGTATTCTATCAAGGGTACAAACCTAAATAGACAAAGAAAAAAGGAATATAAAAAAGCCAAAAAGAAATATGCACAAATGAGAATGATGAGATTATGGAGGGTTTTTCTTTCTTCCTCCTGTTCTATGCCTAACACAAACATTTAGAGGGGCCGGCCCAGTGGCTCAGGCAGTTAGAGCTCCGTGCTCCTAACTCCGAAGGCTGCCGGTTCGATTCCCACATGGGCCAGTTGGCTTTCAACCACAAGGTTGCCAGTTCAATTCCTCGAGTCCCACAAGAGATGGTGGGCTCCACCCCCTGCAACTAAGATTGAACACGGCACCTTGAGCTGAGCTGCCTCCCGGATGGCTCAGTTGTTGGTTGGAGCACGGGCTCTCAACCACAAGATTGCCAGTTCAATTCCTCGACTCCCGCAAGGGATGGTGGGCTCCGCCCCCTGCAACTAGCACAGCAACTGGACCTGGAGCTGAGCTGCGCCCTCCACAACTAAGACTGAAAGGACAACAACTTGAAGCTGAACGGCACCCTCCACAACTAAGATTGAAAGAACAACAACTTGACTTGGAAAAAAGTCATGGAAGTACACACTGTTCCCCAATAAAGTCCTGTTCCCCTTCCCCAATAAAATCTTTAAAAACAAAAAAACATTTAGAGTGAGCATGTATACGTTTAGAGTGAGCATGTATTACTGAAGGGGGAAATGTGCAAAATGGGAAAATGAAAGAAACGTGAGAGGGAGGGACGAGGAAGGGAAATAACAAGGAAAGACGGGAGGGAAGGCATGAGGGAGGGAAGGGAAAACAATTGACAGAGTCCTGTAGAGCAGAGAGAGGAGGGATTGGCTGGGCACTTAAGCCAGTAGCTGTCCCCCAGCCTCTAAAGGCACTGGCAAATGTAGGCCGATGGCTGCTAGGTGACTTGAAAAAGCAAGGCATCCTGTGAACTTGGAGCAGAAGGAATGTCCACATCTGTAGCCAAATGGTCTGTCCTCGTTATGAACTGAGGGCAGATGGAAGCGTGTTGCTACCTGTGTATTAACTTGAGAACCGTCACCAAATATACCTCTTGCAGCTGTGCAAGCGTGCCAGCAACCGACAGGGATGAAGTGCTTTGGGTGCATGGGCACGGCCTGAATGGGGTCCCGGGCAGCCCCCCTGAGGCCTTGTTTCTGAGGTTCATCAAAATGACGGGGAGTCGGGGAGATTCCACTGCCTCACAAGCCCTAAGGGAGAGGCAGGGATTTGGACCTCTGAGTCAGTCTCGCTGACCAAGGCTGCGACGGGTCAGCGGGACAGAAGTTCGTAAAGTCCCCAAGAGGGACGTGGTCTGGCTCCATCCACAGAAAGAGCCAACTTTGCACAGAAAGGGCAGCTCTCTACGTAGAAAGACGTCTGTGGCTTCCTGGAATTCTTAATCTAAACAAAAACACCACAAAAGTACAAACTTTTCAGGGGTAACTATTCTGAGCTAACATTTCCCGCCAATAAATTAAACTCATCTGAGAGAGCACGGACTACATAGCCTCTTGACAAGGCCTCTGTGAAGAGCGTTTGCTGACACAGTGGCTGATCTGCTGGTTTATTCATTAGAGAAGTTGTGATCAGCAGAAGGCTGAAATTCTGAAAGTAATTCATTGAAAGAAAGATAAGCCAGCCCCCTGTGTTGACCTGGAAGGTGTGTCTTCAGAATTGTATTTTTTAATTTATCCTGACTAGGATGCACCATAAAAATGGGCCTGGGTCCTAATCCTTCCCATAGCACTTTCTTGCTGTGTGCCCTTGGGAAAGTCACTTCCCTTCTCTGGGCCTCACTCCTCTCATCTCTAAATGAGGATAATAACCATGATCTACCTCCTAGGGCTACTGTAGAGATAAATGAGAGGCTACAAAGTGCTTAGTAACTGCTAAGTGTGTAACAATCAATGTTTAATAAATGGTAGCTCTATTATTCATGTTTAAAATACAGATTCTTGGCTATGTGTGCTTGACCCAAGTACATTCACTCCCTAGATGAGTCACGCTCTGTTAGCCATTAGCCAAGACCCCAAGCACCCCCTGCAGCATCCTTCATGCCGGCTGGGGTTCACATACACCACTGTGGTGTCACTGCCGCATGGCCCTGGGGGGAGGAGATCCAGGTGGGTCTCTCAGCTCTGCCACACTTTTCCTCCTTGCACCTCAGTTTCTCCATTTGTAACATGACAGGACTTGGCAAGCTCCCTAAGAACCCTTCTACTGTAACCTTCTCCACTTTTCCAGTGAAGAACAGAACGAAATTCAGCTCAACACGTAAAATGTGGAGTTGAGCTGAGGGATACATGTGTGCCTAGAAAAGTTGAAGTCATAGTGGAAACTTAGAGTATTGTCTAAGAGAAAATGGTTTTCTCGGTTTAAATGTAATTGACTTCCTGGGTCCCTGCGATGCCAGGATGTGCTGAGATCTACAACACACATGGCTGCCGCTGGCTCCCACAGGTTATGTGTTATTAAAAATAAAACTGCAGAGGTTTGGGTCCTCAAAATGAATGAGCACTGCCCATGCTGGCTCTCCCACTGAATGCAGCTACCTCTAAAAGCACATAGGGAGCAGCTCTCTGCGACTCTGAGAAATACAGACGGGAAGAAACCAGCACTCAAGCACCCCTGGGGCAGCAGTGTGGAGGTGAGGCAGGCGTTTCCATGTTTTTCTGCCTGTCAGTATCTCCTGGCCTGAACTCACAGGCAGCTGGAAGCGAACTATGCACCAAGAGAGGCAGAGAGAATTCCAAGAGAACCTCTCGTCTCTGGACCAAGCAAACCAAAGGGAGATGCTGACACTGAAGAATCAGAGAGAATGAGGGAAATGTCCTGGGTTATTTTTCCTTTGTTCCGTTTTTTCCCATGGTCTCCTGTGCCAGCCCCAGGCAGTCTGCAGCAGGGAGGTGGTTGGCCAGGCATCTGCAACTCTGAAGGCGAGAAGGCTCCTCTCTGATCAGAAAAACTGTGGTCTCAAGAATGTGGGGATCCCTGTAGCTATTCCCTCACTTTGTCCTGCAGGCAGACAGTAGCAGGAAGAACATGGCAGGGCAGAGAACCAGGGCTCCACTCTCTAGACACTGAAGGGGGAAGGAGGAAGCCTGTTAGGGAAGATGGGGAAGGGGAGAAATTCGAGAAAGTGACCCCATGAAGTGGTGTGTGAACTCGTGGGCTCATCTCTGAGCTGCACATGCATAAAAGTCTCAAGAAAGATTAGAAAATGTTTTGAATGGAACATGAAAATACCAAGTATCAAAATTGGTGGGATGAAGCTAAAGCCATACTTAGAGGGAAATTTATAGCATCTGAAAAAATTAGAAAAAAATAAAGGTTTCCCCAATTAAATCTTAATCTACAATATAAACTCCCACCTTAAAAACCCACCCAGAAAAATACTGTGTTTCCCCCAAAATAACACCTAGCCGGACAATCAGCTCTAATGCATCTTTTGGAACAAAAATTAACATAAGACCCGGTCTTATATAATATAATATAATTATATTATATTATTTAATATATATTATAAATTATTTAGTATATTATATTATATTAATTTATTAATATTAATACATTGATTTATTAATATTAATTTTTATATTAATTTTTGCTCCAAAAGACATATTAGAGCTGATTGTCCGCCCAGGTCTTATTTTTGGGGAAACAGGGTAAGAGCAAAATAAACCCAAAGCAGGCAGAAGGAAGGAAATAATAAAGATGAAAGTAAAAAATCAATGACATTGAAAACAGGAAAACAATACAGAAAGTCAGTGAAACCAGAAGCTGGTACTTTAAAAAGACCAATAAAATTTGACAAACCTCTAGTAAGACTGACACAAATGACACAAATGACCAATATGTGGGATAAAAAGGAGCTATCACCAGAGACAGCCCCCACAGACATTAAAAGGATAATGACGAAACACTCTGAATACCTCCGTGCACATGAAGCCAGCCACTTAGATGAATTAGAACTATTCCTGAAAAACCACAGATGGCCAAAACTCATCCAAGATGAAACAGATTGTCCTACAGACCTTTAGCTCTTAAAAAAAAAAAAAAAAAAAAAAAATCCTCAGGCCCAGATGGTTTCACTGGTGAATTCTATCAAACATTTAAAGAAGAAATAACACAAGTCCTACACAGTATCTCTCAGAAAATAAAAGAGGAGGGGATACTTACCAATTCATTTTATGAGGCCAGTATTATTCTGAATCCCAAACCATATGAAGATGGTTCAAAAAATGTGTACAGACCAATGTGCATCATAAACATAGACCCCCCCCCCAAGATTGTCAACAAATATAACACTAACACATTGAACCCAAAAACACATAAAAAAATACATATTATACCATGATTAAATGGAGTTTATCCCAGGAATGCAAGGCTGGTGGAGTATTAAAAAAAATCAATCAATATAATCCATCATATTAACAGACTAAAGAAGAAAAAACATAGATCATTATCAATTGGTGCAGAGAAACATTTGACAAGTCAACATCCATTCATGATAAAAACTCAAAAAAGTGAGAGTAGAAGGGAACTTCCTAAATCTGGTAAAGGATGTCTCTAAAAACCCCACAGCCTGCATTCTATTTAATGGTGAAAGACTGAACGCCTTGCCTTAGGATCAGAAAGCATTCCTGTGCCACATTTTTTTGAAGGGCCCAGCCAGTGAAATGTTGCAAGAAAAAGAAATTATAGGCATTCAAACTGGAAAGGAAGAAACTGAACTGTGTATCTGCATATTTCATTGTCTGTGTAGAAAATCTTAAGGAACCATAAAAGTAACTCACGGAAATAATGAGTTTAGTAAGGTCTCAGGATACAAGGTCAACATACAAAAATCAATCATATTTCTATATACTAGCAATAAACAATTGATAACTGAAGTTTTAAAAATAATACCGGTTACAACAACTCCCCAAAATGAAATACTTAGGTATAATAAATCTAACAAAACGTGTGTATAATTGGTGTTTCCTTTTGTATGTTCTGTAACTCGAGCACTCACCGTATTATTCCAGTACCTGGCTCTTGCTTTCCCCCACTGACCATGAACTCGACTGCAATTGTCCAAATTTTCACCTCCTTTCATCTTTGATCTCCCTGCAACTACAAGCAAAACCTGGCACTGAGATGATGCTCAGTAACCGTTTAATGAATAAACACACTTGAAATTGACCTAAGATCTGATTCTGGTAAAGGTTAATTAATAGTGGTCTTGGGGAAAGTATTTCTGTGAGGGGAAAAAAAAAGCTGTTTTGTGATGGCGGGGAGATAGATTGGCCAGAGCAGCGTCACTGGTGATCCCCACTTGCAACAGTCGAAATTCTCAGCACAGAATTCTCCTTAGCTATTGAGTCATAAAAACAGACTAAGAAAATCCCTATAGACATAGTTATTAAGTATCAATTAGGATTCAGGCTGGAACCATTCAGGGTTTGGAAAAATGTTTTCAGATTATTTTCCAAGTGTTTGATGAAACCCCAGACATTTTTCCCAGGCATATTTTCCCAGAAGTTGTAAAGCCGTACATATTTAAAAGATAATTTAAGCCTTAGGTTTAGGATCTGTCTGTGCTGAACTCATCTGGATGGAATGGCACACCATGCCGCCGTGGCTTGCGCTGTTTTAAAAGTGTTATTAGATACTTGAATTCCGGGTGCATGCAACTGAATCTCATATTAATTCTCAAACCAGTACTTGAGTTCCAAGAGGGAATAGACTTGGCAGATGTGTTCCCCAATTATTGGAATCAACATAAGGCCCTTCCTTGGGTTGCAACACGGCCAAACTTCAGGCCTTGGAGAACCCAGGACCCTTGATGGGGGATGGGAAACGTTCCAGCAGCTACCCTGAGCTGGCAACACCCCTCGTGGGGGATACAGTGGGGAAAATATTTCTAAATTTAGAAAGTAAAAAATGCCCATTGTAGAAAAATGGGAACACACCAATAGGAAGATTGAAATAAAAACAATAGAAAAGAATAAAACAACCTACACAGAAAACCCCTAGTGATGTTGCTTTCAGGTTTTTCTGCCCTGGGCTTTGGGGATTGGCTTCCAAGGTAGAAACGTGGACTGAAATGAAAGGGGGAGCTGTGTGATGCGATGCATCAGCTGTTGGCCCCTTCGGCAAAGCTTCAGGCCCCAGATGGGCTGGGTAGCCAGCCCTCCTGGTGGGCAGCAGGTGAGGGGGTGGCAACCCAGGGTGGGGCCCGGAAACCAGGATTAGGATTCCTGCACTGGCTGCACTGTCACTCATGCAAAGTTCCTCCAGAAAATGTGGACAACAGTTTCTGCCCATTTCACAGAGGCAGGGAACACTGAGTGTGAGCAAAGAGGTGAGAGAGGAGGTATACCATGGTGGATAAAATGTGGTGACTTGGCAACAACCACGAGCTAGACTTCAGTTTCCTTGTTTATAACCTGGACCAATCCCGCCTCCTTCCTAAGGTTCTGGTGAGGATTGGAAGATATTATGCTAAGACTCAATGTTACCGCATTAGCCTGGCATTCGATGATCTGTGAGCATTTGATAAATGGGAATCAGGAAGAAAAGGGTGTTTTATCATTCTGAACTGTGAGTTTATCATTTTGAGAATAATTTATTAGTGGATACACTATTATTAAAACTGGCAAACCCTGGGTATATTCCTGAGTCCGAATCCCCTTATCGTGAATTTCAACACAAAGCCACTGCGAGCACATCTAAAGGACTGCGTTCATTCTGCCGCACATGGAAAGTCCTGACCAGAGCCCATGACTGGCAGCCCCTCACCTGGCTGGTGGGAGTGGAAACTGCTACAGCTCCTTTGGAAAACCGCATGACAGTGCCTACTAATGCTGCACATAGGCCTACCCCAGGACACTGTCCTTCCACTCCAGTGTGCACCCAGACACAAGCACACACGTGCACCAAAAGACAACTGAGAGAATCTTTATGGCTTTATCATCACATCCCCAACTGCACACAACAGACTGTCCATCAACAACAGAACACGTCACTACTGCAGCGGTTATATAATGGAATACTACTTGGCGATGAAAAAGGACAAACTACTGGGACAAACCACCACGTGGGTGACTCTCAGAGAAATAATGATGAAAGAGACGAAGAGCACATACTCTATGATGCCACTTATATGACGTTCCAAAGAGTCAAAATGATCTATGGCAGTGGTTCTAACCAGGGGTGATTTGGGGCCCCAGGGGACATGTGGCAATGTCTGGAGTCATTTTCGGTTGTCACAACTGCACAGGGAGTGCTACGGGCATCCAGCAGGTCGAGGCCAGGATGCTGCTGACATCCAAAAATGCAGGGGACAGCCCTCACCACGTAGAGTTATTGGCCCCATATGCCCATAGTGCCAAGGGCGAGCAGCTGATGTATAGGAGATGCCAGGCACTGGTCACAGATGCCAGGTACTGGTCACCCTTAGGAGACAGGGAGGAAGCTCCGGGGCCCTGAGGTGCTGGAAACGCACTCGTATTTACATGGATGTGTCAATATGCAAAAACCCATAGAGCTGAACATTTTACAACTTGCATGCTTCGCCATATGTAAGCCATACGTCTACCTCTGAACACGAGACCAGCACCGCGCTCTAGCACAGCCACGGCTCCCGCTTAAGTCCTTTACGTCATTGTCTTCGCCACCACTCCCACTTAAGTAGGACGGGACATTTTCATCAATGTATCACTTTTCCTCAAAGGAAATTAAAGGGTTTGGTTTTGGGGTGTTCCAAGTCAAACATGAACCATATGAACATGCAGACTCACGGTAGCCACTTCGTTCTTTCACAATCTTTTCCACACCAACCGCCGTCGTGAGCACACACAGCATGTCGAGTTTACAGCACCCCCCCATCCCACGCCACCCTCAGGTTTTATTGTTCTGGCACCACCAACTGACTCAGACAACTCATTTCCGTGAAAAGGGGGCAGGGCCTGACCCACCCCTTCTTGCTCAATCAGCCACAAACCTGCTCAGGGGTGTGTGTCGGTGTGTGTCAAAGGCCCAGTGGGACACCTACTAAGTGGGCCAGGAGGTCAGTTCTGAAGAACTTGACTGCTGGCTTGTGCCCAAGTTCTGAGCCACGACTGAATTCCATCCAGTCCAGGGCGGAACTGGACGAAGGGATGGTCTGACCAGACCTTGCAAGGGTATGTTGTGTGGCTACGGCTTCTGGAAGAGCGAGCTTCCGCGCTGAGCCAAGACATGGAAGAACTGTCGGCCTGTTTATTCTTTTTTGTTTTCCAGTCAATTTTATTTTCCCTTTGGTTTATATGACATACTGTCACCATCATGACTCACAGGACCATAACACTAAAACAGATTTGGTTTCAGGAGAACAAGACTCAGCAGTCAGCACACATGGGTTTGTAGCGCAACCTGCAAGCACTGGGGATTTCACCTGATGCCTTGCGAAGTACGGCAACCACAGGCCAAGCCGACGAACACAAATTTCCAAAATGAATTTCTGAAATGCAAACGGTGTCGAAGTCACTGAGACCATCAGAATGGCAGAGTAAACTTCTTTCCAGAAGAGCTATAATGACTACCCTGTAGAGATTAGGGGCTTGGTGTGAAAGTTGTTCAGTGGCTGGTGGCGACTGAGAATAGCCCAGCATGGTGAGGCCTGCTGCCACTGTCAGCACTGCATCCCGGGAGGACCAGGCAAGGCCAAAGCATCCCCCTGGGCCACGGCCCTCCGGACCTCCTTCTTGCTCCCTCTTCTCCTCCACCTCCATGACCTTCCCACAGCCCCACCTTTTCTGCACCCATCCCTGGTCACGATACAGAAGTAAAGCATATTTTACGTTGTTTGCTGTATTTAACAAAGGGCAGGCTTTCTTCGTAGTTATACCTGTGAGTGAATTGAAGTCTTATATTTCTGTTTCTTTGAAAACAAATCTTAGGTTGCTCCAAATCTTAGGTAGGACCAGTCTTTAACTGGTTTATTTGTCCCATTTTTTAAATAAAAGTTTTGAATAAAAGTCCCATTATAGCTGTAAAGAGTAACAGAAAAAGACCAGGCATGTGTGTGCAGCCAGCCCTTGGTTGTGCATCTGAGTCAAAGGAAGACAGTGGAGTGATGGAGTTTTCTATTAACCTATTCAGGATCACGCCCTATGGTCGTCCTTTACGGGGTTGCTCACCACCCAGGCACACCTACTTTTTAGTGGAAATTCAGCCAGCAGCAAACATCTCTCTACTCTGGTGGGCCCTGACAGGGCAAGAGACACAGCCCAGCTATCTGGATTGAACAGAAACATCCAGAACCGACAAGATGGCAGAAATTCAAGTGAGGGGACAGGCAAGCAGGGTCAAAGATCAAGGCAAGTAAAAGACCGAAATTTAAAAGGCGATTTGCCAGAAAGGAGGCCCCATGACAGGACACAAGAAGGGCCACCTGTGTCCAGGGCTCACTGGGCTCCAACACTATGCTAACTGATCACTCCTACTACCTTGCCTTATCTTGTCCCTGATCCAGTGTGGCAGTGCCACCCCCAGCCATTTCATAGAGGAGACACTGGGTCACCTCCCCAGGGTCACATGGTTGATTAGTGCAGGGTGAGTTTGGAATGCAGGCTGTGTGGCTTCTCCATCCCCAGTTTTAAATAATTTCATTAGTTTGCTGTTTTTGTTTTAATGCTACAAGCATTGAGAGTTCATCTAGATCTTTCCCATCTGCTTCTCTGCAATATTCATGGGCTTCTGTCTGCCATTCCAGTTTACTTGCAGGTACCAAGCGAGCAGGCAGGCAGAGGTAAGGCAGGGTGACACCTGCGCGGGGCAGTGTCAGGGCTCCCAGCAGGCTCTGAAGCCAGTGCCAACTCCCCAGGTGCACACCGTACAGAGCAAGTACTTAGGGGTTGTCAGGGCCAGAGGCCTGTAAAGAGCTCAAAAGTGGGCCTGGTCTGTAGGAAGCCCTATATCTTAGCTACGATGAACATCTTAAAAAGAAAACATGCCAAGCCCTCAACCAAGGGAGAAACCATGTCCCGGAGAGGGGAGGGGAGGCAAGGAAGCCAGAGGCGTCGCTGAGGGGGGCTGCAAGCAGGACACCCCAAGGGTGGCCACGGAGTACTGTGCTGTGAATCACTGGCCCCAATGACCAACCCCGGAGGAGGGCTCTTTGAAGTCTGTTTCCCCTCACTGGGAGCAGTGGCCCTGCTTTGGCAGGGAGCACATGGAGCCACAGGAAACAGGGCATGTCTTCCTAGAAAGTGAATGCTACTCGCTGCCAAGTTAATTTACACCTTTTCAAATATAGCACAAATTTCATGCACTGCATCACACCCTAGGACCCCCTCGCAGACCTCGGATGTGAAGGGTAGCTATTAGCTATTCCTTGGAAAGCTGAGAAGCACAGGAGTACAATGCTTTAAGCGGCATGTGATCAAATGAGCAGGAAAGCAAATTGAGCCCTACTGGTCTCAAAAGCTACTTAAGCAGCAATGAATACATGGCTGCCTATGCAAAGAGAGAGACATACAGATCAACGGTGGTGCTACAAGTCCAGAGCCTGGCCCTACTGAGGAAAACACAGAAGGAATGCAGTCAACTGTCAGATCAGGAAGTAAATCCGTATCTTACACAAGGGATTTTCAATCTTATTTTTAAAGCAGAGCAATATTTTTTTCTTAAATCATATAGAGAATCCCAAAATACTCAGAATACATGAGAAGAGATTTGCTTTCTTTGAAGGACAGGTGGGAAACCCAAGGTCAGGTTTACCAGACCCAATCCCAGGGTGACCCCCAATACTTTGAAAACCACAAAGATGACCATCGACATAATCCAAAACATACTCTGGATGGGTTTAGATGTTTAAAATAAAACAAAACCCTTCTATTATATAAAAAAAAAGACAAAACAGAAATATAGCGTTGAGGTCGCCTGGTTCCCAAATGGGCAGAAAATCTATCCAGCAACTCTTCAAATGCAAATATACATTTTATAGATTTGATACAGAATAAACAAAGCTACTTTAATGTTTCACTTGTTAAAAGACAATAAATACTTTCCCAATAAATGATATATAAGACTAAAAGCAAGCACGTAAATGGAAGTCTATCAGAAAATGAAAATACCTTAGGTGGTATCCGTGTGAAATCCGACAGTCAACACAAAATACTTCAGAAATACCACAGCAGCCAGGATTGGGTAATTTCCTTTAATGCAAATACAGTGATTTAAAAGTTTACTTCCAATTGTTTCCAAGGAAAAACCAGCAAATCGGTGCTTAGCAGGTAATTCCTAATTATGATCCATGTACAGTGGTATACACGACCAAATATGTGAAACAAAATGCAAGCACAACTGAGAAATAAATGTACAATTTAAATTCCATTACAGAAACCCACACTTGCTAACTAAAACAATATACCCTTTTTTTGTGTGGGAAAGAAAAGTGAGGAAAGAGAGCGCAAGATCAGAAAAGGGGAGGGAACCAAGCATTCATTCACTGGTTCATTTGTTCATTCCTTAAAAGACCAAACATCATCACAAGGTGAAGCCAGGCTATGGAGAAAATTTCATTTTTTATGCAAACAACTTTTTCCTCTAAAATAAATAAGATGGGACGGGTCAGACCAGAAGATGAATAACAACACTTAAAAAAAATATATCTTAGGAAGCAAGAGAAAACGTTTGCTGAGGGCAAAGCATGTCTGCTTGGCAATCTGCTACGACTGAATTTAAAGAAAAAACACAACGCTGCATATAGTGTTGGCTGTTACACCTTTTGGCCTTGCTAGACAGGAACTATTTTTAAAACACTCATATTTTGTCTAATGTTTTCTAAGTCCACTGACACTCAGGAAACTGGTGTAATGGATACACTACCCTCACTGGGGAGAGTCAACAAGATGGTTTTCTTTCTTGAGTCAGAGAAGTAATAAAACAGCCTTGGGTCTTCCATCTCCCCTGGCGGACAAAACAAACCATCAGACTGATGTAGCCGCACTGGCACAACTTATCACTAGGTTGGTGTACAAGTAATTGTGGTTTTGGCAATTATTTTTAACCTTTTAAAGCGCATTTACTTGTGCACCAACCTATCAAAGATTCGTGCAAGTTAGCTGATAGCTGTACGATACCGAATTCAACGGTTTATTTGGTTAATCCAAAGCAACTGACTTTGATGGCAATCTCGGCTTTCGAACCAGTTGGCCTGGTCAAGTACAAACAGCCTATGAGAGCAGTAACCAGAAATTTTCACTGAGGAAGAGACATAAAATGATGTATTTGCTGATTATAAAGTTCCTGCTCATGTTGCTCACACATTAGACCACAATGATGTGACTACACTGAGATGAAAGCAGAATGCAGCTCTGCGCCACTCAGACAGCTGGACTCGGTTATACAAATAGGACAACGAAATGACTGTCCTTTTTAATTCTGAATGGAACCCACAGCGGCTCGTGGACTTTAACTACTGGAAAAACAACATACTGACCAGATAAACCTCGTTACATCCTTCCCTGTAGGAGAACGTCCACATCTCGTTAGTAATAATCAACACATTATAGAAAAATCTCCCTGTAACATACTTCTAACAATATGTCAGCATTCACACTGGTTTAAGAGTCATCTATAAAGACATGAAAATGCCACCTGAAACTCATGAAATACCGAATGTCAACTGTAATTGAAAAGACATATCAAATGCTAATGAAGGAAAATCATTAAATTTGTACGCCCAAAACCAAGGTTAATGGGCAGAGTTCTAAGTGTAAATGACCAAAAGACAAAGAAATAGTCTATGAAACTTACACACACACAAAAAAACCCTAAACATTGCAGCACAAAATACTAAATGTCGAGTCCAAAACCTCAACGGATAACATGGATATGCCCACCATTCCCTTGGGACCCTAGAAAATGCTGGATTTACTAGAATGATCTGATTCTACCCATGGGCCAATTATCCACTCCAGGGACCAAATGCAAATATTCTTAACTCCAGGCTGGCTCTCCTTGCTATGTATTCTGTTCCTTCCTGAGTTTTGCTCTTCTGTCTGCAGCCAGGTGTGATCTAGCTTAAGCAAAATTGGGATGCTCCATCTGTCATGGATACAATCGGAGTTGTTAAGTGGTTACACAGGCTTTCAAACAAAAACTAGCTTTCGCCTTTCAAACACACAGCATCTCACACATAGGGTCATAATGAAGTCCACTGCAAGCTACCACATGGCTCAATTTAACACCCCAGGTATGGATGCAGTATTGCTATACGCTACACACTGACCAAGACATCCAAATGTCCCACTGGATTTAAAATTCATCTCTACCACTTTTGAGAGATCTGAGATCTTTCAAAGAAAGTTTCTCAATTTCCAACATAGTTGGGGCTTGACAAATACATGTCTTAGCAATTTAAAGATTATGTAGAAATCCTTAAATGATATTTGAGGGAGAAATTTCTCATGGAAACACATACGATGTATTTCAAGATTCGGAAGCAGGCTGGTGTACCAACAATAGCATTCTGTATCCGACCTCTTGTTTCATGTGAAGGCATTCCCAGAACAGAGGGCCTTGTTCTTGAGAGGGCGCTCAATCTGACTCACAGGGGACACATTAATCACTTTAAATAATAAGGAGCCACTTCATCTTGCTGGGGGAGAATGATCCATAGCAGTTATGGAGGCTGGGTGCGTGCGTTCTCAGGACAGACAAGCCATTCCCTTCGGAAGAGGCATGACCGGGCTCACAGGACGACAATCCAGAACTCAGTGAAGTGCTTCAGAACAGGGCTTATGTCCTCTTCAGCGGAGTTACTGTGATGTGGGCTGCTTCCCGCAAAGTTAACTTGGCTTCCAAACACGACGACTTCCGTTAAGAATTGCACACAATTTTAATGAGAAGCGTAACATGACTAGCAAGTCAGCCAAGAGAATCAGAGCAGTGTTACAACAGGGAGAGTAGGCTAAGTGGCCAGTGGTAGGACTATAATTGATACGTAAGCTCTGGACATGGGAGGGGAACGGGCTGTGACTGGGCACGCCAGATGGTAAGAAGAGCTTGGGAGCCAAGCTCAGACCACATACAGCCACTTCTCTGGAGATCTCAGGACATGACAATGACTTGTTTGCATGGAGCCAGAATCCGGAGCACCAGAGGCACAAGAGCCGCTGTGGGTGCCCTGACCCGCATGTGTCCGCCGTCTCGCTCTCCATCTCCTCCGAGGGCGGCGTCTGATGCTGCTACGATGTCCCAGTGGTATACAATTAAAAAGATGCTAGGCCATCACCTAAATCCACCACTTTGGCGATAGTGAAAATGCCGGGGACAGAAACAACAGAGGGACAGTTTACCTCCCTTTCCTGCTATTTGAAGATTCAAAAAACCCATTTGCCCAAATCACTACAGTAATAACCTTGGGAATATCAAACACGCATAACCTGAGTCTTGGTTCAGCTTTCACAAACACGTCAGGCTGACAGAAAGGCTTATTTTAATTCTGGAGGTACAGTCGTGTCTGCCTGAATTCCAGTGACTGGAAAAGGCACTCGCAGTCAAAGAAACCATACACAGCGTTAAACCAACTTTGTGATTTTTATTGATGGGCGACAACTTTATATTCCTAGGTATCACTAAACTGTGTACAATTAGAGACGCAGCATTATAGACGAGCAGGCAGCAGAATTAAACAGAGCAGACTTAAGGAAAGATCAATCTTCATTATTTTGCCCATTTTTTCATTATGTGTACACAGAAGCATGAATGCAATTTGAAATCTTTTAATGGCAATAAAGTTGCAATCACCCATCTATGTGACTTACATCTCAACTCCAAATATTTGATCTGTAATGTGTTGTAAGCAGTTTCTCATAGCACAATTATTAAAATGTATTTTTCCTGTTAGGAACCAGCAACTTATTTTTTTGTGTTTATTTTCTTTCTTTTGAAGAACTATTTCTTCTCTGATAACTGGCTCATTTTTATTGTTTATCAAAAACTAAAGGGTGGGGGAGGAAAGTGTGATGGATTAAAAAATTCATTTTTTAAGGAAAGATAAAATTCATTTTCACAAATTTACAAGTGTTGTTGCTGGTGCAGGATTTATTCTACGAAGCAATTAGACTGGGAATCAAATGCAAGTTACCCTTCTTACTCAGGAATCTGAGTAAGCCTTATCTCGGCATTATTTCAGAATTACGGGTTTCTGTGTATTTTCTTAAATCAAGCAACAGTCTGTTTCCACTAAGTGATTTTGATTTGGAAGTTAGAAATCCACACCAAGTATGTTCCGCACAAACCCCAAGGCATCTCCTTTTCATTCGAGCCCATTGTTGCAAAAGGGAGAAAGAGTTTCTCTCTAAAGAGCCACTAAAGAGAGGAAGGAAGTCAGTGAGAGTCGGTGTTCTAAAAGCGGGTGTCGGGCACACGCGGCGCGCAGGCAGTCACAGCAGGTCCACGCGGCGGTAATACAGGAGGTAGGCTGTGCGGTCAGCAGTGGGCTTCACCACCTGGTACTGGTTAATCACCTTGACCGTCTGGTCATCGATGCGCAGCCAGCCGTTCAGACCAATCTGGAAGACGTCTGTAGTGTAGTGACCCCCGGTCGCACTGCTGCCGTGATGGTAGACCACTGGAAGAGAGGCCCCGGGAGGCGACCTGGTGAGAGAAGCACTGCACACCAACAGCTTAAAGGTACCCACCCAGCTACCTCCGAACATCTGTCCTTCTTGTGGAACACCTTCCCAAAGCAGGTGGGAGAGAGAAATGTCATTACACAATGCAATGTTGTTGAAACACAAAAACCTGAAACAATGTACAACAACGTTATGCATATACATCTTCCTAACATACTTAAAATGTTCGATACCTCACAAACAGTAAAAGAAATGTGAATTAAACGGGGTTTTTGTCTCATTTGTCAGCCCTTCAGGCAAGGGTTAGCAACCATTTTAATATTTAACACGTTGCGTACGGCGGGGTTTAAATCCCTCGTGAAGATTCCCGTGATCCGTACGCAACGTGTTAATACTTGAGAGAGAATGCTGGAAGGCAAAACATGAAAGACACTCTCCCACAGAGCTGACAGAGGTACAAACAAATCCACCTCTGGAAATGCACACCCAGAGACCTACAAACATTCATGCCCTTAATCTAACAACATCCCCTTCTAGACTGTTCTAAAGAAATTATCTGAATCTTAGACAAAGATTTTATAACTGAAAAAATGGAAAAACCTAAATATTCACTAGAAGGCATAAATAGTGAATTGTGTAACAATAACATGGATTTTTTCACTCAATTGATTGTGACATAGGAATATGCTTCTATTACATGAAAACAAGAGAATCCTAGGTTTTTGGGGGATTGTTTTCTATGATGATCAAAAGCACCCGCCCCAGGAAAGGCATCAGGACCGGGAGCCGGGCTGGCTGAGT
This sequence comes from Rhinolophus sinicus, assembly GCF_057876585.1. Classification (NCBI taxonomy): domain Eukaryota; kingdom Metazoa; phylum Chordata; class Mammalia; order Chiroptera; family Rhinolophidae; genus Rhinolophus; species Rhinolophus sinicus. The sequence goes on from NC_142508.1 coordinate 52,691,333, forward strand.
GGGCAGCTGTGGAGCAACCCTGCAGAGATGAGCCATCACTCTTTTGTTCTTTTAAAAAGTTTTCCAATTTTTCTACAATGTTTTAACAGGAAAAAAAAATACTTTATTTGCTTAAATTAAAAAATCCTGTAATTCAATCAAGAAGCCTTAGTCAAAGGCCTACAACAAATAATAACTGTGGAAAGATGCGATGAAGATATGAAAGGCCAAATGACACATCCCTCAGCTTCTGTGAAGAAGAGCGGCCGGCGGGCGGCCTGGCCAACGACAGACATGAGCCTGGGTGAGGGAAACAGTCTCCAGGGAAATTGTGAAGATGCGGGGTGAGCCGTGCAATGCCAGCGATGGCATAAAGGACAGTCACTTGGAGAGGCACAGTATGTAGCTGGTGGCGAGTTTCAGCAATAAATAAGCCTGCATGTCCCTGGGCTCTAGCAGCAAGTGTCACTTCTAGGGAGGTCCGAATCTACTCCGGGCCAGTGACCTTGGCTGGTTAGAGGACGGCACTTACGGCTTCAGTCATCACGCAGGCTGAGGGCTCAGAGAACACTATGACCCTAGCCCTGGTCAACCACGTGACAAATATGACCGGTCACACAGACCAGCAAGACTGAAGGATGACCAGGTGGGAGAGAGCGATGGCGACAACACAAGGTCACAGCCTAATCCTGTACTGCAGGTCACAGCGATTACGAGGCTGCCACAAGGCACAGAAGAGGCTCTGACCCCAAATCCATTTGAGGTGCTTGTCCTGGATTTTTACCTCCAAGACCTAACTGACTTGGATAACAACTGTTTTAAAGTGACCGTGTCAGTAGGATTTTAAGGCCCAGCAGTCTAACTCATTTGTCTGTCCTTTAAGACACCGCCATCGTAAAAATTCAAGAGAAGAGCATTCTACACGTACTCAGGGTTCGTAAGCAGCAGCCCTGGTAGCTAATGTGGTCCGAGCAGTATGTCACAGACACCGGGCAAGCCCACCTAACAGGAACAAAGGCTGAGGAGGAGAGAGTTTTTTAAAAAGCTCGTACATTTTAATTTTCACTAACTCGTTCTCTTTGGTCCCACAATTAGAACCATTTTACAAAGTACCTCTTTACTCACATTTCACAGAAAATTCTAAGCAATACAATGACCTTATTTCTGAGATTAGAAGACTCAAGATGAGGATTCGGGAATGTAGGTGACAGCAACTCAGGTACGACTCCTGAGCCACGCGGGTGGGGGAGTATGCACTTTCACTGGGGCCCCTTGACCAGGAGACAAGGAAATCCTAAACTTTGCCCTTGGTCATCAACATTCCCTGCAAGAGCCCCAAGGGAGAGAGCTATAGGGAGATGGCAAAGAAACACTTTATCACCCAGTGGGATCTCGGTGCCAAACTCCAGGGAGCCAGGATGGGCCCTGGGGACTCCTCTGGTTGCACAGGTGGGCGGCCGAGCCTGCATGCCAACCGCAGCCTCAGAGCCTCTATCCCAAGGCAGGGCAAGGATGGAGATACTTAGGAGAGCAAGGTGCCCACTGCCACCATGTCTGGGTCCCAGCAGGCAGCTGCCTTGGGGGACAAGAGAAAATCAAAAGGAAAAGTGCCTGGTGCGAAGAAGAGCTGACTGGGCCAAACACCTGCTCATGGGGCACAGGGCCTCACCCAATTTGACATCCTACAACCTTGGCAGGGGACTGAGGGCAGAGGAGTATGGAGCCTTGCTCTGAAGGTCACAGAGCGGTGAACATTCCTCTCGGGTAAGAGTTTCAGTGTCTTCTTTTAGAAGACAGGGATACTACCACTTACCTCTCAGTTGTAAAGAATAAATAAGACACTACAGCAAAGGTATCTAGTAGAAAGGTTAATAGATGTGTGAGGGCCCATAACACAATACTGTCATTTTAAATTACAAACAGGCTCACCAAAAACAACACAAAAGGAAGGATGACAGAGAAGCTAGAAAATTCTAATAAAAACTGCCAGAAAAGCAAACACGATTGTTGCAACTGACAACTATCAAAAGAGATACAAAGCCTCCGAGGCATAAGGGGACCCAGGCTATAAAAGAGAAAGACGAATAGAAGGAAGGACAGAAGGGATACAAGAAAAGCTGGCACTGCAGGAGGGTCCAGCCCGGGAGATCAGGGGTTTTAGGGCCCCCGGCTCTGGAAAGGGATGTGCCGTCGCCCCCTTGTTGGGAGATTCCTGTGACTGAGGAGCCTGTGTGAGTTTAGGCCACCTTCTCGTGCACACGTGACGACGCCATATGGAAGAGGGTATGTGGAATGCCAGCTGGGTGACTCAATGTCAGTCACCTCACAGGTACCACACCTGCAGCAGGGCGAGTTTACCTTCCCAAATTGCCAGCCTGGCAGCCTAAGCTCACTCGTCTGACACAGAGATAGACGCCATCATGTCACACGAAGTCGTATGTTGGGCTCAGCTTAGAGCCAAGAGGATATTCTGCCAAATTCCAAGCACCAAATTTCAGGTAACACACACATTTTCAAATGACTTCCCTGCTTAAAAAGCCCATAGTGATATCAACAGTGAAATCTATGTTCTATGTTAAGCGGCATTACGGCAAAATTCTGTGTGCGTGAGTGGAAACCCTTTTATCATTGCTTTAACAGGGAAATAATGTTATACAAATTGACTTACCTGCAAATAGTCTATAGGTTCTGTGGCATTTAAAGTTCTTATTTTTAACTCCTGGAGAAAGCAGTTCTGAAAAACAAAACATCAGCAACCCCAATCTATAAAAGCACTTACAGAAAGGTTCAGAGTAACAGCAACAAAGAGGTAACAATCTCCACTCAAGTAAAGATTTTCCTGGTGGACCAGGAAAACAACACTCCATCCCTTTATTTGCATAAAAATGACCACAAGGAAAATCAGCTGTGCAGTATATAATAACAGACATAACCAGCAACCAACCCATTAAAGAAATATGAGGAATATACTGAACCTATTAAACTCATGCTAGAAACCCCTTAAAAGCAGATGTTCTAAAAAATGAGGGGTGGGGGGTAGTTGCCCACTTAAAAGCAAAAACCAAACGGAAATAGTCCTGGAAAACCTAAAAATTAAAATGTTTTGTGTGTGAGTCAGACCACAAAACTTGAATTCTGTGAGGGAAATGGTTTCTGCACAGAGGTACTAGTCTACCGGCTGGTGCAGGCCGGGGGCCCTCTCGTCCTTAATGCACGCAGGTCCCCTTTGCGGAAGCACCACTGAGATGCCAGGAAGAGTTCCTCTGGAGATGGACTGCTCTTGGCAGCCATTACTGGTTCCTTCTCTACTCCCCACCTCCATGACCTAAGCTAAGTCCTCTTGTCCGCATTTATGTGATTTCTCTTTCTAGAAAGCATTTGAGGTGGTAGCTGATATAAAAAGGCAAGAAAAATAACAAAAGTTAGGCAAATAAAATCAGTGTAGGAAACAAGTCAGCCCATCTAGAAGGTTAATTTTGGGGGGGGGTGAGGGAAGATGCACGAGTGGGTCAAAGGACGCCTGTGGGACTCTGTGTAGTTTCCTGACAGCCACGCAAAAAGGGACTGATGACCCAGTATACGCTCTCGGCTAGAGTTTCTTCCCTGTTCTGGTCCTCCTATGGGGTCAGAAAAACATGCTGCCTGTGATGAAGCGCTCAACACAAGAGAGGAGGGAAGGACCGTAAAACGGCACAGGAGTCCAACCTCTCAGCCAAACGGGCAACTCCTGAGAATGGGGCTGAGGAGCCCAAGTCTGAACCTTAAGCTGAAGGAAATGGAACATCCCTGGGGGGTAGGCAAAGCCGCCCCTAAACATTAAGGCAGTCACCCACCAGTTCTTGAGTCGCCTGGCCTGCAAGGCGTATTATATGGACAGGAGGAGGAGGAAGGTGACAGGGACCCAGGGACTCTACAAGGCCCAGGAACGCCATCCCATGTCCTTTATTCCGTCTTCCAAACACCTTGATATATTGAGAATACCGACCAAGCTTCAGTATTACATAGCAAGTCTTCCACAAATTCTGAAGCTCTCAAGGAAAGTTTTCCTTCAAGCTGTGCTTTTAGCAAGACAACTTGAACTGGGTGCCTTCACCAGAATGTGCCGACACTGCTGAGCCCTGGTTACCTGACGGAGATGTGTGGCTGACAGAGTGCCACAGATTGGACACACATCATCGTAACCAGGTCAGAGGAACCCCCAGTGACCTATGAGGAACCTTCTCAATTCACTGAAAAAAGTCCATTTAACCAGGCTGGTCCACACAGTTGTTAATAAGTAGCACAAGGAAAACTATTGTGTACCATTAATCTATAAAATGTTTACAGAAAAAGGACACTCATTTTGACGGACAAAACCTATTTTTCTAACCTAGTAAGATTACGTAGTTTATTCATGTTTGCCTTTATTTTTTTAAAAGCCATTTTAATGAGAATCTTAACATCAAGGTCTAGTAAACGTCAAGAAAGTGAAAACAAAAAGTCACGAAAGAAAAATTCCTTGACCTTGACATTCTACAAAAATGTTAAGGGGTCAAGATCACTGATCTCCAGAAATATTGTGACCATACACGCTTCTGACTTATCGGTTTATTACCTTTACTAATTTCCAAGTCCACAGGATATTCAATATTTTTGATAAGCTTCTGACATCCACCGGTCTTCTCGTAAACAAATCGTTTCAGGTGCAGCACGAGCACAGGGGGGAGTTTTTCCAGCGTCACTCTTCGACTGATCTCAACCTAAGACGCAAGCACACCAGGACACACCGGTCGTCTTACTGGAAGCAGGAGGTACCATCTCAATCTTCTCTCAACGACCTCCTCTGCGAGCTGACGCCTCAAGATCCTGGGTCATGGGATCTTTGGAACACCTCAGACAGCTACTGACATTCTTCTTAGAAAAACGCATATACCCCTGTCAACACAACCACCGAGATCCCTCGGGTCCCTGAGCCCATCTGTGAATTCAAGTTAAGAACTTTTGCTCTGTGGCATTAATGACAAATTGGCGTAACTATTAAAAAAAAAAAAAAGCTAAGGTAGTAGTGCCTCAAGTATGTATTTATTAACTTGTTTGTTAATAACTCTCATAGTATGGATGTTTTAAATAACCCTGTTTATAGTTTTAAATAAAACTATTTATTCTAACCATTAGTTCTATAAGTTTCTGTTTTGTCAATTTAATATGCCCTTTCACAGGTCTAACAAATGCTTTTTATTAAAATACAGTTTGTTATATACTTTATCAACTTAATATGTATTTCCACAGGTCTAATGAATACTTTTTATTAAAATGCAACTTCCCAAACAATACTTAATCCATTCCTCTACTGTTCTCTGTACTTATGAACTCTTTGATGCTTCCAAGGAGAATACTTTTGGTAGAAATATGTGTTAAAGTAACAATCCAAAAAATAGAAAATACAGAAAATGCTAAGAAAGCTTTCGGAGGACTAGATATGTATGGGAAGGTGTCTTAGGGGGCATCAGGCTTTTGGAAAGCAAGATCAATGGTTATCACAAACCCCTCCATGCCTCTCTCCCACCTAGACTAACATCCCAGGTGTGAAAACCACCCCATACCTCTTCTGCATGCCCATTGTGTGTTTGTATTCTAGTGTCTCTGTATCCAATAAGAATGTGTGAATGAATGAAAAGTGTAACTACAGCTCAACATTTAAAACCAGGAATGGAGCCTCCGGTTTCCTCACCTATGCATCAAGAGAGTTGGACTAAAATATCTCTGGGATGCTTCTCAGAGCTAATCACCTATGATTCTAATCTTAAACTTTCCAGCAGTTCACTAAATGACTCATCTGAAATTCTTAAATGTGTGCTGGGTTTCCAGATAAACTGAAGCACACTTTCTTATCACCCAACAAAAACAGACCTTTTCTATAGAGCACATATTTTGTAAAATCATATTGCCCCATAAACCATCCTGCATTCCCACGGAAAATATCTTTTGACCTAAAAATGCAGTAAAATTAAACTCAGTATTTTACAATGTAAATTTTAAAAATCGTATTCCAGAAAATGTGCTATTTGCTCTTCACAGATATCACAAGCTGTCCAAAATCTTCCTTCCTCAAACATCTGCTTTTCTGAATGTTCTGCTCTTATCTGATAACAACACACCACAATCATGGAGCTAGAACAGTGAGCATCATTCTTTTTCATCCTCAAGGCTCTACCAAAATACTACTTCTTTCCTGAATCCCTCTTCCAAACCTGATACCTAGTAGAATAAAGGAATCATCTTGGGCCGGCCTGGTGGCTCAGGCGGTTAGAGCTCCATGCTCCTAACTCCGAAGGCTGCCGGTTCAATTCCCACATGGGCCAGTGTGCTCTCAACCACAAGGTTTCCAGTTCAATTCCTCAAGTCCCTCAAGGGATGGTGGGCTCCGCCCCCTGCAACTAAGATTGAACACAGCACCTTGAGCTGAGCTGCCGCTGAGCTCCCAGATGGCTCAGTTGGTTGGAGCGCATTCTCTCAACCACAAGGTTGCCAGTTCGACTCTCGCAAGGGATGGTGGGCTGCGCCCCCTGCAACTAGCAATGGATGTGGAGCTGAGCTGCGCCCTCCACAACTAAGACTGAAAGGACAACAACTTGACTTGGAAAAAAAAAAGAAGAAATCATCTTTTCTTACCACTCTCTGAGAACAGGCCAACAACTTCCTTTATCTCAGTCCACACAGCCACTCTACCCCCTCCCCAAACTCCAGGTTTAATTGCAGCAGAAGCAAAAAAGAAGGCAGACCCCTCACAAAGGGGTGTCCTTGAAGACCTACGCTCAAATGCCAAACAGATGTGTCAGATGTGTCCAGTAGCCCAAGGAAAGCCTCTGTGGCAGGACGAGAGGGCTGACCTGCACAGCTGGCTCAAAGGACAGAGCAGGAAGAATGGCTACGTGGCTAGGACAGCAAGTCTACCTCTGCAGTCACGGCTGCCACAGAACAAGCCACGTGGACAGTCCCCACAACCAAGTTCACAGCCCAGCTACCCAAACCAACCTCCCTGAAACAAGTATCCACTATCTCTCTCTTCCATTAAGTTCCACCACCAGGCTCTTCTTAGCTTATTCACAAAGCCAACTGCCAAGATTCTGTCACTGGCTCCTACCACTTTTTTTTTTTTTTTAAACAAAACCACCCATGACAAGCAATCAGAAAATATGCTGGAGCATTAGGCATAACTTGTGCAAATCCCCCAAGAAGCTGGCTTGACCAATCCAAAGCAGGAGACCCCAGATGAGCTAAAGGTCTCCATGTTCTACTTTTGTTCTTCATTCAGAGCACGAGCCAAAGGCAAGAGTATGTCTGCCTCAGCCACGCCTGGAGCTGACAGGTTTTCTATACTGGGACATCTCTTTGCTCACCTTGCAGCCACTACACACTATTATTTGAATCAAGCTCCACAGGAATCAACTGTTCAAACATGCACTGCCCGTAACTAGCCTGCACTCATCTCCCCAACACATTTTGATGAATTCACTGCCATATCTCGGATGTAGAACGGAGCAGACACTCTCAACTGCAAAGCAGGAAACAGCCTAACTGGCACATCTGGACAGAGAGGAACCATTAAGTTCTCAAAGAGCAGCTGAGCTCTGACTGAGCTGCCAAGCACACCACACTAAGCCATCATCGGTTTCTCTTGACTCCTGAAGACTGAAAGACTCAAAGGCTTTATCTTCTTTCAGATCAAATCAAAGAGTAACAGGCACCGGAACAATTACTTCCTATATTTCAGTGTCCTTGAAGACCTACGCTCAAATGCCAAACAGATGTGTCATGAATCTCTTTTGCCTCCTAACTAAGCTCATGACATTGTGCTCTACGATATCGGGAATGGAAATGAGCTCTTCAGCCTCTGCTAGGGGTATTGATTTTGTGATGTCATGATGAGATGGCCAAAAAATTAAATGGAGCTCTGCAAAAATCATCTACAAGGCGATTACCTTGTGCTACACGATTCAGAGCTGAAGGGGGTTGTTAGAATCATCTGTTTCAACCATTATCATCTAAAAGTGTGGACTCTTTCAGTCCAAAAAAGGTAAGCAACTGATTTTAAGAGGCAGAACTCAAATCCACTTGTCTTCATGCCTAATTCTCTGTTCTTTCCACCACACTACAGTGCCTCAGGAGAAAGGCTCAACCATGAATATACCTCTTGTTTGGTTTTTGTGGTGTAACCTTGGACAGATTCTCTTGCCACCAAGCTTTCCAATGCATCCTGGACGGTACGTATCTTGTCAGACTGGATATCCAACTGCAACGTGAAAAATGGCTGCAAAGTGGCAGATTCTTTTGAACTCTGCTGGTAAACCACAGACCTGGGAATTGAAAACAGAAACAAAAAATTTAAGAGACCACTCCTTTCCACTTTCTCTTAAGATTATCCAACAAAAGAAGAGGAATAAACACTGAAAATAAGATTATTCAACATCACTTTCCCAAGACCAGAGAGAACAGAAAAGCCAAAAATATACTGAATTTAAAAATAATTTCTGCTGAGTATTTCTAGCAACTAAAGCCACCAGTTGATAATTTTCCCAGTTCAAGTGCTCTGGAAGAAAACATCGTTCACTTTCCAAATTCCTTCACCTCCACTCTACATTTCACTTAATGCACCAGTTAATAAATGTGACTATCTTGCCATGGCCTCAAAATGCTGACACTTCTCATCTTCTCAAAGTATCATAGCCTGCTCTAATAAAATAGAGGAAACCTCAAGGTAAACAGAATATTTTTAATGGCATTTTCCCCCTATAAAAATGACTTACAAAGAAGAGGAGCAGGGTATAGATAATAAAAAACAAGTTAACATTCCAGGAAACGGGGCTACCACCCTCAAGAGGAAAGGTGCCAACTCAACCTTGTTTTCTTAGCTGGTTTGTCGTTTCATTTCTCTTTTTCTAAGTTTTTCTGAGTATAAATTGTGTGTGCGGCCCATCTCGTACTTAGCCTCAGCGAGGAAACATTCCAAGAGTTCAAGAAGGGATTCTATTTCTGCAGCCTGAGTGACCTAGTTTATAAACGGAATAAAACGGGTGTGGATAGGTACTCAGACTTTATAGAGCAGATGCATGAAGAGCGAGCTAAAAGCTTTCCTGCTTAGGGTTTAATTTTCATAGGTCGCTTTCCCAACACAGTCTTAGGAAGTATGCCCATGCTCCTTTTGAGTGTAAACACTTGAGAATGGCAGCCATTCCCTTGGTTCCAAAGGAGAATAGTGGGAAAACCAGTAATGAAAGTTGGTGAAGAAATCAAGAAATTGTCCTCTTCACTTAAAGGGCCAAGATTTTATCAAACTTGTCTCAGCAGAAAAAAGTGGCTCACGGTGCTGGTCTTTCTGGGGAAACTGAAAAACCACTGGAAGAGGGTAGATTTTAGAAGAAAACCTTCCAAGTGGTCTAAACAAAGAATCACACCTAATGATGGCTGATATATGAAGAACAGACGTCCCTAAAGCATAAGAAGCAAGTCCTTATCGTCCCTTTACCGTTTTTCAAAAAGAAATATCAACCACTAGTTTCCAATATGGTGCTCTTTCTACATCCACTGGGGCTGTTCCTTCATCCCTCTTCCCCATCCCTCAGTGACTGCACCAAGAATGCTAACACAAGACTGCTGGGCTGATGGAAAGCTAAGGGCATATTCAGCCTCCTCTTACTGCTGTTCACAGACCTACATCTGTTTCCGTCTTCCAACACGGCTCAAACCGAGGAACCGTATCTGGCAAAGACAAGTTGTAGCAGCAGTGGTTGGAGGCGGGGCATTCCCCAGAACACACCTGACCACAGGCTGACACGGAGAGACTTCGAATAGAAAGGGGCCCCTGGAGTCTAAGTCACAGCAAAGGGCACAAATAGGACTTCACAGGCACATGATGGCACAACCGGCTTCTAAATCCAGTCCTACAGCATCACGGACTAGCTTGTGAGGGAGTCGGCACAGATTTTCTGAGGTTATCATTAGCCTGTTGAAAGGTACTCAGTGTAAGCTGTTTTAGAGCAGGGAGAGACTGAATTAACTCTCAGTCAGTGCCTTGAAAGGGTGTTATTTCTTTTGGATACGCAGCATTGGGACAATGAAAGTCTAAGAGTCTCACTAAAACACCACCCCGGATGGTCCGCTGAGAGGAAGTCAGACAGTGTGAGTGAACCTCCCTGGAGACAGAACAAGTCTTCCTGAATTCCACATCACGGAGGAACCGAGTGACTCTAATGTAAATAAAACCCCTTTAGAAGGACTTGGTGAATGAGCAAAAAGCTGCTGGTTTAAGGAAACTGGGGCAGAGGAGGTGCCCAGGTACTCCAGCTTAGGTCACATGACCTCCTTTATGTCCAAGTATCTCCCTCTACACTCGCTTAACTTTCTAACTCACTTGGCCCCAGGGCCTAAAATTCCTCCCATCAGACAAATTTCTTAACCAAACATGTGATTAACTTGTCTTCTTCTTCCTACCTCGTTGCGAGCAGCTGGACTGAGGGAATGGAAGTGTTGATGGAGGGGAGTGAAGAGCTCACTCACTATGGAAGACCGGGCCGGGGGGACAGTGCCCTCTGCAGAACGGCCCCCACAGGTTATGTGGAAGCAGTGGGGGCTGACAGGAGAAGCATTGGAGGTCCAGGAAAAGAGTGGGCACAGCAGTGTAAAGGCAAACCATCGAGTGCAAATTTCTTAGGACAAGTCTTACTAAACCTTTAGCAAAATGGCAAAACCCTAAAAAAGGCAAATACTAAATTATTCCAGAAAAGCAGAAACCTGATGTGTCCACCAAAAATGCCAGTGATTGGGGTCTGAACGAAGTCCGCCTGGCGAGTGACTGACGTCTTATTTCTGGGGCCCACTTGCTCCCATTCGTCCTCACTGCCTTCGCCTGGTTCTTCCAGCTCTTCCTCGTTCACTGAGTGGCTTTTGGGTCCATTGGAAATAGCAAGTTCTGAAAAGTAGACAGTCTGCTTAGGCTATTATTTACAAGAACAGCAAAAAAAAAAGAAAAGTAACATAAAAAGTTCTACATGCATCACCTACAGAAATTTGTCAATTACAGTTTTGAAAACGATATCAGGGTATATTCTACATCAAGAACACACACAAAATGTGTGACTCTACTGTCTCCCTGCTTGCATAAACTGCTAGAGAAGGCATTCCTGGGACAACTGGAGAAACTTATAGATGGACTGGAAAGTAGATAGTATTGTGTAGTTACAGTTAGTTTTGTTAATTTGATAAAGGGTGCTGGTCACGTAGAAGAGTATTCTTATCCTCAGGAGACGCATGCTTTAGCATTTAGGGGTGAACTAAACTGTTATCTGCAACGTAATTTTGAAGCATTTCAGGAGAAACATGTATATACACTTCACGTGTGTAGAGAGATTAAATGATAACGTGTTAACAAATCCAGAACCCAGCAGTTACTGTGATTTATCCAGATATATGAGGTTGGTGCAAAAGTAACTGTGGCTTAAAATAAATGCAAAAACCGCAATTATTTTTGCACCAACCTAATAACATTCTTGATGGTACATATAATAGGCAATGTAAAAATAACTAGTCATCCTAATGAGTAAGTAAGTGATTTCTGAAGAGCAAATGACTGTTAGGGGGGAAAAGCAACTGACTATATGAGTCTATAAACATGTACTTAAAATAATTCTTAAGAAAATGTTCTCACACATTTTTTGCAGCAAATACATCATAACCTACTTTCATTATTTGGTGAGAGAAGTTTCTTTAGGTTCAACATTTCCTCGTGAAGCCCATTGAGAATGAAGCCTAAGTATTCCTCAGCATCTTCTTGTCGACCCTGAAAAGGTCAAACGCGATCACATGAGTTTTAACTGATTGCTTATCCAAGACCTGCAGGGAATGTAATACCTGTATATTCAAACTAGGCCTCCTTTTAAATTTTCAACAAATTTTAATGTAAAATGTTTCTCCAAAAAAATCCCATGAATTTTTCCTTGGACAATTGAGATGGGGGTGTGGAGGAAAGCGGGGGACAGACAAAACACTCATCTCTAGGTGATCGACCTAATGGGGATTTTATTTTCTTATTATGCTTTTCTGTATTTCTGAAATGTTCTACAATAATCTTTATATATTACATTTATATTTTAAAAGTGATTTAAAAGTTGTTTTGTTTAAATGCGAGAGTTAAGAACTAGTTGTTCTAGGGCCAGCTCACGGCACAATCCCAGGGTTCTCATTCACACTGGGCGTTATGAAATCAGCAGCCCGGAAGGACCCAAGGAGCTGCTCCAGGACATGAGTATGACCGAGGACAGAAACTCTTCTGAACGCTGCCACTACCCCAGGGCCCACTCACCCCACTCTACCTGAAAGGCAATACATGTAGTGGTTAAGGGGCTGACTCTCGAGCCAGGCTCTGCCATTTATGAGCTGTGTGACCTTGAACAACGACCTCACTTTTCTCAAATGTAACAAGGAAACAATAATCATACTGTACTCACAAAGTTTACTACATGTAAAGAACTTACACGAGTATTTGGTGCACAGTAAACGATACATGAGTTGGCTGTGATTTTTTATGATTATCACCATACTCTTTAAATTCACCCAAGCAATGGACTCCGTAACAAGCCTAGATCTATTGTACACACCCACCAAATCACAGCACTTCAAGCAGAGGGCAAGCACTGAATAAGCAACAGTTAAGGCACAAAAATGGAGCAAAAGGCAACACTTTATATACTGGCTACATTAGCGTAGTCCCAAACCTTTTCAGACAGGCTCGACTTGATGACTGTCAAGAGTCTATAAATATATGTGGGTTCAAAGGCAGCTCCAGGGCGGATATCCCTCACAATTTTATCCCCAAGAGCTGCAATGGAAATAGGACATAGATTTTCATAACTAAAATGAAGTCTTAAAATGATGAAAAGCAACATCATCAAAACTCCCTCCCATCCCCACACAACAATGAAAATAGCCTCGGTGTAGTAACCTACATTGAAAAAGACATTTTCTATCCAACAAGATTGAATTTAATAAATTCAGTCACCTGACTTCGTAACTCTCAATATGTAATGACATCAGAAGACCTCATTTTCTACTCACCTTGTCTGGGTTTTGGAGGTACGGGCATATTAGTAAACTCATTCATTAGCCGAACACTAAACATGAAGGGGAAAAAAATGCTTAGTGGTGCATTTTTTAACAAGACATACTTTTACTAAAGAGTCTCGATGGCTAAGAAGAATATTAATTAGTATGAAGACAGCAAATTTTGGTAACCAATACTATAATAGCCAGTGAGTGCTTAAATCTCTTCTATATAAGTTTTTGGTATATTTTAAGTGATAAACTGGTAAACACTAAAATTTATCTAACTGGATCTAAACAACACAGATAAACAATGTTCCAATTGCATTTCTGGTTCAGTTCCATATATAAACAGTCAATTTTTAAAAAATGGATTTGTAAGTCTCATTTGCAGGATATCAAGAACTTGGCTGAACTATTTGAATTCTAATTACCAGAGAGGAAAAACCCACCCACCCAACACATTTTTAAGCACCATACTTACAAGCTGTCTATCATGGGTGTTGACGTGCAAGGCCTTTGCACTTTTGAATACAGAGGAATGAACTTCATCAGGTGATACATCGGAGGGCAAGCAACCAGAGCCTGCAGGGTCTAAACATTGGCAGTAAAGGAAGCGTAAAGGAAAGGAAACAGACACGCCAAATTTCCAAAAGGCACATGAAACACAACAGCATATAAAACTATTAGGTCGGTGCAAAAGTAATTGTGGTTTAAAAGGTTAACAATAATTGCAAAGACTGCAATTCTTTTGCACCAACCTAATAAACAAGCCCAGGACACTGGATGCCTTAGATATGTAAACACATAAGGGACTAAACCAAACCATCATGGGGATAATTTACTCTGCAATCAGTAGTTTACATACAAGAACTTGATTCAACCAACATAACCAAATCAGTGAAAACTAAACTTCCAGTTATAATTGCCCTATTATTTGGGGCCACTCTAATGAGAAGAAAACTTGCCTTATTACCCAGTCAACGCTTTTTTTTTTTTTTTTTTTTTTTGGGGGGGGGGGAGAACACTGTTTATAAGCAAGGTAGGCAGACTAAGTAAGGACCCAAGTTTCTGGATTCAAAATTTAGGGTCGATGCCCCCCATGGAAGCTGAACTAAATCAAATGCACCTGAGGAAGAGAAAATTGTAGTTAGCCAGCCCTGGGGATGGCGTCTGAGAAGGATACAGCATTAATGTAGCACCAGTTTCCTTTATTGACCAGCCCACGGGGTTGCAACGACACTGGTTTATGTATTAGGGTGACGTTCTCCAGTAACTCTGAAAGAGTGAAGAAGCATATGTAAGAAGTTAATGACATCTAGGGACTAACCCTGAAGTCAATTCTTACGCTCTACTCCAGGAGTGTTCAAAACCCCTTCAATAAGGCACACACCCAAAGAAAAGGCACACTGTGTTAAAAAGCTTCATTCCATTCAACAGCACGCATGTTATTTAATAATTAAATTTTTCAAAAAAATATTTCCCCCCAAACACCAACACTTATTCGTCTTCCGGTGGGAATAGAATTCGGGAGCATGCGGATTATTTTAATATGAAACAGAAAAAGCTTAAAAATAATGTATCAGTATTAGAGAATAGATTTAAAAGATATATGCTTTTTCTCCTGACAGCGAGGCGTGCCATGGTCCCCGGGACCCCAGCTATAAAGGTGTTTACGTGCAGAAGTCGCATCTCATTCATGTCTGAATCCCCAGCAATGACTACAGCAGCCAACACATCACGGTGGGCATTCGCTGACTCTTCAGTGAGTGATGATACTCCTTTTGGGGACAACTATCGTCTATCAACTAAATGATATTTTTCACTAGAAGTCAAGTTTAGGGACTGTTTCGTACCCTGGAATTCCCTTATTTCATTTAGAAACAAGCTTCTGATCCTCAGACTTCACCCTTGGACATCGCTCTCCTTCATAGTCTTAAAATAGTTGTAAATGCCATCTTTGATTTTAAAAAATTAAATGCTTTAAATAAGTTTTTTCACAAATGCTTTAAAACAAGGTCTCCCATGTGCCGTTATGAAACTTGTAACGGTGAGAGCTACAATTTGTGGACACATTCTACGCTTACTAAGTGCTTCACAACTTACATATGTTAACAAGCTGCACTTAATTCCTAGTAATCCAGGAATACACCACTGTCCCCCTCTCACCAATCAGGAAATTGAGGGTCAGAAAGGTTGACTACTTGCCTGTGATCACACAGGAGCAAGGTAGCACAGCCAGCACTTGAAATACATGATCTGTGGCCAGACCACACAGCTTCTCTTTATTTTTAAGTTGTGTATAGGAAACACTACCGTGTTTCCCCGAAAATAAGACCTAGCCAGATAGTCAGCTCTAATGCGTCTTTTGGAGCAAAAATTAATATAAGACCTGGTATTATATTATAGTATATAAGACCTGCTATTGTATATTATATTACACTACACTATATTATACTGGGTCTTACATTATAGTAAAATAAGACCGGGTCTTATATTAACTTTTGCTCCAAAAGACGCATTAGAGCTGATGGTCCAGTTAGATCCTATTTTTGGGGAAACACTGTAAGTGAGCATATATTTGACATTAGCCTCCATCCATTCAATCATCACTCAAACAAAAGAAGTCTTTCTTTTCTAAAACACTGTTGGACTTGGCAGGTCCAGGCCTTAAGCATTAAACAAAGGAATTAATTTGCAAAATTCTAACGTTAACACACACACACTCACTCCCCTCCCTCCTGTGAGAGTAAATGCCCTCTTTGCTCTAATTGAGGTAGCACGAGGAATAATTTTCCCATTTATAAAAACATTACAGGCTCAAGAGAACCCCCTGGAATCTGGTCAATTAGACTAAGTTTGCAAAACTCCTCTCATCTCTCTCTCTTTCCAGGGTACAGTACCGGGCCTTCGATGAGTAACAGATCAGTTACAGAACTGAACCAGAAGCCTCCGCGTGATAACCCAGAACAGACAGTACCAGCCATGCGGCAGATTCTATGCTAAGAGCTTTATCTGTATTACTCATACTCATCCTAATGTTATCAAAGAGACACCAGTATCATTCCCATTTTACAGATGAGAAAACTGAGGGCCAGAGGGGTTAGGTAACTGGTGTGAGTCACGTAACAGCTGACATGTGAACCTGGGTCTATCTGACTCCAGAGGCTGGGCTGTTTCTTCTCAGTAGATAATGGGCTCCACTTCAAAAATCCTTTTACTCTAAGGTTTCAGATACTAACTTATCCCCACAGGCTTAAGATCTTCTACTTACAATGGATTTTTGCATCTGTATTTGAGTCGTATTATCACAACAGTCCATAATTTCCAATGTGTGCCACACAATGGCAATTATTTAATATAATTATTCTACAAAGAAAAACCCCCAATTTTCAAATAAGCATCAATCCCAAATGAACACTCCAGCATGATACCTGTGAATCTTTGCCATAGTATTTTTATGTGTAAAAACAATTGAGTTTTTATGTAACTGTAAGACTCAAAATCAACTGCCTTCCTAACACAGGGACCTGCATGAAATGACATGCTGCCATTGGCAGAGCCCTGCCTGGGCACCAGCTCCTGGAGGCACAGAGACGACAGAGAGGTGGCCCTACTGCAGGAGTTTGCAGACAGTACAGGGGCAGCACAGGGCAGGCAAAGCTGAAGGGGCGGGGGGGCAGTGGAGGGGATGCTCAGCCCAATCCAAGGACCAGAGAAAGCCTGAGACGGCCCGGGGCCACTGATGACAAATGGCAGCGGACACCAGAAGGACGTCTCCCGATGGGGTAACGGTGCCTTCCACCCAAAGAAATCCAACAGGATGAGTGGGTTATTTTTCGCTCTGTGCAGTGGCGAGATAATGAGTTTACTACCTTTTGGAGGTGCTGATCAGAGGTACGCAGATGACACCAGTAAATAGTACAGTTATACCCACAGACCAGCAAGGTATCTATACTTAACGTACACACAGGTCCCTGCAGCTCGGGGCCAGAACTGTGCATTCTGACAACACACACGGCAAGAAAAGCCCTGGGTAGTAAGAAGAGGAACCTAAGCAGCACCATAGCTAAATGACAGGCCAAGGAGAACCTGTTAACAGGGATCCCGAAGGACAGGGCACTTTGAATTAGCAGTGGCGGCAAAAGCAGGGTGTAGGGCCGGCCTCAGGGGCACGGGAGGCAAAGTCTTCTGGGGTGAGGGGCTGGATGAAGGTCTACAGGGGAGGTAGGGAGGAGCTTGATGACGTTAATTCCTGTTCAATACGGACACCAGGGGGAAATGGAAAGAAAATGGCCAGGGACAGGCACACTGATCTAAAACTTCCCTTCCATATCAACTGTTTTTAATAGACCGCCCCCCAAAAAAAAACGTTTATAGTCAAAAGTACTTTAAGTATCTTGTTAAACAAGTTCTAAAAATTGTTTATGACAAGGCTAACTCCATTCTCAAAAGCGGACGCAGGTGCAACATCAAGAACAGCTCTAAGCTCCACAGAAAAAAATGCATCCCCTCTTATGTTCTTAACCAAGCGACATGCCCAGAATAATCTGCACAGCCGGAGAATGAAACACTCAAACCCTATGGAATCAAGAGAATAAACCCAACTTAAAACTGGCTATTAGCTGGCTTCTTTCCAACATTCAGCTGGGAAACAGCATGTATTCCTTGGATGGAAGCCGTTAGTTTCTACACCAACCCTTCCCTTGAATTGATGCCAGCTTCTGCTGGCATTACTGCAGGTTGGCGTATTTTAAGGAGCAGGCAGGTAAAAAAGCAGTTTCACTGTTGATCTTCCACAATATTAAGTTCACGTCTCTTAGCATCACCTAGTGGTTTGTTCAATAACTGCAAGTAACATTCCAGGCAGACATGTAGCTACAAAATTAAAAACTCTTGAAACATAACGTAGAACAAAAGGACACTTAGTATATTTTATTAGCAAATATACAAAACTAGCTTCTTTTCAATTCTTTAACATTCTTTGAAAGAGCCTTCTGGTACAATCTTCATAAATGTAGATCAGTAAGTCTTTACAGACTTAGGAAATACAGAGACACTGAACAATGTCGTTTCATTAATGGTTATGCTGTTCTTCTACATTTTTCTCTACAGTTACAAGTCTTCCAGAAGCTAAAATACAGTATCATTCTGTTGTTGGTATCTTCCAACGATCCTAAACACTATACTACTCTCAAAGTACGGTTGACTGACGACTGGAAACTCCTCCCTGAAGACATCTCCTAGTTGCACACTCTCTCCGGTTGTCTCTCTCCATGGCAAGACACTGTGACTATCTACCTTGTATTAGTGGTGTGCAGCTCCTGCCCTGGACCAGAAGCTCCTTACAGACGACAGCCTCACACTGCCAAGCGCTCAGCTGCGTGTTCCCGTCCAGGGTAACAGGTCAGCACGGTACCTTGTCCCCAGCCTAACTCTGCCATCCCTACTGGCTACATCAAGTCTCCTCGTCCCCTCCTTCTTCCATACCCCTCTGCGAATGAGGACTTCTCTGTTTCTACTAGTAAGAGTTGCCATCGGTGCCTTTTCTATCTTATTCCTGGGCCAATCATTACTCACTGACCTAGATAGCGGATGGAATACTGTAAGTACAGATTAGCCAGTAATGTGGGATAAGAACTAAACATCAGGAGACTAAAGTTGTTCGTTATGGTACATGACTCCAGTCCAGTTTGTTAGAAACCCACTGGACTTTAAAGGTCATTCTATCACATAGTTCAGAAAGCCTCCAGGCACACCCTGTGGATAAGCAGACAGGGCGAGAATCCAGGAAGACGAACCAGACACGGGTTGCCGCCCTGGCTCCGCCACTTCTTTCATTTTGCACCGTGGCACAGATGATTTCACTCCTCACCTGTCAGAGACTGCACCATGAACGGCTATGGGGAGGCTACGTGATAGTGTAACACACGTATGGAAAACACCTAGCAGCTCATTACAGATGCTCCATAATCATTAGAAAATAAAGAGCTAATATTAATTTATGGAAGTTTTGGAGAACCAGCAATATTCAGTACTCCAACAAGAAATAAGTTATCTTAAAATGAAGTTTTGAACATTCTGTGTATATTAATAGAGTTCCATTTTAAAAGGAAAGAAAAAATTTAGCTAAGATTAAATATCTTATTGTCTAGGATTTTCTTAAAACCAAATGTCCAAGCAATTTAAAGTTTCATTTCTGTAACATTGTACATTGAGCCTTTTTCCCACTGAATACAATTTCAATAACCAACTGAGCCAGACATTAACTCCTGATACTGTTTGTAAAATGTGCTTCTCTTCTCCCTCCTATGGAAATAACACAGGTTCAAAGACTATTCTAATTCCTGTAAATAGTCACCTATCACTATTATTGAATCCTATTAAAATGAATGAATCCTATTGTTCTAATTCAAAAGTCAATTATTCGTGACTCACAGACAAGCCAGTATGAATACTGCTTTTAATTTTTTCACATAACTCTTGGCTCTACTTAATAAAGTTCATTTTATAAAAACACCATTTACATTACTACTTTATTTCTGGCCTAAAAATCCAATAAATACTACAATTATGGGGGTGAAAAGAATCAAAACTGGGAAGGGCCGCCAAATAGAAGAGAAGGCAAGGTATTCCCGGAGGTTGAAACTTGAAATCTGACATGTGGTCCAAAGTCAGGATTGTTGCTTATCCATTTTACCTTCTTTTAGGGCAAATAACCAGAAGTTGACTGTAACAAACTTTTCCCCCAGAAGGCTTCTTTTCAATTTATCGGTGTCGGTGTAATTTTACCACTCAGATCCATTTAGATAGCAACTTTAGGAAGAAGGCCTCCCCAATCCACCTGTCTCACAGGAGTTGCTGAGTCTCCCCAAAATAGTGTTAATGGAATGGTACCAAATGCCAGAATGATTCCGTATCACATAAAAGATGCAAAATTAAAAGCAATGTCTGCACTTTTGTAACAGCTCAAACACTAAATGGCTGAATCAAAGTTCACCTTTATGAAAGCTGCTGACATACAGAAAAACTGAGTGTTTAATATCCTTTTTTGTATTTCAAGACATACAGAGTAGTTCCCATGCTGCCACAAATCATTCAAATGAAATGATTTATAAACTTAATGGCAATATTGTAAACTAATATTGTAAATTTAAGTGAACATAAGCTATAATTATTCTTATACACATTTTACGCATCAGATTTTGTTTTCCTAAAATTAGGATTTAGATTTAAAATCCATGAAAATGCAACACACAGAAATTTCATTGATTCTTAAGGCTCAAAAACTGCCAACAACTGACATTCTGATATGTTGACCTGCTTTTCTGTCATCTTCCTAACTATCCAGAACATTCTCCAAGTGTTTTCCTTTTCCTCATTACATCACTTTGGAAAAACATACACTATCTTGGTTACCTAATCAGGTGGCACAACCAAAATAGACCACTATCCACTGACTATCAACTTATGTTTTATAAGTGGAAGGGTCTTCGTTTAGTTCTATGAATTAGAAACATATAAATACCAGCAAGGACAGATACATATCAAATCAGACATGGACTGAACTTTGAACTCACAAGCACGGATTCCTGCAAAGAAGTGCCACAGACTTCTTTTTAGTTTAGGGCATGCTACATCATTGCTACTTTGGAGGATTTGAAGAAAAAATGCGAAATATTTGAGAAATCATTTCCCAAGGAGGGAGACATATGATTCATAAACCACCAAATCAAAGATCAATCATAGGCTATATTTTTGTCACATTTCAAATAAATACGGACACAGGAATTCATTTTCCTGGGCAGATCCAACTTGTAAGGATTTTGTTGCTCAGTCCAGCAACAATTTTTAGGTGCATAAAGCCACTGTGCAAAATTATATATTAAACAGGTTTTGACTAAAATTCTTAAAAAATGACATTACTGGATCCTTCAATTTCCTCACAGAACAGAATTTTTTTAGAGCTGTCAAAAACCTCAGTTTCCCTAGCTCATTTTCACTGGAATTTTAACTCATTTTATTTGGGCATTTGGCCTAGTCTTTCTCCTCTGCCATTCACTTACATCCTTTAAAACAAAACACACTGGGTTCACTTCAGCAGCACCTATACTAAAACAAAATACACTGATGCACAACTTTAAAAGCAAAACACAAAATAGCTCTGTTTGTGATCTGAAAGCAGTTGATGCAATTTAGGCTCGGGTACAACAAATATTCCTTATTAAAAACCCAGGAAAAGTTAAATGTCCATTAAAAGGACATGCTGAATTTCAAATACCACATGTAGAGCAACTCTCCATTAATGAACACGTGGAGGGAACAACAGTATAACAACAGTATAGACAATCCCTACGTTACTAGTATTTGTCATACTTACTCTTGAATATGGGTCAGTCTCATGTTTCGCACCCATTAAAAAAAAAAAAAAGCTAAAATTTTCATGTTTCTTTTTCTTGTCTCCTGGCTTAGGTATTCCTACTGAAAAATGGCAAATACCCCCTCTCAGACTGACATAAACCACTCACTGAAACACAAAAGTCTTTCCAAGCTGCTGCAGACCTATTGTTTAGGTTCAGACTTCCTGCGGGGTTGGAGAAGGCATTTAGTGTTTCAGTTTAAGAGCTCTTCCCTTCCATCTCCTTCTTAAATAGAGTTTACAGTTATGAAGAAACGGTTAATGGAAAAAATGCTGACAAATAATTTACACTGTGAAGATGGTCCTGCCACCAAGAAGTTGAAAGCAGAACTCATTAAAGTACTGGATAAACAATTTACAAGGAATCAAGAGTTGGTTGTATTTCACTTCAAAATGATTCTTATTTTTTGTTTACAGTTGATTTGCCTCCCTAATTTGTATCTCACTTGTGGTTATACAAAAATTAGCTGGCATTTATAAAGCAGAGACTTAATGACAGGGCAGGGCAAATGATCCAGAAATGTGAGCATCCAAAATAAATGAACCTGGGATCAAAAATTGGCTGTGGATATTGACATTACTCTAAGAACTCAAAAAACAATTGATAATGTCTGAACTGTTCCCTTCTCCCTGTTTCCCCAAAGTTAGTATGTATAAATGATAAACAAAACTTACTCTCAGTAGAACTAGTCAGATACTAATGCAGGTCAAATACTATGATAACCAACATCAATAGATCTTTTAATGAAGCTAGAATTTCACAGTTAAATGCTGCTTAAACAAGTGGGCCTACCCTGAAAAGCATGTCCACTAAGGGGAAGTTTGTGGTAGTGCATCTATCTGACTTATAACAAATTTAATATGTTTTTATCATTTTATAAAGTAAATCTCTAAGATGGAGAATATGACAAAGAAAAAAATTCCAAACAATACCACTTTACCTCAGCTAGATAGGATTCCAAGTGTTATTCAGTAACTATTAGCACTGCATTATTTTACAGAATACTGAAAACTGTTAGCAACCACATTCTATATTTTTAAGGCTCAACAAACAGGCTCAAAAGAATGAAGTATTTTCAAAGGAACTAAACTTTTGCTCAGATAATTAAAAAATTTTTGTAACTGGCCTAATCAAAACAGAATTAAGAAAAAACACGGGCTGGGGGAGGGGGCGGGCGTAGGGAGGCACACTGTGTCAATTCAAGAATAATTACTTGGATTGTACAATGCTCTCTACTAATACCAGTAACTAAGAACCCCTACTTTTACAGTATTTTACAAAGCACGTTAATATTAGATTTTAACAAGTTAATTAGATTTGAACAGATATAGAACATAGCAAACTATGTATCAAATCACATTTAAGGTCATATGACTAGAATGCTTTAAAACATTTAAAATGAAGATTTTCTTTCTTATTGTAAATAAAGATTGAGAAAATTTCCCAAGAACGAGTTTTCCTTTGTGAAGTAATTTTTAGGAACAAAAATATAATTACAATGCCTTCATGAATTTTAACTTAGAATGTACAATTTTAAAAAGCATCCCACCATGCACTTCTCCTTATAAGTTAAAAAATAAACTTTAAACTTAATGATCTATACAAAGACATACACTGTCTTACCCTGACTGTAACAGCACTCCCATGCAATGAACACATTCTAAGTTATAAAGAAATCACCTGGCTTTTAAAAATACATACGAAGCGCAAAATGATGATTGGCTTATCAGTTATCTTCTCAAGAGAACTCCAGATACCAAGAATATTCAAAATAATGTATTTCGTATAAGGGATAAAATGCTCACTTTAAAAAAAAAAAGGTGTTGTTTGCTGCCATCTAAAGAATGTTTTATATCTGATGGAATTCTAACCATTCATAAAAGGGTAAGCATTTCGCCGCTTGCTGCTACTGCATTCATCCTCATCCTGATAATGCTGTCAGGTGTTCCAAAATGTTCAATCAGAAAATATCACATAATGCCTAAGTGAGACAGCCTGTTTTATGTAACTCAGCTAATGAGGGAAGAATCTGAAGAGTGGGCTGCTCAACTTCTTGGTATGATGACACCTGAAGAAATAGCTCTGGCTTCTCAGATACATATAAACAGATGCTCCCCTGTATTTCTGACTTCCTATTTTAACTTAAAAAACAACCGCAAATTTTGTAGCTTTGCATTTTTATCGTGCATTGGTTCTAGTTTTGAGCCTTAGCACTTCAAAATCAAATGTTTATTTTGGGCCAAACTGTTCCAGTTTTTCTTTTTCCGTGTCAAGAGCTAACGTTGGTGTGCTAAAACTGAGTAAAATCCATTTACTCAATCCAAAACAGACATTAAGAAGAAAAACCCAAACTGCTTTCTTGTATCTTAAGATAAAAAAGTAACAGTGCAAAGTGAGTCCCAACCAGGGAGGCCCGTACCAACGGTGTACAACAGCCGTAACAGACAGGACAAGTCCATTATACAGTCACAATGGAGCAGAATTACTGGATCAAAAGGCAAGAAGTGGAAATGTGGTTTGTCAATAGAAAAGGACTGGTAACAGACATAGACTTTTCACTTAACATAAAGGTATAAAAACCCCCTCCCATTTTGCTTTTATATTACTTTACTTTTTGATAATATTGAAGGCACAGGCATTCTTCCAAAATTTCTATTAAAGCACAGGTAATTTACTATTGCTCTGGGTAACAATCTATCATCACAGTTTATAAGCCCAGACTGTCTCAAACTTCTCACTCAACAGGCGATGAGATCTGTTCCCATCTTCACTTTCGACCTGTATCTTTTGAACTATACCTGCGATCTTTATGGCTACAGGATCCTCTGAAACTGGAACAAGCCCTTCCTTGACTTCAGCCTGCTTTTCAGAGACCAGGGGAGATGTGGCAGGAGGGGAATACTTAGTTTCCACAGAAGCCAAGGGCGAGGAGGAAGAGGGCTTAGAATCATGGAAAAGACTGGCCCATGACTTAGCGGGCTGGCTGATGGAAGCGGCGCCCGCCACAGAGGCCAGGGCGTCGGCAGGAGGGGAAGCGCTCTCCGCTTTAGCTGGGTCCAAGTCCGGGCTTTCCACAGTGTACAACTCCACCCCGTTGGCAGCTGAGCCCTCACCCGAGGTTTCAAGTATTTGTCCGTTAGCAACGCCAAGGTTTTCAGTAGTATCAGTCCCAACGTAAGGCTGAGCTACAGCTGTCCTCAACAGGCTGTCCCTGCCAGCCTCTGCGGGGAGGCAGGACTGTTCCAAGTCAGGCCCCTGGCAGCCCTCAGGCTGCCCTGCAGTCCTGGCAGTGCTGTCCAGGGCTCCAGGGAAAGAACCGCCGTGAGCAGCGTCACTGACGAAGTCCGCCGCGTCCTGAGGGCTGCTACAAGTCCTGGGGGTCCCCAGTGGGGGCCCCTCCCCCCCCAACTCTGCATCCTCTGTGCCCACACTGTTCAGGACTGCCGGGTTAGCATGGCCATTGACCAGGGCTTCCGTGGAAATAGAGCCCTCGCTGCCATCTTTCAAGTAACTATAATATCCAGGTGGACGTTTTTTCTTCTTTTTACGCTCCCTTTGTCCAAGACCACCCGAGACACCGTCATTCTCCAGAACTTCTGCCTCAGCGTTGGAACTGCCATCCAGAGCAAGGGCAGAGCCTGGATACTGGCAGTCAATGGAGCTGTAGTTCGCTTCTTTATCTATGTCATCGGGGGTCTTTTTGGAAGTTGTGCAACTAAGAATAAATTCAGGGGCCTGAGGATTCAATGTGCTTGAAATACTGTAGTTGGGAGTTCTCTGCAAAGTGTCATTGGGTTCAATTACTTCATTAACACCAAATTCAATTCTTTGATATTCCTGTCCTGTTTAGAAAGAAAATGACCAGTAAATATCCTGTTAGTTAAGAACACAGCTACACAAACTATAAAAGTATCAATAATTATTTTTTTAAAACTGAAACCTTACAGTCTCCTAATTAATAATGCTATGACATTTTATTTGTGTTGAATAAAGAGTTGGCTGAGAACAAATAACTATAAAACTGTATTTAATTTGGAGATATAAAAAAACAGAAGTCTGTATCTTCGACTCTCAGGATAGCCAAGGGAGGGAGACTTTACTGGCTTACTTTATGCCTGACAGTAGGGTATAAGTTTTTTTAGACAATTAAAAAAAAAAATCACACGACAACCAACTTAGGGACTTAAAATTGTTGCTATATTCGTGGCTTCTCAGTTAGTGTAACTGAATAATTCAAAAGTATATAAACTACACCAAGAACTGATCTTCTGTATAAAAGTACACTTCAGAAGCACGCGTTTGACTTATCCATTTCCTGACCTCGACGACAACAGTCACTGAAGTCTGAAAACAGCCTTGCATGAACGCATGTAATTGTCCAGTAAATGAATTCCTACAAGATTAACTCCATGGGTGGTGACGGTACTTCCAAATATACCAAAAACTTCACGACCACGAAGTTTTAAAAATCTCCACGGAACCCTTCAATACTTCCTCTCCCAATTGACAACAATCTACATATCCCATTTATTCAAAGAAGTACGTTTTTTCAGAGTTCACATCTCGGAAATTAGATTGAGTTTTAGAATCATTGTCTTTCAACAGACACTAAGCATCAATATCATCCTATACCTGATAAAATAGTTATAAATTTTGAAGTTAGGGAAAAAACAGGAACACACACCGTATAATTCATTGTTAATGCATAACTGAAGATTTCACCAAGTCTAGCATAAGAGGCCAACTTTTTTCCAAGGCATGTGTTTCATGGAAAAATAAAATATCATTACACCAAAAGAACTGGTTCTGTCACAGAGAACTGAATATATTTTACCTTGGAAGTCTTTCTATAGAAGGAAAAAAAACAGCCCCAAAGAGAGGCCAGTTATGTGCAAGTCAGTGATGGGCAGAAGCCTAGTCTCCTAATTCTTCATTTGTTTTGATAAAACACACCTGGAGTTAGAGGGGGAGACACCTGTACAACAACAAAAAAGTTTCTGAAAAATGAATACTGACAATAATTACACCTAACAGCAAGTTTTATATAAAGTCACAAATATGACAATTTGAATCCTCTGGCCACCAAGCACTGATTTTTTGTTTCCTTATTTTGAAAAGAATCACCAAAGAGAAGTTAATTTCTCTATTATTATACATAAAGATACACTGTCTGCTTTGCTTCCGGGCATCACCTATTCCATGATGTTTCGAGGGTGCGACGCTGCTGCATGGATTCAAGTGGAAGTCCCTGAAGAAGTGAAGAACACTCCGCACAGGGAGGCTGCCCTCTGGAGACGGTGGTGCACATTGTGAACTCACATTAAAAATTAGTACGGGCGGCCGGATGGCTCAGTGGGTTACAGCACGAGCTCTGGGCAATAGGGTTGCTGGTTCGATTCCCACATGGGCCAGTGAGGTGCGCCCTCCACAACTAGATTGAAGACCATGAGCTGCTGCTGAGCTTCCGGAGGGGCGGCCGGATGGCTCAGTTGGTTAGAGCGCAAGCTCTCAACAAGGTTGTTGGTTCAATATCCACATGGGATGGTGGGCTGTGCCCCCTGCAACTAAAGATTGAAAACAGTGACTGAACTTGGAGCTGAGCTGTGCCCTCCACAACTAGATTGAAGGACCACGACTTGGAGGTGATGGGGAAACACAGTGTTCCCCAATATTCCCCAATAAAATTAAAAGAACAACAACAACAAAAAATCCTAATGGTTGAACTCACCCCCTTAAAAAAAAACACCTAATGGTTGAACTTCCTCCCTTAAAAAAAAAAATTAGTATGAGTTATGTCTTGCAGCTTGTGCAATATTTTTGAGTGCAAGATTTTGATTATTTCCAGTAGACACAGTGCCTTCCACATCTCAGTTCTTAATCTTATCATATCATAAAACCTTCTAGAACGTGATGTGACATTAATGGAACCATTACAATATGCTGTGGCTATTATCAAAACATTTACCCAGTACAGCGTCTGATCATATCACTGGAAGGCAGATTCCTACCCCAAACAGTTCCTTTTCTTGGCCAGGAACACTCGTCGTGGACACACGTGTGCATCACGCACTATGGCAGAGAGGTCAGGACAAAGCCCCATCTGTCAGGCTGGAAGGAAGGTGGAAGGAAGTCCTACAAACTCATGCTTTAAATAACCCAATCAATATGTTGGGTACATGGGAACTCAACGCTCATGCCAGAGAGGCAGTGGGCTGGTTAGAGGTAGGAAAACCAGCTCAAATAAAACAATGACAGCCTCACACAGCGTTTCTCCAAGTCTGCTCAGAGCAGCCCTGGCAGTACAATGGCCCCAGAGGCCCCTGGAGTCTGAAATGTTCAGAGGCACCCAGGGGCTTCTCGTGCCCACGACCTAGGGAACTACAGCTCAAGTGGCTTCCTCCGCTGGTTTCTCCAATTAACTCTCAGCAAGTCAATTCAACGCTACATGTAAAGTGCTTATTGGGGGCGGGAAGGATGGGTACTGAGAGCAGTAAGGCAAAGTCTCTGCCTCAGGGAGTTCCATTTACCAGGGAGACAAACACATTGGACTGAAAACGGCAAGGGAGAGAAAGATAAGGCCTCAACAGCTTTGTAAAAAGAAGTTTCGGACACAAAACAAAATAATCAGTTTTGATCAGAAGCTACAGAAAGGTCAGTGGAACTGGCAGGGTAACGGATTAGGAGGTGGGGAAGCAGGGGGACAGGCTATTTCAAGCTTTGGGAACTGACTGAAACAGGCAGAGGTATAAAAAAGCATGGTATGATAAGGCGCCCCTGCAAAGCGCTGGCTGTAGTTGACTGTGGTGGGAGACAGAATAAATCACTGTAAATCATTAATCCAAACACATACTGAGGGTTTATAACATTCCAGATACTATGCAGCTGCTAAACACACAGAAAAGAATTATGGTCCCTGCCATCCACAGTTGAACTCAGTCTAGAGAGGAGTGTCAGGGAGAAAAAAATGTTCCTTCTATCCTTCTCGGTTCTTCAGCTGCTCTAAGTAGTAAATTGACAGGTTAATAGAAAAATCAAGTTTAATTTCTTATGTACAGAGGTCTCACAGATATGGGACCTAAAAAGAAAATGACCAAAGCAGGCAGCTTTTACACTTTTTAGATAAAGAAATGACAAATTTGTGAAGGGCTGACAAGATAAAGAATCTCAGGCTTAGGTACTAACCAGTGAAGAAACTACACAAGACTTTGTTTCCACAGCCTTCTCAGCCCTGAACCTCCTATCTCTGGTGCAGGGAGGGTACCTTTCCTCTTTGTGCAGGGAGGGTACCTTTCACATGGGAGATTTACTTCCAGCTTTCAGAGGGACAGAGAGGAGGGTCAGAATGCCCTTGCACCAGTTCTTTCTCAAGTAACTTAATTGAAAATAACCAATATTCCAAAATGGCGTATTTGGGGGTAGCAAATTTTGCTCCCCTACAGCAGGCATTTTGTACAGGGGGCTTTACTGTGCAGCAGGATAGGCACTACTAAAAGAACTAAAAGCAACAGAAACACAAGACAACAGAAAAGGCCACAGAGAAAAGGGGCCTCTAAGCTGGCCTGTCACTAACAGTGCAATCAGGTGACCCGGTTCCAGCTGTGTTTTCAGAATAAGTGATGAACTTGTGGGAAGAGAGCAGGGAACGGAGAAAAAGAGCCAAGGAGCAGTAGCTGAACAGGGATGAGAGCCTGGAAGGAGGGGCTGTGGCAGGAGAAAGGAAGGAGAATATGGATTAGAGGTGGGTAGACTCAGAACCTTGAGGGGTTGCAGGCTGGGAGCTAACTTCACAAAGCCTCCCATCTCCTGCCTCTGCCACTCACTGGGAGGATGGTGGGCAACTGACTGAACTGAAAAGAAAGGTACAGTGTGAATGGGAAAATAATGAAACATGTTTAAACACTGAGTAAACATCTACAGCATGCTTACTATGTGCCAAGTGCATGGACACAGAGAAATCCACTGACTCCAATTTTAAAAAAGCTGCTCCAGAGGCTGGGCAGT
This sequence comes from Rhinolophus sinicus, assembly GCF_057876585.1. NCBI lineage: Eukaryota > Metazoa > Chordata > Mammalia > Chiroptera > Rhinolophidae > Rhinolophus > Rhinolophus sinicus. The sequence continues at coordinate 52,720,807 of NC_142508.1, forward strand.
GGGGCAAGGGCCTGGGGTCCCTTTAACTTCGTTTATTTTATTCTCATCCTAAGCCATCATTAGAATTGCTCTTTCCCTTATGAGCTCCGCCATCACTATTTCTTATAAAACTGTTAGCAATTTTAGATATAATCACTTTCTGATTTTACTATAGATAAAAAAAAAAAAGTTTGGATAGTCTTTTCAAAGTTTATATTTAAACCTAAATTATAATGAAAACCCCTTTCACCGGTCTGACCATGTTAACGAAACAGGGAGCCGAACCCCTGGCTCTCAAAGAAAGGGTCCAGCTTTCAGCTTCTCCAAGGCCAGCCAGGGCCTTTGACATGATCCAAACTGAAAAATGGTCTAGTCAGATTTGACTTGTGCAATGGGACCTTGTTGTTATTTAAACACCAGGCGCTTGAACAATACAACATCGCTGCATCTCAATAAGCACCATCTCCAGTAATCAGCTCAGTGTCTGTGACAAGAGACCCCCCCACAAAAAAACAAAACAAAACAAAACAAAAAACAAACACAAAAACAGACTAGGAGGTGAGAGGTTACCTGAATTCCCAAGAGCATTAGCGACAGACAGGGATATAAACGAAAACTGCAGGAACAACAGCTTCAAACTGCCACTGAGGGGTGGTGCCAAGGGCACATGCTCAGAGACGCACCAGTTCGGGGCCCAGCAGCCTCCGCAACCAGACTGAGGCTTCAGAACTCTGACAAAGAGCATCGGCTATAAAGAACATACCTGTTCCACTGAGAACTGTTAAGAAAAAAATAGAACTGAACAACTATTTCCTTAACTAAACCTTCAACGCCTGACACTCTGAAGCACAGACTACACTTTAATTCAATAGTCAAAGTGGTTCAGTGATGAAAGCTGCTATAGTTTAGAACAAAAACATCTAGCCGTACGGGAATGTTTATTCACAAAGTATGAACAAACCGGAAAACACCGTTTCCGGCTAGCCTGCCCACCCAGCACAAATGGCCAGAATTCAGCTCAGGGAGACGAAGCAGAGAACTAGCTTACTTACCATCAGATAGTTCATCTGGAGCTTGTGCACCACACAGAACTGTTCCGTTGTATGGAGGAAGCTGCACGGGGAACCGGAAAACAAGTTTTAATCCAACAAAATGTTAAAACCTGATATATACTAATTTATTAAAGCAACACTTCGTTAAAACTCTATCCATACAACTTCTCATGATGTCATTTTTTACCAAAATAATACATGGACAGACAGTAAAATTAAATCATCTTCATTTAAGCAAAAAATACCATACGAATGCTTTTAAATATCTATTATTATTAACCAGATCCAAAAATGAAGCAAAAAATACAAACGGACTCCACTGGACATGGAAATCAACTACAATAAAATACTTACGGTAGATCCTTCATGTCACAGACTGTTAGTGACTGCCCATAAACCCCACAGCCACCTGTCTTTGTCCACAAGCAACGATCACTCTCAGGGACCATCTGCACCACGTGCACTAGCTCCGCAAGTCCGCACAGCCATCGGAGGCTAGGACTGGGCCCAGGCACGGGCAGCGAGCAAAGAAAGCCCCAGGAGAAGGACAAGTCTGGGGATCGTGGCTCCCTTTTGAACACAGTGCCTTCAAAAACATTCCTTGTTTGGAAGAGAGCAAGCAAAATGGCAACTGTTTGACCTCTTTGCAAAAAGCAGGAAGGTACTATTACGAATATACCAAAGTTTTCTCCTTCCTAGCTATTCCATAAAATCTAAGAGTTGAAAATGGTTTGAATGGACGTGTTTGAGATGAGAGAGTTTAGCATGGGAAAGGGTACGACGGTAAGTGAATGAATACTTGCTACCCAAAGTCAGAACAAAAGAACAAAACAATGACATCCTCACACAGCATGTTTCAAACTCTCAGTACAATGGCCCCGGTGCCTGCAGGAGGTCCCACAGTCTGAAATGTTCAGAGGTACCCATGAGGTTCTCATGCCCACTACTGTAGAGAACTACGGCTTAAGTGGTTTCCTCAGCTGATATCTCCAATTGACTCTTAGCAAGGCAATTCAATAATCACAGAGATAAAAGCTTATCTCTCCAAGTTACCAAGTAGAATCTCTCCCCAGAGAATTATAACAAATAAGCAGCTAAGAAAATGCAGTGCTGTTCAATACGAACTGTACATTTTCAGGCCTTGAGAGCTGCACATATTTCCACCACGCGGGGGCACCCGAGTACTTATCATATTGACACAAAAGGAGAAAGCATTCTGTGTGCCAAGATAGGCTACATCTGGCCTTGCACCTGAAGTGCAAAGACCGTTCCACAAACCATTCCAACAGTCATACCAGGTGCTCCCGCACTGACCACTGGCACAAACTACGGAGCAGAAAGGAGCATCTGAGGAAGCCACAAATCAGGTCGCTGTCCCTCTGCAGTCACGAAAGAAGTTCAGCAAACTCCCCCATACAGAATACCTTCTCTTTTTCCATCAACGACACGGTGGTGCCCCCTGGTGATGGAAAGCTACACAGTTGTAAGGCACTGAAAGTGTATTGGTGTGTTTTTTTTAATTTCCCTTGATTTACACAAAATCTAGTAAGTGGTAGAAGCAGGATCTGTAAGCAGACCACCCAGCACACTCGGGGGCGATCGATACTGCCATTTTCTGTTAGTGGGTTTAAATATTTTTGATATAATAGTCTAGTAAAGGCATAATTGTGGGAATTGCTGAACGCTGGAATGAGTTCTGGCCCAGACGAAATACGTGCGCGCGTGTGTGCGCACATTTCTTTTTTACTCTAGAGACATATGGCACCTTTAATTCAACAAAATCTCCACCGCTCATAAGATACCAGTTAGTCTATGGCATAATAAATATACAGCAGAATAAATTATAAGAATTGTTCAGTTTCCTCTTTCTACAGCTACTTATAAGAATACAAAATTTAAAAACCAAAGCAAAAACATAAAATCTCTCATACAAATGTGAACTAAGCAATGTAAAATAACTGAAATCAAGTCATATTAGATACAAGTCAAATCACGTTAGTAGTTTGAAATAGTGCTTACAGTCTTGTGAAAACAAGACTTGGGTCCTTCGATAACGTAATGTTTTAAAACCTTTTTGGGGTTGCCGCCATTGGCTCTGCTCTCTGTCCGAAAAACCCTCACAAACCCTGAATCTCTCCTCTGAAATCTCTTAAGACACCAAACCACTCAGAATAACTGTCTTGATCACTCCACACACGTGTGGGCGTGCCCCTACCTACAGCCTGTACTATGCTGCCTGGGCTTGTTATTTGGTAGCTAGTTGACTTGTATGTGTTGCCTCTAATGTTGAGTATGGGAAATTTCAGGAACAATTAGCACTCTCTCCCTATTTTTGAACACCAATAACAGGATTATGACTGGTGTTCAAAACACAGTTATTCGTAAGTTGAGACTGTACTTTTTCCAGTTGGAGAAATTCATTTTTAAATCACCCTGGCTTCTAAACTAGAGCACAGCTTTAGAAAAGGTATCAGTTACCTTTAAAAACTGGATATAGGCATGCCTTGTTTTATTGCACTTCACTTTATTGCACTTCAGATATTGCGAAAATGCATCAACATTGAGGCCAGATCTTCCACCAGCAAAAAGATTATTGCTCACTGAAAGTTCAGATAATAGTTAGCATTCTTTAGCAATAAAGCAGGTTTTTTTGATCAATCGTAATGGTTTTATTATTTTTTTTATTAAAGCTTATTGGGGTGACAATTGTTAGTAAAATTACATAGATTTCAGGTATACAGCAATAAAGTATTTTTTAATTAAGGTATGTACTGTTTATACACATAATACTACCACACACTTAACAGACTAGTGTAAACTAACTTTTATATGCACTGGGAAACCAAAACCTTCGTGTGACTCGCTTTAATGCAATATTTGCTTTATTGCAGTGGGTCTGGAACCGAACCCGCAGTATCTCCAAGGTGTGCGTGTACTAACATTTAAGATCTCATCGGCTGAATTTGTTTCTTCTGATTCTGTTAAACTTCTGACCGCCCTATCTTGCTAGTAGCAAGCTTTCAAACAAGCAAACTAGAAGAGAGGCAAAATAACTCCCAGTTGACAGGAATGATGCTTTTGTAGAAAGGCTGTTTTTACATTTGAACACCCTACCATTTCTCAAATTTTATTTTGTTTTAGTTCTTGCCCCCAAGTAGAGAAAAGAATGCCTTATCAAGTTCCTAACAGCCAAAAAGTATATGAGGGATAGGGCTGGATTCTAATTTATGCCACATGGTAGAAACTGTGCATGTAGGAGGTACAATTATTTTACCTATGACATAAAAGTCCAAACAATTATGTGGTGGAAGTGAGATAAGATCACTCACCCACCCACTGATCCAACCATGCCTCACCCCATTAAACTGTCCATGCCCTATATATTATTATAATCCACACCCCTGAACTGTAATAATTACATACTGAGAACGATAACTGCTAATTACCTTATATTTCCTTTTTGCGAGTTATTGGACCACATGTGATTTTGATCGACAACACACTTGTCATGTCCTCCCCCCAAACTCAATGCATGCTCAGTGCATGCTCAGACAGGCCCAGACACACCAAGATTTCTGGCTATAACTCATTTTGATGAGACACAGCCATTATTTCTGCAAATAAAAAGTCTCACACAACTTTCCCATTGGCATCCATCAAAGTCTACTAACATTTGTTACACACCAAGTATCACACCACACATTGATGATTTCCCAACACTTCTCTGAGGCAAATAAGCATTCTCCATTTTCAAATTTTTTTCTGAAAAAGGCATAATGAGACGGAGGAAATTGTCCAAGACTGCTGAGCCTGTTTAAGTGGCAGAGTGACAAAGGAAGCAAGCTCTTCAGACTTGAAATACAGTACATTTTCCACTTTCATATCACAGGAAAATGCATGTTTTTATTCTGACACTTGCAAACAGGCACTCAAAAACCCACAAATATGCACACACCTGAGAAAAGCTTTTATAAAGTACAGAAGTTGAGCTTTATCATTTCTTAAAATCTTAGTCGCAAAGAGCAATTAGATTGTGGTGTTCTGGCAAGTACCATCATATTTTACTGTGATTTAAAGACAGAAATTATTTAAAACTTGAATAATTAGTATACTATATAGAGTAGAACATCAATTAACACTCATGCTTGGGGAATATGGGATCTGATTCTGTTTTTCCTAATTAACCGTTTTCTTATCAGAAAACACTAAACTTCAATCCTTATTTTATAGAATTCTAAAATGCAGATATATTTTATTGCCTTAGGAAATACAATATATAATTTAACTTTCACTATGTCTTGGGTCATATCCTTAGATTCCTTAAATCGTAACTGTTCACATCAATGAACCCAAGGGATGGACATGGCACTGAATTTATTCATTTTCTAAAATGAAACCTGATATAAGCTTTATTTTCTTTTTTCTAAAGTAAAAGAGAACAAATAACAAGCACAGATGTTCCTCTTCATCTGTATAGCTTAAATAATGCTTTCAATATGTTCTCATTTGATCCCACCTCCATAACTCTAAAACTTTTTTAGAATCCAAGAAGCCAAGGTGAAAAATAAAAGACAAGCCAAGGTCACATGTGACCCAGCTAGACCCCAATCCTGGCTTTTTGACTCCTATTCTAAGTAATTACCTTATCCGACTCCATTTTACCAAATAAAACAATTCCATACATTAATTTTTAATATGCATGCAAACATATAACTGTATTATATATATTTACAAAGGGATCTAAAAGCCTAGTTAGGTTTCATTAAAAGTTAACTAAGATTTTATCTGATATACTGGATACTTCTCCCATTCTTCCTTTTCAATGCAATTTCAACAGTATTTACATTTAAAATATAAATCTAAAAAAATGTTCCAGGTTAAGTTTTTATTAAACTAAAACAGAAACCATTACTCACACAAAGAATGAACATAAAAGAAGGCTTGAATGAATAGAGAAATATACCACAACCGTGGTTAGGAAAACTATCATAAAGATGTTAATTCTTCTACAAATTAATCCATCATTTTAACACAACTCCAACTGAATTTTCAATAGGATTTTTCATGTAACTTGATGTGCTGATCATGAATTCCTACGGAAGAGTTGAGAATGAAGGAAAGCCAAAACAATCTGTAAGTATAAGAAGAAGGTGTGTGCCCTGCTGGAAGACTGTCTATAAAGTCGCAGCAATTAAAATGTGTGGTACTGATACAGAGATAAAGCAAAAGGTCCACAGAACAAGGGACCCAGAATCAACCAAGCATATAGAGAGATGTGTCCCCTGACAGGATGGTGCTACACCTAAGAGCCAAGTTCTCAGTAAATGGTGTAGAAAGGGCCATGTTCTACTGCCATGGAGGAGGGGTTAGTAGATCCCCACCTCACACATATACAAAAATCAATACCTCAATTTCAGTTGTATTACATACTAAAGTGAAAACAAAAACCTTAAGACTTTTAAAAGAAAACAAATGTCTTTCTTACCTTAGAGAAGGGAAGAAGTTCTTAAAGATATTTTTTAAAAAACCAAAAATCCACAAACCATGGGGAAATAAGTGAATACATTTGACATTAAAGTAAAAAATACACTCCCGTTACCCAGCAAAAAATGAAAAGTGCATCATATACAAAGTTTAAAAGCCCTCATGCTAGGAAAAGATACCTGTAATACGCAAAACCAAAGATTATTAATCCTATAAATCAGTAAGAGACAAACCACTTGATAAAAAATATGAACAAGATACGTATAGAGATCCAGTGATTCACAGAAGTGGAAATCTGTATCGCCAGTGGGCATATGAAAATAATGAAACAGGGCTCAACTGTTTGTAATCTGGGAAATGTAAATTAAAACAATGAGAATATATTTATAACCCAGCAGATTAACAAAAATTTTAAGTATGCCTATACTGAGAATTAGCAAGTTTTTTAACGAGATAGAGAAAAATCTCATGCATTGCTGATGAGAATGCAGACTGTCAAAACCACTTAGAAAGCAGGTTAGCAGTCGCTAGTAAAACTAAACATGTTTATTCCTTGCACAACCCAGCAGTTCCATTCCTAGCACATATCCTGGAGAAACCCAGAGAAACATGAGACAAATGTGTTTATCCCAACATTTTTACAATCATGGAAGAACTAATTAAAGACCTAAATGGTCCTCAATAGAAAAAAAGGTAAATAAATTGTGGTGTGTTCAATTAATGGTATTTAGCAATTAAAATCAAAGAACAAGAACAAAATATATTAGTATAGATAAATCTAAAGAACATGTTAGTTTAAAATAAACTAGAAATGATTAATATAGTATGAAACCTTTATGTGACATTTTAAACCATATAAAACAATGCAATGTACTATCTGTTGATACACACATATGTAGTAAAAGGTGAAAACCAGTCAGAAAACAATACTTACCAATTTCAGCAGTGTCGTTATTTCTGGGGAAGGAGGGAAATAAGATGGGAGAGGGGTAGAATGGAGGCTTCAACTATATCTGTAATGCTTTGCTATTTATAAATATAGCAAAATGTCAATATTAGTCAAATCTGGTTGGAGGATTCAGGCATTTCTCACACTAGTCTCTGCACTTTTCTGTACATGGGAATTCCTTATCAAAAAGCATAAATTAAAAAATAAAACATAACCACTAATTATATCTACACATATACTCAATAAAACAAAGTTTTGTCTTACCTCAACTGAAGAGCGAGGAGTCACAAAGAACTGATTGAATTCATCAGGGCTAAAATCTCCAAAAATATACTGAAAAAAAGAGAATCACTGATCACATAAAATACACAAATTTTATACCTTCAGAAAAAATGCTGTACGTTAAAACAACCCAATGAAATATTTGGGCCAGAATCCCCAAGACCCTTTCTCAATTAAACAAATCAAAGATCTGCAAAGTGATATTATTAGGTGTAGTATTTTCTGATTACAAGTAAAGAAAAATACTACTTAGCCTTTTCTACAAATTGTCAAAGAACACTGAAATGGTTTGGATACAACTCATCAAAAGTTTATTTTGAAACCGGTCAAATTTGTACACCAAACTTGTAAGCAGAATCCTGTTTGCAGGAGAAATTTTTTTGATTCACAAGCATTTCCAGTTGCTCCATTTACCTTTCTGCTGACTCATGTCACTACCTCCATTTCAGTTTTCTCTACCATACATACTAAAGAAAAGCAGACAGCGTGGTTCAAATGGGAAGATAGGGAAATCCAAAGGAAAATGTTAATGATCCTCATGAATGATCTTTAAAAATATGTATGTAATTTTGTATCTCAAAAATGTACTGAAACAGGGCCGGCCCGATGGCTCAGGCAGTTGGAGCTCTGTGCTCCTAACTACGAAGGCTGCCGGTCCGATTCCCACATGGGCCAGTGGGCTCTCAACCACAAGGTTGCCGGTTCAACTCCTTGAGTCCCCCAAGGGATGGTGGGCTCCGCCCCCTGCAACTAAGGTCGAACACAGCACCTTGAGCTGAGCTGCCTCCCAGATGGCCCAGTTGGTTGGAGCGCATCCTCTCAACCACAAGATTGCCAGTTCGATTCCTCGAGTCCCGCAAAGGATGGTGGGCAGTGCCCCCTGCAACTAGCAATGGCAACTGGACCTGGAGCTGAGCTGCGCCCTCCACAACTAAGACTGAAAGGACAACTTGACTTGGAAAAAAGTCCTGGAAGTACACACTGTTCCCCAATAAAAATCCTGTTCCCCTTCCCCCAAAAAAATCTTTAAAGAAAAAATGTATTGAAACATTATGTACAGATAAATATATTATTTGATAGACACAAACCTAGTTGGGAACTTTCATTTCGTAGAATTCTAAATGCGACTTTCTGGAAAAACAACTGGTTAAACTGCAAGGAAGCAAGTTTGACAAGTGTCTGGCAGTTCATATTCTCCCTGGAGCTTCAAGAAACAAGTCACTGACAAGAATCAGTATGATTAGATTTCTGCAAAGGCGAATCACTCGCTAATTATTCATTCATTTGATAATTATGTAGCACCTACTAAGTGCTATGCGGGATGACTGGTACTGGGGATAAAAATGGTTAAGCAGATATGTGACTCCTCTGCTTTAAAGGAAGGTGACAGTCTAGTAACTTGCAGGGAAATTTGCAAGCCTGTGATTCGAAAATAACCAGTAACTAAATATTATATATTGTACATTATCCACTATTGTTATAAATGTAGGTAAATGGCAACTAACTCTCACAACCTTTGATAAGAATGCACCAATATTTTGGAGGGAAACATTTCTGGAGGACTCTTTTGCAGTAGCTACCAAAACTGTAAATATATATTAAAAACAAAAACATCTTCATGTAATTATTTACATATACTGGCAAAAGTCCACAAAGAAACTGTGCATTGAAAGTGATGGAGTCCCAAAACAATTTAGAAATGGTTTTCTGAAATACTTTCATTGTGAGCTTAGTGAGCTCTGACCGCATCATCTTCAACATTGGGTAAAAGCCTATGCCAGTTTCACTCAGGCACCATACCAAGCAATGAACGGGAAAGGTATTTTAAGTGAAAAGGAAGCAGAAGAAAAGGTGGAAGTGGGATGTATGTGAAGAACAGAGATCTTTAAGTCTAGATACAATACCTCAAAATTTACTCAGGATAAAAGGAAAACATAGCCACAGATTGGGAAGAAATATTCCTGACAGTACCAAACGCAGGTGAGGCTGTGGAGCAACTGGAACTCCCCACATGGCTGACGGATGCAGATTTACAGTCACTTTAGAAATGAGTTTGGCAGTTTCTTACAAAGTGACTTACCATAGGACCCAAGCAACCTCACTCCTAGGTTCTTACCCAAGAGATATGAAGACCTATGTCCAAAAATAAAAGTATGCTGATGCTTACAGCAGCTCTATTCGCAATCACCAAAAGCGAGAAACAACCCAAATGTCCATCACCAGATGAATGTGGTACATCTCTACAATGAAATTCTACTCAATGACTCTCAAAAGCATCATGCTAAGTGAGAGTCCAACGTAAAAGGCCACGTGTTACATGATTGCACTGATACAATATTGTAGGGCAAAAGTACACAGACAGAAAACAGGTCAGTGGTTGTCAAGATCTGGGGACGGACTGATTACAAAGAGGCACAAGGGAACTTTTGGGGTAGATGGAAATATTCCCAGGGGAAGCCTGGGGGAGAAACAGTGACCTTCCCAGCTGCCAAGGAAACACACAGCCATTAAAATACTAATGATTTCAATCCTCATATGAATGAACACCAAAGAATCACAAAAGAAGTGAGGAGTAATCAACAAGCAACAGAGAATTACTATTTAAAATGAAGGGGGAATGAGTAAACACAGCAAACACAGGAAACAGAAGAGAACTTTCAAAAATTCTAATCTGTATCCTTAAAGAGATTCTGACAGATAAAAAAAGCCGACTGCATTTTTGGAAAAAAAAAAAAAAAGGCCTATTAGAAAATAAGAAGTGTTCAGAAAATTACTGAATTTAAATTACTAAATTTAAAAACTCAACTAAGAATCACCAAACTGGAATCACATTGTTTTAATATAAATAGTAGAAATACTGTCGTAAAAGATCTCCATTTTATCTTATTAATGACAAGAACCTTGTGTATTTTAATTCAGAATGTGGGGAGACATACAAGGATGAGACCCAAAATGTTCCACAGGATTGTTAGGTTATTTTCTGCAGGCAAATTTTCTTCCTGGAAAACTGAAAATGAAGTAATAATGAAATACTCTTTAAATCACACTTCTAATACTTCTAATCATACTTTCATATTTGAGTTCATATACAGTCTTAAGTCTTTTTAAAAGAGCTATCTTATTAATCCAGTAAGAGAATTAAAATTCCAAACGGTTTAATAAAATCCTGTCAGTGAAAAAGGAGAGAGGAGGAATGGTAGCCCCAAGCTACTAACACACACAAGCATTCCCGCACTAGTTAGCTGGGGGTGACCTCATGGCCAACAGTCAGAAAGCTTAGAAAGGTTCCAGGGAAAAGACTTCTTTTCTATTATTTTCAATTTCACTATTTTTACTTAATTCTTTTTTTTTAGTATCATTTGAAAAAGTTTGCTACAGGTTTTAAATTTCCTTTTATTACATCTTCATGTCAATAACTTCTCCACAGATACACACCTTCAATCTCATTAAAAATTCACTGCGAGAAAAATGAGGAAGCGCTTCATGTAGGGATATGGAGAAATCTCCAAGATACTGTTAAATGATGAAAATATGTTGGGGGTAAAAAAGGGAGGAAACCAGAAATACCTATTTGTGTTTTCATACGGAGATACTGGAAAGGGAACCAAGAAGGGAACGTAATCGTTAGCGAGCCCAGTGAAGGTAGTGGAGCAGGGAGTGAGACTTAGTGTGTATCTTTTCAGAGTTTTCAGTTCTGAACCATACAAATATCTTCTCTATTCAAAAAAATTAATTGTAAAAAGTCAATGTAAACAACAGAAATCACTGTACAACTATTCAAATACACCCATCTGGCAAAGAAGTTGTAAGTTTGCACCTGTGTTAGTTCCCAGAGCTCACTAACAAAAGATTAGGACTTGATGAAAACATTTCATCCAAAAAGGCCCCATAAGCAACCACTAAGTGCCAACTATGCCATGCTAACATACCTGACAACCGGCTGGGCAGAGCTGTTTTGAACTCCAACTCAATTTCCTTAACTGGTTCACGTGTATCAATAAACAACTCCATCAAAATACACATGAATCACGTCCTCTTGCCATAATCAGATTTTCGATCCTTAATGCACAAGTTTCTGAAAGTGAGCAGTTATACTTCACCAATATAAAAAATAGTCATTTCAATTTTATGACTGAGATGGGGGGGGGGGGTTTGCTAAGAAGCTGGTACCAACAATTAAGGAGGATTTCTCCAGTGTGTTCACCACCCTAAGGCGTTCTGATTAGGGTTCCTATTCCCTGTAGAATGAGTATTCCCCACAGGCTCATGGAAGAAATGGGGGGAGGGGGAATGTTCCTTGCAGCATTATTTTTGCAACTTTCATAAATTTGAAATCATTTCCAAATGGTTTTTTTAAAAAAAACTAAAGCTGAAAACAGTTGTGAGGAAAACCTTTACCCCTCTCTTTATGTAAGCGTGAAACATTCTCCTTCCTCTGGAGGACTAATAAATATATTTTAAAGTCAATTTTTAGGGAAAAAACATTGTGTTTGGGTTAAAAAAAAAAAGGAAAATGATCCTGCGCCTGATTTCCTAGGATTTATAATCTAGTGGTGAAGAAAATGCCACTGAGCACATGAATTAGTTTGTCCTGTGAGAGCAGTGAGATAAAACAGGACAATTAAGTCTGCACCTGAGACTTGCATTCTATTCCCTCTTGTATTCCCAGAGCCTGAGGCAGGGCCTCGCACATCCAGACGCCCAATAACCGAGTGCTGCCAGGATAAAACAAAAGAAGGTGGCTGAAGACCCTGTCGTACCTCCTTGCACAACTGTTTACGCAAATATTTATTACATATTGTTGTTAATCACGCTACTCTTGTAATAGCTTATCAGGTACTGTAGGGCAAGCTGGAAATTCCCCAAGGTGTTAAGCAAGCCCATCAGTTAGATGAGTAAGGAAGTCAAGAAAGCTACATCAAGTGCTCCCTTCCCAACTGCCCCGCAGCTCACAGGAAAGGCCTGCGGTCAGGGGGACACACCACAAGGCCTTCCAGCCTCTCCATTCCCCATAAGGAAGTGAGCCTGGGAGGAACAAAGCTCAGCTTCCCCTCATTTCCAGCTGACCCCGGCTCAGGCTTTCAGGGCTCCCACTGTTCTCGTGTTTGGTTCTTTCCTGATCCTTTCTAGGGAGGGCATGATACAAGAAACACGTCAGGAATAAGGGGATGGAAACACAGGATGGAAACAAGACACCTCACGGAAGCAAAGTGTAGCTGCTCTGGGCTTCATCTTCTGCAGATCGGAGGCTCGGAGGCCAGAGTGCCAGCGGGCCCACGTCTGTAAAGCCTGGGGAAGGGGCTGGCCAACACTGGAAATACCAGTGTTCGTGCTAATGGGGACACAAAGACGCAACTGCAGCCAAGGAAGGTGAGGAGAAGGAGAGATGTTTCCTGTTCCCCGGCACCACCTACAGTTAGTTCTCCACAGATCTAAGGGTCACACCACTTGGCAGAAAGCAGAAATGGAGGGCTACCACTAGAGCATGGCACCAGGGGGCGCTGGAGCACAGCACCATGAGCCTTCAGTCAAGCTTCCAAATCTGCATCTCTGGAAACACAAGTATGCAGGGTGTCATCAAATCAAAGTTCTCTGCCTTCAAAAGGACTCATGGAAATGGGAGATCAGCCTCTGAGGTAAAAATTAAGATACAAAGGCAATGATCAATACACACCTTGCTGCGTGTGCATCGTACTTCACAGGTTCCAAGGCCAGTCGGACAAGTGTGACCCCAGCTCCAGGGTGTTAACACCGCCTGTGTTCAGACCCAAAGAAGCCTCACAGGGTGACATGAAACCAAGTCACAGTTAAGAAGAAGCTGAGGAGAAATCCGAAGTCTTCTCCTTCCTGGTTTCCCACCCCAAGGAAACTGAATTTGGGAGATATGAGGAAACATTAAGGACTAATAAACTATTTCAAGTAATTTTGTCTAAAACGAGGGGATGCTGGACTAGAAAACCTCCGAAGTTCTTCCCAGTTCCAAAACGACCTCGTGGATGGAACACGGAGTAAGAAACACGGGTTTGGAAATGTTCTCAGACTAACACGGGCTACCACATGGCTGAGCCCTGAAAGCATCATGCTGCTCAGGGGCCACATGTTGTATGATGCCATGTCCTGAAGAGGCAAATCACCTAGAGACGGAAAGTAGACTCTGGATGCCAGGGGTTGGGGGGAGGGGTAAATGGGGAAGTCACTGCTAACAGGATGGGGTTTTTGGAGTTCTAAAATCTACGTGGTGACAACTTGGTGAATATACTAAAAACCACTGAAATACTTAAATAAATACTTATTTAAGTGGGTGAATTCTATGGTATATGAATTATACCTCAGTAAGTAAAAAAAATCAGGTCAATACTTGCATAAAAAGAAACACTTTAATTTCTTTACTAAATTGTATTGGTCACAGCCCAGTACTTGATGGACGCTGACATCTACTGAAAATCACAGCGCACTTTCCACTTCAGAAAATGGAGTGGGTGGTCTGGGGGCATCTGGGGACGACCCTGTTCAAACAGCCAATGTAAAGCAGGCATTTCACTGACTTAACTGTATGGACTGGGCACCCACCCACTACCCACAGTAAATCGTGCTCGCTCATGAGAATAAACTTCGCGTAAGACAAACTTAGGGTTCAGGCCACCACGACATGTAGTTTTGTCACAGTGCGTATGGACTGCAAGTCGCACATCAGTATTACACATGACAAAACCAGACAAAGGAAAAGAGCGAGGCAGAGAAAGGCTTGTTGTCAACTGACTTGGGTGGTAGCAGAATCCTGCTTTACTTCCCGAGGCAAAGAGGTCCTGAGAAACAAAGTGGACAAACTATGACGAAGCCACAGACAGTTTCCCTCCTTAGAATTCAAATGTCAAAATACCGCAATTTAGTGTCTAGTTTCATGCGGGTTGTGTATTTTATACTGACTATTAAAGTCCTATCAAAAAATATCCTCTCACCTTTCAAAATGGGAATTTTAATAGGTTGGCTATATTTACTTTAAGTGCTTTCATGGAGAGTCTGAGCTAAAACTAAATCTCCAAATTAGAAAAGATTCATTTAACAGAAAGCCACTTTTACCAACTTTTCAGTCCCATGTCTACAGTAAGTAGTTGCATTACACAATGGCAGTTAAATTTTAACTTGCTTTGCTCTAAACTAGTACTAAATAGGCAAGATAACACAGAGAGCCTGCATTATACAATAAATAACTTGCTATATAAAAATTTTATCATATGAAACAGAGTTGATAAATTAGGGAATGAATTCAGTGCACGTTATCTGGTATAGCCCTAGAAGAAGTTCAAGATTCCATCTATTTTCCTGTACATTACACCTGGGTGCTAATCAGGAGGGAGGGGAGGGGAGGGGAGGGGAGGGGAGGGGAGGGGAGGGGTAAAGGAGGGGCAAGGGGAAGGGAGGGGAAGGGAGGGGAGGGGAGGGGAGGGGAGGGGAGGGGAGGGGAGGGGAGGGGAGGGGAGGGGAGGGGAAGGGAAGGGAGGGGAGGGGAGGGGGGAGGGGAGGGAGAAAGCAAAATGCTGACTGTATGCTGAGGGACAATTTAAGTTTTGAGGGAGTCAAAAGTTATACTCAGATTTTTGATTATGCAAAGGTTGCTATCTCTTACCCCACATTGTTCAAGGGTCAACTAAGGTTCTCTCTTTGCTGGGGCCAGGGGTAAATGAGAAAGGACAGGCTGCAAGGGGGCACAGGGAAACTTCTGGGAGCTTTTAGGAGTGATGGAAATGGTGGAAATGGTATCTTGACTGGGGAGGTGATTACACAAATAAATATATTTGTTAAAACTCATCAAACTATTTACTTTAAATGGGTGAAATTCACTGCACATATATTATGCCTCCATAAAGTTTTTTCATTTATAAAAAAAAACCAAAAAAACAGGGACCAAGTTAAATTCATCTCTGTATCGCCAGGAGTTACAATGCAGTACTTGGCATATAGTAGGTGCTTAAAATAGCTTTGCTGAAAAAATAACTTCAGGAAGAGAAAACCCACTACAAATAAAATTCTAGGATAAGGAATGATAACCTTTGCATACTTCACAACAATCAATAGTTTAAACACCCAGGCATCAGTGGGCTGACAAAATTTTAACTTGACTGCTACGACTAGTTTTTAGTCTCCAGTTTTTAACTTCCATCCAGGAACACAATTTTCATTTCTAAACATAATCAAGATATAACATTTGTTAAATATAACATTTAAACATCATCAAGACAACTGAATTAAGCTTTACAGAAAACTTGAAAAGCATATCTATTTTGACCTAGAGAAAAATCATTCACAATTACCACATGGTCTGCCACACTAAAGAAAAATCAACTTTCAAAGTTTTAAATCTAGGGGGGAAAAAAAGGCAAAACAAACCATCGATATGACCAGAAAGTATTAGGGAAGGTCAACCTTTTAAAAATCCATTCCCCACCCCACTATCCCTGACCACCAAATAAGTTACCTCTGTCTAGTGGGAAGAGGGCATTCACCTGTCTTTCTTATCCCCCTCTTTTTTGTTTAAACTTACTTGAAAAAAAAAAGGCATTTCACTAAGAACTACCTATTTGTAGTCAGATTCACTTTTCTGTCAGAGATAGGACTTCTGCTCCTCTGGACAGAAAAGTTATTTCCTTTTAAGCTGATGCACAATGAAAGAAGTCTGACGAAACCAGGTACTGATGAGGATACAAAAGGGGAATTCTCAGGCACCGCTGGCTCCGATGCAAAACAATACAACTGCTTTGGAAAAGCCTGGCAGTTT
Source organism: Rhinolophus sinicus (assembly GCF_057876585.1). Taxonomy (NCBI): domain Eukaryota; kingdom Metazoa; phylum Chordata; class Mammalia; order Chiroptera; family Rhinolophidae; genus Rhinolophus; species Rhinolophus sinicus. The sequence goes on from NC_142508.1 coordinate 52,737,329, forward strand.
CTTGTAAAATGAAACACATTTACATGTGACCCAACAATTCCCTTCTAGGTGTTTTACCCACAAACAACAAAAACGTGTACACAAAGACTGTACATGAATGTAGTCAACAGCTTCATTCATAACAGTCAAACACTGGAATGACAAATGTTCATCAAGAGGTGAAGAGATCAGCAAACTGTGGTACATCCTTATGACGGAATACTAGTCAGCACTGAAAAGGAAGGAATTCTTACACACAACACGCATGAATCTCAAAAATGTGATGTGATGCAAAGTGCAAGAAGCCAGGTAGAAGGGTCCACTCTGTGTAATTCCATATAAACGAAATTCCAGAAGAGGGAAACAGTCTAGAATGACAGAAAGCAGGTCAGTAATTGCCTCGGTCCAGGGGGAGATTCATGGCAAAGGAGCATGAGGGAACTTTTTGGGTAACGGAAACGCTCCATGTTTTGACTATGGTGGTAGTTACCTGGTATATGCATATTTTTGCCAAAACTCAAATGCAAACTAAAATGGTTACATTTATTGTATTAAATTATACCACAATATGGTTGATTTTTAAAAAGAAATATGCTCAATCAAATTAACTGATGAACATCTATAAATAAGGAGGATATAGGCAGTACTATAAAAACAGCTCTTGAGAGCCAAGGACCATAGTATTAATCTTACATAAGTAGAATTTTTAAGTACCCTGTATATGTAAACATCCACACTTTGGGATTTTTTTTTTTTTTAAGATTTCCTGTTCCTTGGTCCAAAGACTCTTACCAGTGGTACACAACACCACCTAAACTATTGTGCATATTTGTATTCTGCCCCGTTATCACTGTAAGGGTGCCCACCCTTCTTTAAGCCTCCCTGCCGTCATCAGTCACCATCAGATTGTGGGTGCCTGGCTCAGCCTTCACACCTGCCTGGATCCCCTGACCACCTACTCAAGCCCCACGCTACACACAGACAATTACTGCCAACAACGCTGAATCAAAACTCTAGTGTTTCATTAACCAGAGCGCTACATGGGCAAAAACTTGTAAGTGCATCTGTTCTACAGGATTTTTCACTTAATGAAATATGCTGGAAACAAACCAACAAAAGCGTGGCTACTGAAGGCCACCTCTCAGAAAGGAAAGTGCATCACTTAGAGCAGAGCTTCATGTTAAGACATTCAAAGAAAAAAGAAGTGTGACTACACAAACGATTTTCTTCTCATTTGCTGGTCATTGCCAATAGTCTCTTCAAATACCTTGGAAAATCTCAAGCTGCCTAACAAGATGTAGTATTTATATGTTAGCTGTAACAGACACCCTTCTCCTTCCAATTTTAAGGAGGAAGTATACAGTGCTCCTCTTAATGAACTGCTTTGGTAGTTAATGAAAACCAAAGTTTCTTAGACGCACTGGTAGAAGCAGTAAAAGCTGCAAAATTACTATCTGCTGACAATAAAAGAATGTGAGAGGGGTGCTGATAGCTAAGGATCTGCCACAGCCACTGAGGAAGCAGTGTTTTACATTAGCACCAATTATTTTTCTAATATTACTTAGCAAATTATATCTCCTGCTTTTCCCCCAAATCAGTGAATTAAAGACCTCCATCTTTCAGTTGACAATGTTGTGCTTTAATTAACTCTGGGAAATAAAGAATCAACTCACCATCAGGAACAACTAAAAAATGGATCCAAACAATGCCAACCATCACGGTTTTCAGTGCGCATAAAATCTAACTCGCGAATGCTCTGCAGGACTTAAAAATAATATTGAAGGAAAAGGTTTAATAATGAAGAATATTCACAATACAAGAAGTGGGGCAAAAACACTTTACTAAACCACATATAATATAATCCTATTAAAAAAGACAATGCATTGCATCGCCGCTGCCTGGCTCTCTCTGCATCGCGTTCTGACTGGTCATCCCTAGGCCTCCGTTTCCTCTACCTGCGGCCACTGCCTGCGCTGGGACCTTCTGCACGTCTCAACGGGATCCCTCTGTAAGTGCCTCACTGGCCTTCCTGCTTTCAGTCTCACCCTTTGTCCTCCAAACCACATGTGGCCACCACAGGGCTTTCTCTACAATGTGAATCTGGTTCTTTTGGTCCCTAGAAAACAGCCTTTTGAGGCTTCCAGGCCCTTTCAGGACAAAAAGCTCGAGCAGAGCATACAACACCTTCAGGACTTGGCTCCCGTCCACCTTTCCAGGCGCATCGGCCGCGTCCTACCAACAGCCCAGCCCTGAAGCTCTCTCCCTGCACTTCCAACAGTGTCCAGGGGAACTCTTGCCTCAAGTGCCTTCTCTCTGGCCCCACTGGCCTTGGCTGACTGCTCCTCACACTACAAAATCAGTTCCAGACTCAGCTTTGCAAACTATTTTCCTAAAACCTGCTGAGTTACTCTGGATTTTAAGAGCTGATTAGCCAGCCCTTTCCCACACTTGACTGTGTGGACTTCCTGAATATATGAACTATGTTGTATCTTTCATTAATTTAGTCATCAATGTGTATTTATTAAGCACTTATTATGTTCTAGGCACTGGGACTGTGTCAGAGAAAAGAACATACAAATCCTTGCCCTCATTAAACTTACATTCTGTTAGGAGAGACAGAAAATGGACAAAATAACTATGTTTGAATATTAGGTGTTCAGTGTATCAAAAAGTGGTAAGTGCATTGAAAAGAAAGCAAGGCAAGAAGGTAGCCAAGAATGAAGGAAGGTGAGATTTTAAAAAGGGCAGTAAAGAAGGCCTCCCTGAGAAAACGTCCCCCACACAGTGGCTGAAAGCCAGGGAGCAAGTCATGTGGACAGAGGAGAGAAGCGTGTCTAGAGCAGCGGGTCTCGGATAGAGACGACTTGCCCCCACTCACTCATTTTTGTATGCACAGTGCCTGGCATATATAGCTGAGCTCCAAAAATAACTATTAAATGAATGACGACCTTAGCTGGCATGGCTAAGGTGACAAAGGTGGTAAATACAAAAACTAACTGAGGCAAGTCAACTGAAAAGTTTCCAAGCTCATGACTGACACACAGGCGCTCTACCTGAAGGCTGTCGGCTCCTTGGCTCTTGAATTTGGGGGATAAGGGCATTTTCTCTGAGCAGGTCAACAAAGGATCAGTACCATGGCCCACTAACTGGGCGTGGGAAAGCCCTGGTGAAAGCATTTTATTTGCATCAGTAACTGTCCTCTGATCTCAGGACTACATGCTGAGAAACAGCCCAAAGAATGAAATAAAACAGATTATCTGATATACAAGTCAGTCACCTGGATTCAAGAAACTACACAACGCCTAAGAGAAAGGTTAGGGGTCACCCATGCATTCTTACTGCAGAAATTCTAACCGATCTGAATACTTCATGAGCAGCCCACCTCTTCTCCCTCAGCTCTAATTACCACAATGACATTTCCGTGGAAGGAAAATCTGCCCCACGGTTCTGTGAGCTGTGGTCGTCATCTGCCAGAACCAGAAACATCGAAACAAACCCATATACATACAGTCCTGAACATACTGAATGACAACCAGGTGTCCTCTCTACTTCCCTCGACTGGTCCCTCTGTCAGTTAACTTAGCCATTCAACACACAGTAGAGGTGAAGTAAAGGCAAGACTCTGGGCTGAGACCACAGGATACTCAAGAAAACCTTCCTAAGCCAATCGGATCACTCCTGGGGCCCCTTGACTTACTTCAGAGCACCTGCCAGAGCTCTAGTCAGACAGCCAGGCAGGGCCACGTCTTCTCTCTGCCACTCCAGGCACCGGGCCCACACGGGCCGACAGGCTGCAGGCCCCCTTGAACGGCAGACTGACCACAGGAGGAAAGACGGGGCCCCTACAGTATCGAAGTCTTGGCGCTCTCAAAGCTCACCATGCACACCGCGCACCATGCACACCGCGTACAGGGATTCCTTTCCTTTTTCATAGAGAAGCCATGGACTAACTAACAAAGCTAACTCAAAGCTACGAGTGTTTCCACCCAGGAAGAAATCAAGGGCAAAGAAACAAAAAGGCAATGTAGTTTACTTTTCGTCCACCTTAAAAAGAAACATTTGTTCAACATGTGCCTTGGGATGAGAGGCACACTCTTTCCAAACTCAGCTCTGGTAACTCTGTGTCCATTGCTAGGACACGGCTACAGTATCACTGTGTGTCAAATTCAAGTTATAGTCAGCTCAAGTTCCAGCCAAAACTGAAGAGCGCACTTAAGATTTTTTTTCTTAAGCTATTTCTTATCTCTTTCTCATTAAACAGGACTCTAGTCACAGATGAAAAAAAACACATTATGATCCTGGCACTGAACTCACACCGTGCAGCTGTGACATGGAAAAGCCACGAGTTCGGTAAGAACCAAGATGGAACCAAGAGTCATTATCTTAGCGCCAGTCGGTGGAAAACTGGAGACAAGAATTTCCTAAGCTGATAAATGCATGACAGCAACAACAAAAGGCAGCAAGAACTTCTGATGGCAAACTGGCTTAAAACTGTGCGCACACATCCCCGGACATCCTGACCGCAAACCACCAGGCTGCAGGATGGATTAGAAAGTGAGTTCCAGCTCTCAAGGACGTCACTCCCCGCTAAGACGCTGTGCTGGTGGGCCCTGTGCTGTCCCCAGAGGGCCCGCCAGAGTCGTTCCACAATATGGAGCACAGCAGTCATGAGCAGAGCGTCTCATGGCTTTGGGGAACATTTTCCTACTTACCTATTCTTCTGTAATTGTGTTTTACAACTGACGTACCCCAACACAGACCCCAGCGCACAGCAAGAGATGAATAAATGTTTGATGAAAAGGAAGTAATTAGTTAATAAACTTCAACAAAACTGAAATTCCCACTCTGAAGACCCAATGTGGTGGATCCTCAAAGTGGCCAAACTTCCAGGTTATTTATTTCAACTGCATCTGTCCCCCAAGTCATTCCATTCAGCGCTCAAGTTAGATAACGTTGCCTCTCAGAGTGGTACAAACCTGTGTTTCCTTGTTGCTGTTCACACCTGACTAGACCGGAGAAGTTAAAAAAAATTTGTCCAAAACATGTTTCAGCTAATCCTATTCACAGGAAAGCACTCAACAGGTTAAGTGCAACAAGCTGTAAACCACACCACATGGAGTCTCTGCGGCTTGAGTGTGGCTGAGACAACCTGTGCGCAGCGCCCAGAACAGACGTGGGGCCTGGTCACAGGGCGGGCTCCTCAGTCCATCTGGAGGACAATCAGGGCGCCAATTGATTGTGATGGGAGAAGACTGGGACCAAGGATCACGGCTTAAACACTATTACAGAAAACGATCTCAAATGTCTAAAATGTACGGAAGTATTGAAGGGAAGCATTTCGAAATACTAAAAGCAGTCATCTCCAAGTCGTGGGATATTATGGGTGATACATTTTTCATATTTTATTTTCTAGCAGCATAATCAAGGCACAAATGCTTGTTCTTGTTTTGTTTTGGTTTTTTATAGATTCTGTTGTTTTGTTTTTATTGGGGAAGGGGAACAGGACTTTATTGGGGAACAGTGTGTACTTCCAGGACTTTTTTCCAAGTCACGTTGTTGCCCTTTCAATCTCAGTTGTGGAGGGTGCCGTTCAGCTTCAAGTTGTTGTCCTTTCAGTCTTAGTTGTGGAGGGCGCGGCTCAGCTCCAGGTCCAGTTGCCGTTACTAGTTGCAGGGGGCACAGCCCACCATCCCTTATGGGAGTTGAACCGGCAACTTTGTGGTTGAGAGGATGTGCTCCAACCAACTGAGCCATCTGGGAGGCAGCTCAGCTCAAGGTGCCGTGTTCAAACTTATTTGCGGGGGGTGGGGGGATGGGGTGGAGCCCACCATCCCTTCCAGGACTCAAGGAACTGAACTGGCAACCTTGCGGTTGAGAGCCCACTGGCCCACGTGGGAATCGAACCAGCAGCCTTCGGAGTTAGGAACATAGACCGCCTGAGCCACTGGGTCGGCCCACAAATGCTTGTTTTTAATGGTGTCTCCCCTAAAAAAATAAAGGGAATGATGTCCCCAAATGACTTCCCCTAACTATTGTATCCAGTTATCACTGATGACATTCAAGGGCTATTTGCCTTGCATTAATCTGCCTCAGATATCCCCAAAAGTATGCCGTACATTTTCCCCACTAAGTTTTGGGATTTAAGATGCTTAGGGTGCTAAGGTAAGCAGAGTGCACTCCCAGATCTGGAGGAGAGTCTGAAGAGTGATCCCCTTGACACCCCCCGAAAGCCCCCCTGAACAATCAGCAATGCTAACAGAGTGGTGCTACCCACTTCCTAAAACCTGTGGTTTTAGTCCTAAAACCTGTGGTTTTAGTCCTAAAACCTGTGGTTTTAGTCCTAAAACCTGTGGTTTCCCACAGACGCCCACCTGCTCACAAGATCAAACGCAGCCTCTGGCTGGGCCTACCTGGTCCTTCACCTGTCCTGACTCCTGTCCCACCACTTCACCCTACACATCCATCCGCCACAAATCTTTCTCAGGTTCCCAAACGCGGCAGGCTTTGTGACTGCTCCTCTGTATGTTCTCCCCTATATGCCCTTGTCCTCATGCTTCTCTGACTAAATGTCACCTTCCTAGAAATCTGTCCAGCTTCCCCTGACACTCAGTCACACTCTTCTGTTTTCAATGCATCTTACATCTAAATACCTCCTGGATCACGCCACTTCTCTCCACAGCACCCTCCCCAGTCGGAAGTCCAAGAACCCTCCACCCTGATCTCCTACGGCCACTGTGACCCTGCTTGAGTCTATTCGGCCGAGGGCACAGTGTGCACCCAAAATACAGCCTGATTATGAGGTGCTGTGGTCAAATGCTGTACCATGCCCTCCTCCACGTTTTCCTCAGGATAAAGACAGGAACTGCTAAAAAAGGCTGCAAGGTTGGACACTGAGCTCAAGACACACTGGTTTCCTCTGCGTCCCTGAAGTGCTCCAAACTCCCTCCAGGAACAGGGCCACCGCACGCTGTTCCCTCCATCTCTTGCTCTCAGCTAAGGCACCAATTCTGGGGGAGCCTTTCCTTGACTTCCCCAGGCCAGGCCAACAGGCTATACTCCCTTCCGGACACATTTCTCAGTTTGGAATAGCACATGCATTACCGTGATTGTCTCATTAGCAACTGTGTCCCCCACTAGACAGCAAACTCCCTGCTAAGAGGGACAATGCCTGTTTTTGCTCATCACTCCATCCATCCTCAGCGCCTGGTACACAAGAGCCACTCAATAACTATCTGATGAATGAATGAAAGTTCTTGACTATATTGTTCACACTTCTAGTATGGGAATTACCACCCTAAAACAGGATTCACCAATTACCCTGTTTCTCTCCCCACTCCTCTGTGAACTTCTAAAGCACAGGAACTCTCTCTTCAGCTCTATATTGCCAATGCCCAGCCACCAAAAATATGTTTGAACAGTCACAAAAGATATAAAGTCCTTTATATGTGCTTCTGAATAAAAGTGTCTGATGTCCTACAAATTAATTCCAAACGAAATAGAAGGCTATCCTTTGGAAGACCTGATTTCGCATTTTACTCGTCAGAAGTGGTTGAATGTAGCTGTCTCTAGGGAGACGGACCTGAGGTTGAGGGGTGGGAGAGTGTTTTATTTTTCTGCCACTGCACTATTTTGATAAAAACAAAGGGGGAGGAGAAGAATACCTGATTTGGGAGAAGATATAGGAAAACCCAGGTTAATTACCCAATTCCCCACTATTCACTTATTCTGGTGACCTACCAATCTCTCCAACTAACAAAAGCTCTGTCCTCTCATAATCTCTACTGCAGACGTGACTGACAGACAAGAATTTGAATTTGAATCAGACCTTTTACAACAGAAAAACTGGGAAGTATGGCTGCTATAATTAAGGGGCTAAATATCATTTCTTTTTTTTTTTTTTAAGTTGTTTAGACTTTTTATTACTCAGAAATGTCTACAGCATTTCCACAGTCCTCAGTACACTGGGTCTCAGCCACTTTAACCTCCAGTATATCTGCTCCCTTTCCTAGCAAAATTGGGTAAAAATAAGAAAACTTCCTATATTTTAATAGATACCCTCTATTATTTTAAAAACAAGACTTGCTCCGAAAAGTTCAGCTCAGTGACTATCTGGTTAGAACAGGTTGTATTGTGATACGACAGAACCACCACCAATAAAATGCCCTAACAGAACAAAAGCATAGAAATATATGTCAAACTGAGGTTTAAAGATCAGAGAGAAAGAATGACTTATACTTTTTACTTTACATACTTCTGTATTGTTTGCATGTTTTAGAAATTCCATGTGTTTACTTTGTATTTAAAACTAAGAACTTTATCAAAATGTACCCCAAGCAAAATTTACCGGGTTTCCCCGAAAATAAGACATAGCCAGACAAGCACCTCTAATGCGTCTTTTGGAGCAAAAATTAATTCAAGACCCAGTCTTATTTTACTATAAGACCCGATATAATACAATACAATATAATATCAGGTCTTATATTAATTTTTGCACCAAAAGACGCATTAGAGTTGATTGTCCAGCTAAGTCTTATTTTCGGGGAAACACGGTAGTAATAATTAGTAACACATTAGTAACAGTAACATATTACTGTCTTTAAACATTTAAATCTTTATTTCATTTATTCATCCATTCCATTAACTTTCATTGAAGAACTACTACGGGGAATCATAATGGGAAACTTGTGAAACTATCAGTCTCTTCTAGAAAAGCAGATTGGCAAAGTAGAAAACGCAAAGAATCTTGAAGTTCAAAGACCTGCTTTTGAGTCACTGATCACGCACTTAAAAGCCATGTGACTGTAAGTCACAACCTCCCTGGGTCTCACTTTACTCTGTGTAAATGGTGATAACAATATGTTACAAAGTTGCTGTGGGGTCGAACAAGCCATGGCACTTTTAAACCATGCAGTTTATACATTGCACAACATGCTCCACGTGTCAATTACTGTAATGCTTAGTGTTTTATAATAAATGTTATTCCTTGCCCAATTATCAGATCTACCCAGGTCTACTCCAGGTCTCAAATAAATATACACATCTAGGCAGCCATCTCACAGGAATTTCTACTTAAAATATCAATAGTTTTTTACCACAATGGGCAAAATCTCCGAAAACTCTAGCATTAAACTTCACTTTCAAATTCTCTTCTATTTCCTCCAAAGCGTCAACATATCCTACCAAAAGGAAAAAGACTGATATTTTCAGAAAGAATAGGGAGAGTATCTATTTTAATGAGATACGATGAAAGTCTCTCGAGCGGCATTGCTTCACTCTTCTAGAGTTATAAACTGTCTAAAATAGGAGAAACGCAAAAGAACACTAGAAATCCTCCTGACAGTTATCAGAATACCAAATAAATTCACAAGTTAATTGGTCCTGACTAAATTTAAATGAATGTAATGAAACGTAAGATACAATGCTTTTATCCAGGGCAAAGGACACTGTCATGTTTATGTGAGAACAATTAAACAATGCAGACTGTAGAACTCGTTATAACAAAAGGCAAATCAAACTATAGAACCATACTAAATGTTCCTGGGCAGCTCTAGTTTACAAGGTCCAGGTTTGCAAAATGTAATTTATACAGATACCCAGCTATATTCAATATATTAAAACATAAAAATGAGTATTTCTGACATGCATTCACAATAATGGTAAACTTCTATTGTCAACAGTGCGGAGAGTAAGTTGAGAAAAGGGTCCAAAAAGCCACCCCCACTACTTCCAGTGCAACCAGCAGGTCTCATCTAAGGAGTACAGCTGGCGGGTTGGGGGTGCTGCACTATTCATGGGACCCCTCCCCTCTTACCCTAGCTGGCTGTCCACAATAACAGATCTGTTAGTGAACCCCCACTTTGTGCAGATTTAATGCGTGTTTTTTTCCTACAGTTTCTTACAGCAGGGCCATACCTGATCTGTCTAATATTATTGAATTAACATCCAAACATATGTATTTTTTTCACAGTAGCTCCAATGAGCATATAAGTCTGGCGCTATCACGATGACCCTTTTGATACTTTTAAGACTACTATGTCAGAAAAGAGCAAGAGCATACAAATTCGCATCCGGTCCACACAGATGAAAAGGAGCATTTCTTCATAAAACAAAGACCAATGTGGAGACAAAGATCTACCACCATCAGATATAAGGGGGAGGGAGGGAGCTAGATGTAAATATCAGAAGGCACAAGAGTGGGGACGCCAGCCAGCCTATTTGGAAGCACTTTCAATTGTAATGCCCTCGTTGTGAGACTCCTGAATGAGACTGAAGGCTTAGGAGATGGCCCTCAAGCTGATACCAGAAAAATAAACTGAGAATTGATCGGAAGAACGACAACCAATAAAGCCGCAGACAAAGGCCAAATGGCATGGGCCTGCGGATCGCAAGAATAGCCATCATGACTATGTAGACACTCGGTGGCATTCTATACGCATATTATCATCTAACAATTCTCAAGTAAGCCAGAAAGAAAAAGTCTAGGAAGATATGCTTTAATCCTCTCTGCATTGCTTTCTCTCCCAGCCCCAAAGCACACTCTTCCACCTCTATACCTCACCTACCCTATTCCCAAGAAAGGGCAACCAAAGCATGACCATGTGTTTCAAGACAGGGCAGAATGGAGTTAACTGACTGACAGCTTCTGTTTTCTCAGGTATTCTACTGAAAATGTGTCACGGCAGAGGAGCTTTCAAATAGACAGGAAGTAGCCAGCTCATGAAAAGTCTCCATTCTGAAGACTCCACATTTAAGTTCATACCGTGTTTCCCCGAAAATAAGACCTAGCCAGGCAATGAGCTCTAATGCGTCTTTTGGAGCAAAAATTAATATAAGACCTGGTCTTCTTTTACTATAAGACCGGGTCTTAATACAATACAATACAATATAATATCAGGTCATATTAATTTTTGCTCCAAAAGACGCATTACAGCTGATTGTCTGGCTAGGTCTTATTTTCGGGGAAACAGTTAATAAATTCTACAATTTCTGATCTTTGAAACAAATACGCTGAACATACCATGTCCCTCGGGCCACCTTTATTTTGCCTACGCTAGTTCTTAATTCAGCCTGTATGGACAGACAGACTTTCTGGGAGATCAATCACTTCAATAAACAGGAAAACTGCAGTCCAAGCACATGTTAAGTCTTTAGAAATGAACCGCCACACTGCTGAAGTAGCACGAAAGTGACAAATGACAGTAATCCCATGGCCCAAGGCCAGTAAATTCCATTGCACAGATTTATGTTTTGTGCCACAGTGATTCTTGCATGTGAGGCAGTAAATAGAGATGTAACGGCCTAATTACAAATTCAAAAGCAAGCTTTTCTGACTATTTTTCATACTTTAGTATATTATCAGTAAGAAGTGTCCTCAGCAACCACCTTTAACGTGCCACTTGAAAAACCAGATCCATTAATAGCAAGTACTTACATGTCTGAAATTTGTAAAAACACAAAAACAAACAAAAAAATAATCTTGCTGTAACTAACTCAAGTAGAGATGATACAACTTTGCTCAATGACCTGAATAGTATATTCTGAGCAGAGCACAAAAGTAAATGTGCCACTAGGCTTGGCATCAGTAATCATTAAGCTTTGTAATCCTTTTCTCCTGTAAGTTTTCCTGTGTGAACACTATTAAATCATGTTGGTTCTACATAAAAAAGCTCTGGCATATATGTCCTAGCCTTTGATCTCGGGAAGAATTTACAAAGAGATGGGTCCACTTATTCACTGTAATTTCAGTGCACGTGGTCCTAAGAAGATGGGCTCCAGAGGATGAGGGCGAGGCCTGGCTACGGCTCGGCTCGGCTCGTCTGCACTGCTGGTCTGTAGAAACGACCCATGCAAGCAGCAACTCATAAACTTTAAATAGCGCATCTAGTCTTAGGACATGTTTCAAGATTTTGCCGTCACTATGCAAAGGAAAACTAGTATCTCCAACTATTCTTGTATTCATTCAAATTGTATTTACTTCAACTGCTCACTATGTGAGACTCCAATAAAAATGTATCTCTTTCAAGAATTACTAATGCAGGGGCGTCCGGATGGCTCAGTTGGTTAGAGCACGAGCTCTGAACAACAGGGTTGAGCTCTGAATAACAGGGTTGGCGGTTCGATTCCCACATGGGGCCAGTGAGCTGCGCCCTCCACAGCTAGACTGAAGACAACGAGCTGCCGCTGAGCTGCCGAAGGGGCGTCCAGATGGGTCAGTTGGTTAGAGATGTGAGCTCTTAACAAGGTTGCCGGTTCAATTCCCGCATAGGATGGTGGGCTGCACCCCCTGCAACTAAAGATTGAAAACGGCAACTGGAGTTGAGCTGCGCCCTCCACAACTAGATTGAAGGACAACTTGGAGCTGATGGTCCCTTGGAGCTGATGGCCCTTGGAGCTGATGGCCCTTGGAGAAACACACTGCTCCCCAATAAAAAAAATTTTTTTGATTGCAAAACAAAAAAAAAAAGGAATTACTAATACTGCTATCAGCTATAAAGATAGTCAATGATGAGGAAACACTCTGCCACATGCTGTAAATTGGATCCAAGAAATTCCATAGTGTAAAATATGGGGGGCTCACTATTTCGAGGCAATTGAAAAACTGGGGTGAGCCTGCTACAGAGGACCAGGACAGGAGCAGCCACATGATAGCCAAATAGGGTGCAGGAAGCATTATTGTGGGGATTTCACTGTAATCAACTTCAATGATCACAAAATTTCTTCTGGTTTAAGGCAGAACTGATCCGTTCAAGTTAATTATACCAAATCATTTAATCAGTTCCCTCATGACAACAAATACTCACAAATTAGAGATATACTTACACTTAAATTGTCAAAGTTCATCATTTGTATTTGTTAAAATGTTGAAAGCTATTCACATTAGAAATGTTTCTGAGTTTTGCACTGTTTCATGTCAATCCAGAGAACACGGTTCAATCAACAGTATGGAAATAAAATATAATCTATAAAAAATTTTTAAATTGTAACCTTAACAATCCAATTCCAAAATAGGACCCTTACTGTTCATTTGTGGTTGTCATTCCCAACAGTAGACAAGCAATATGCATATCTGCTTAGCACAGTGTAAGTGCTCAATCAATATTTGTTGAATTAATGAATGAATGGCAATTAAAGCTGCAGGACTCTCAAGACAGTAGGTTACTGAATAAAACGAATTTATTAAAATACTCAGCGTGACTCAAGCAGGATCACATCATTAAATCCTGTCACATATGATTTCATTACTTGTTTTCATTATTATTGTTTTAAAAAGTTATGAGAAATAATCATACTATTTCCTTTGTTAGCCTCTCCAGGCTAGAACTCAAAAGCATTTAAAAATCACTTTGAAAGAATAAACCCAAAGTGCTGCTAACATTTATGTTCAAATTTCTGCCACTCCCTATTTTCTAAAGACGTGTATAGGCCATATTGTTGTATAAAACATAAATACTAGGACAATGAATACAAATAAAATTACAATTAAGTTTATGTATTATCACCACTAATTAACATTTCAATCAATTCTGCATCGTGATTGGTGCTTATAATGGAAGTGAATTATGCCCACACGATTCCATTTCAAAATCACTAAGAATATTATATTAGTTCACAATGAACCTTGTACCTGTCCATGCTTATTTTAACAATAAACTATTTACAATAATATTTAAGTTGAGGAAAAGGCGAATACCAAAACTCGTAAAATCTTTTAATTACAGATTTGTAAAAATTATTCAACTGAGCCCCTTTTCTGTGCAAAGAACTATACTAAATACAAAAAAAAGTAAATGTTCACATGAACAGCAAGTTAAAGGGGGAAACTTCTAGTGCAAACTAAAGTACCAAAAGTTTAAAGAAATTGCAGCTTCCTGTAAAATCTAATTTTTTAAAAAAAGTTTTCGCGTTTTAAATTACACACACGCATTAGTTACATTGTTAAAAGCGACTTCATTTCCAAAAGAGTAACAAAAACTCATAGTTTATAAAAAAGGGTTAGGATTTACCCGCCACCAGTTTTCCCAATAGCTACTTTCATTTCCCCATATTTAACACAAAAGAACACTGAAATAGTATAAAAGTGTGCAATAATTTCTAGGGATTATGTATCAATAAATCAGCGGTCTACAGCAAGCTTGACAAATAATACCACATGCCGATTTTTTATTCAGAGTGATTGTAAAGAGACGGGCGCGAGGGGGGAGCCGGAGATACGAGCTCAACTCTACACATACATCTCCCTAAAAGCAAAAGGTGTGTTTTACTTTCTTTCCACTATTGTATTATTACAAACAGCCCCTAAGCTTTAAATACTGCTGTGACAGAGTGCGTGTCATCCAGGCTGAGTGGATTCGAGCAAAAGATGTCACTCAAATGCAAGTACAAGTACGGTCCTGCGACTTATTTCGAGTTTTCTTTGCAACAGTAACCTAAGGCTGCTCCTTAGTGACTTAAGTCTAAAAACCAGAAATCCAGCAAGCCTCCCCGCCCTCCGTGGTCAATCAGGCTAAGAAAGCAACCTTTGAAAGCAGGGGGGAAGCGGGGCACCCCCAAATCTTGGTGCTTGCTCCGGGCAGACAGGCAACCGCAGTGCTTAGATGCCTCTGCCGCCCCGGGGGCCTCCAGAAGCCCCCTGGCTGCTTCTTGGGGCGACAAGGGCCCCATTCCACCGTCGGCGCGGTCCAACCCAGGAGATTAACCCCTTCGTGCCCTCCCACGCCCTCTCCGAGAGGGCCCGGACGCCCCCTCTCCACTGTTCCCTCGAGAGGGGGGCCCAGCGGGATCTGGCGCGGGTCGAACCGGGGCTGTGGGAGGCCGAGAGTCGGAGGAGGCGGGAGGCTCGGGGCCTACTCCCGGGCAGCGTGTCCCGGCGCCCTCCCCCACTCCCACACGCTCGCTCCCGGCCAGGGTGCGGGTGCTCGCCCGCCGCCCGCCCCGGTGCCCGCCCGCCAGCGGCTCAGGGCCCCTTCCTGCCGAGGGCACGGGCCAGCGGCTACCTGTGGACCGTGGAGGGCCATGGCGGCCCGTTTCAATGAGCCTCCACGCTCGTCCGACTCCTCACGCTGCTACCCCTGTCGCCGCCATCTTCTCGCCCGCACATACACACTCGCATCGGCCGCCGCGCCTGCGCACTGGCCGCGCGCCGCGGGGCGCGGAGAGGCCGGGCGCGCCGGGTGCGCGCTGCGCATGCGCGGCCGACAGGTGGGCGTGCGCGGCGGGAGCCGGCCCTGGGTGGACTCTGAGCCTGCTTTTCTGCCGCGGATGCGGGCCTGCTGTGCGCCGAAGCCGAGCCCCTGGACCCCGGCTGCGATGCCGGAAGACGAAAGGGCAGGGGACGGAGGTGATAACGCCAAAACGCCCCGCAGGCCTGGGTTTCTCACCTGCGGGAGGCCACCTAAGTGCTGGGCGGAACTCGGGACGTCGGGAGCCCGGGAACCGCTGCTCTGAGGTCGGTCCGGGTCGCCCGAACCACAGGGTCTCCTTAACCCAGGGTCTCCGGAGTGAGCGCTGAATTTCCGGAGGAGTCCCCTGGTGTATGGAGGTCACATTTCCTTTTATTCATTCACTTATTCACTCTTCATTCATTCCACCTGCCCGGTGCCACGCCTTTTGCTAGGCATTGGAGAATATTAAAAACCAAACACACCAACGCACCTGTAAAGCTCATAGCATTGAGGCCTGGCATAGAATAAGCACACTCAATTACCTATTACACACATACTGCATGTATCTAGCTAGACCAGCTTTTGGGTCATTGGTTCAAGAAACAGTGAGCCCCCTACCTGACCACGCAGTTTACCATCTGGTTTGGCACCGTTTCTAAGCTCAGTGATTCCAGGAAAGCGACTTCTTTTTCCTAAGCTTTTGGTTTCTTCACCCACAAATGAGACTAATAAAATGTCTCATTTCTTTGAGGATCAAATCAGGTGAGTGTGAGCCCACTGGCCAAGAGAGCCAGCCCTCAGTGAAAATTAGCGACTGTGATTATAACCATTATCAACAAACATGTACGGAGAGCCTATATTTATTGCCAGACCCTGTGCTGAGCAGCAGAGATCAACAGAAAGATCTATTCCTACATTCCATAAGACATGTAGCCTTTTCAAAAATGGAATGCCATGAAAAATATAAATAGGGGGAGGGGTTGTTCTCAAGTAAAAGAGCAAAAAAGACATAACCAAATACAACGGGTAAATCTTGAATGGAACCTGGTGTGTTTTTTTAGCTGGTAAATAGTTTTTGACAATTGGAGAAATTTGAGGATGGCTTTGATATAGATTTTAGTGAGTTATTGGTAACTTTCATAGTGTAATAAGCAACTGTGCTCGTGTGAGAGAATGTTCTTATTGTTAGGCTATGAATCTGAAGAATTTAGAGGTGAATGTCATAATGCCTATGAGTTTTTTTAATGGTTCAAAAAATAAAATCATATAAACATACAAATATACGTAGAGAGGAAGCAAATAATGCAAAATGTTAACAATTGTTGGATCTAAGTGGTACTTTCAACTTTTCTGTGTGTTTGAAATTTTTATAACAAGCTGGAGAAACAATATGATATTGTAGCCATACTATGGTTACAATCACAGAAAAATTACATCTGCACATGGATAAAGACTGGAAGGATGTGAAAATCTATTGGCGACTTACTGTGGTTGATACCTGAGTTTTAGCATAACAGTGCTTGAACAAAAAATAAAAATTATAATAATTAAGACTCAGTTTTAATTTTTAAATCACTCACAGAGATATTAACACATGATTTCAATACAAAGAGATAAATGTTAAGAGGAAAATATGAACAAGCACTGTGGGCCCTGCACTGCTCAGTGGGCCCTGGTACCTGTGATGGGTCTAGGAGCAGTGGAGGAACCCAAGAGTCAAGAATTAAATTCCTGACTCCCCCACCCACTGAGCTTTGTGAACTTCAGGAAGTTGCTTAATCTTTCAGTGAATCTTTTGTAAAAGGAGGTATGGTAGGCAGAATAATGTGCCCCCCCATCCCAGAAATGTCCACATCCTAATCCCTGGAACTTGTGAATACGTTACCTGACATGGCAAAAGGGACTTTGCAGGTGTGATTAAATTAAGGACCTAAAGATGGGGAGATTATCTTGGATTATCTGGTTGGGCCCATGTAAGCTCAAGGACCTTATAAAAGGGAGGCAGAAGAGTCGGACAGACACGAAGATATGACAACAGAAGCAGTTGGGAGAGAGAGGGGGAGAGAGGGAGAGAAGAAGAGGGAGAGAGAGAAAGATTCTGTGCTGCTGGTTTTGAAGTCGGAGGGAGGGACCATGAGACAAGAAATTCAGGCAGCCTCTAGAAACTAGAAAAGGCACTATCTCACCTCTCTGGACTTCAGTTTCCCAGTCTGTAAAATGAGAGAAATAATACCTGGTAGAGATGTAGGAAAACGAATATAATAACAAGATAACATATGTAAATACTTAGCAAGATGTCCAGTCTACAGCAAGAGCTCAATAAATGTTGGAAATTATCATTATTGGAAACAACCAAAGTGTCATTCAATAAAGGAATGGATAAAGAAGTGGTATACATACACAATGGAATACTATTCTGCCACAAGAAAAGATGAAATAGTACCATTTGCGACAACATGGATGGATCCTGAGATTATAATGCTAAGTGAAATAAGTCAGACAGAAAAAGTAGCGAACCATGTGATATGACTGATATGTGATATATAAAACTGAAAACAAAAGAATAAGACGAACAAATGAAAACACAAAAACTCATAGACACAGACAATAGTTTAGTGGTTACCAGAGGGTAAGGGGGGAGGGGGTGGGAGATGAGGGTAAAGGGGATCAAATATATGGTGATGGAAGGAGAATTGACTCTGGGTGGTGAACACACAATGTGATATATAGATAATGTAATACAGAATTGTACACCTGAAATCTATGTAACTTTACTAACAATTATCACCCCGATAAACTTGAATTTAAAAAATAAAATAAAATATTATAATATCTAGACTCCTTGGGAAGGAAGGTGATATTTGCACAGGAAGGGCTCAGTACATTTGACAGGATTTATTGCCCATGATAAAATTCAAGCTTTCAAGCAAAAATTATAATTTTGGGAAACTCATCTCTACCATTGTGATTTGGGCAGCTTCCCAACACTTAAAGACTTTTCTGGTGAGATTGGTGGTGATAGTAAGAAATGAGATTTAAAAAAAGAAATTAATAATGCAATGCTTCAACATGTGGAAGATCTGCATAACTCAGTGAATCAGTATTTTCCAAATGACCCATGTGGGATGTTATAAAATCATGCATGAGTAAAAGATCCATTCAAAGTACAACACAGACCAATGGATTATGATTGAATAGGGTACAAAAAGTTCATTGATATAATTTTACATTTCACTTTGCAATTTTCCTATAAGAAACTTGTCTTCTTTTGGCAGAGCAACAAAGAAAAATGTCCCCAGTTATCTAAAAAGGCCCCTCCTCTTGAGCAATACACATTTTAGGAAAATACTTCTCCCTCCCCTTCCCAACAACATTATCTGTGTGAGGCTAGATTTTCTTCATCTATTTCCATCAAAACAACATATCGCAACAGACTGAATTCAGTAGCCGATAGGAGAATCCGGCTGTTTTCTGACTAAGCCAGACATTCAAGAACTTTACCAAAATCATGCCACTCTTCTCACCAAAATTTTTTTTGTGTTGGAAAATAGTTATTTTTCATTACAATGTTTTTATGTGTTGGCATACAATGAGTTTATAATTAATAAATTGTCCTGCGTATTTTACATGTCTCCATTTTCCTTCCTAAATGGTAAATAGCAATAGATATTTCACAAAAGCATAAGCTTTTGGGGAGCAGTAATTTTGAAGAATGTAAAAGGACCTAAGACCAGGTAGTTTGATAGTGACAGACCCCGGCAGGCTTCCCACCTTACCTGACTCTGCAGGTGCCCTTCCATCTGCCTAGAACTTGCTATCCGCTCTCTCACTCAGGTCTCTGATCTGGAAGGACTTCCCTGTCCACAATGGCCACCACCCACCCACATTCCTTCCTGTCATCCGTCTTTATTTTTCTCCACAGCACATATCATTAGCTGAGTCTATAGTCTAGTTATTTCATGTGGGCGTTGCCTAGCACCAGACTCTAAGCTTCATGAAGCCAGGTGCTGGGTCTTACTCACTGATAATTTTTCAGCACCTATGATGGTTCCAGACATTTGGCAACCCCTCAGTAAAATTTGTTGAAGAATTGAATGAATGAATGACCTCACTGAATTCTCACAAAACCCAGTAAGGTGGAGACTGTTGGTTTCCCCATGGGGACACAGAAAGAAGTTCACCTAAAAATCATGACTTGCCTAAAATTGTACCTCTTAGAAGTGAGGCAGGTTGGGGTTTTAAATAGGTAAATAGGTTTGCCAAATGTCAAGTTGGGATCTTACTTGGAAATGGAGTCAAACCAAGTACCACAAAAAGACATTTCTGAGACAACCTGGGAGGGTGGGTAAGACCTGGAGGACACCAAGGAATTATTTACCAAAAAAATGTGTTTGTTGGGTGTGCCAGTGGTGTGGTTATACTAGAAAATACTACTGCTTGTTTCACAAGATGTGTGCCGGAATACGTAAAGGTGTAATGACATGCTGTGTGGGATCTGTTTTAAAATATTGGAGGAAGACACAGAAAAGAAACAGGAATAGATGAAGAAAACATGGCAAGATCTTGATAACCATTGAATCTGCGATATGAGAGGGTCCGTTCAGGTCCCCTGAGAAACAAGAAGGAACTGCCTGGGAGGGAAATTGGGAGAAAGCTGGTGGAGGTGGGAGGCAACCATCAGACTGGGGTGTAGAGAAGGGGAAGGAAGGAAGGCTGAAGAGTCCTTAGCAACAGCGTGGTCTTTAAAAGTTTCTGCATGGCCGTCCAGGAGTCCTTGAGCCAAATTTGCCCAGCAGAGTAGTCCCATGTCTCTCAGGAAAGATCCTGCTGGGTCACGAGATGAGTGTTCTGTGGCTGCTGTAACAAATAATCACAAACTTAGGGGGCTTAAAACAACAGACCTTTATTCTCTCCCAGCTCTGGAGGCCAGAAATACGAAATCAAGGTGGTCACCCCTTCTGGATATTCTGAGGGAGAACCTATTTCATGCCTTTCTCCAGCGTCTGGTGGTGCTGGCAATCCATGGCACTTCTCAGCCTGTGGCTTCATCACTCTGGTCTCTGCCTCCACTGTCACATGAACTGCTGTCCTGTGTGGCTCTGTCTGTGTCACATAAGAAAAACAACACAGAGGGTTTTTCAACCAGAGCTGAGTCAAATCTCAGGCTTTCCACTTGAGCCCCGAATGATGGCTTGCTCTGCAGGGCCTGTCATCTGAAATCTGTTTCTTGATGGACATTAACATCAAACTCAGCCCAGCGATCTGCCTGAGGAGGGAGGGGACAGAAGGAGGGAATGCATCTTGCTGCTTCTCCTCTCTCACTGAGATCCGTCTACTCACCGATGGGCGTGCGGAGTGGACTTGCTCACCCTGTTATTGTGTCTCATTCTGTTGCTCACTCTTTCATTTTTGGCCGCAGAACTTATATAGTTGACATCTCTTCTGAAGTAAAATATCCATAGAATGCAGTTCTTCACGTCTACATTGTACTTATTTCCTTGTCTCTGCCCTCCCGGGGGTCAGGCACTGTGCCCAGACAACACACCAACATGCAGACACCACCATCTTCAAGGACCTTGGCCGGGGGGGGAATTGCTAAAGAAAGAGAGCAAAGAAAGTGTAAGAAGTACCATTGGTCTTATTAAAAAAAACTTTTTTAAAATTCACTTTTCAATGACCGTTGACATACACTATTATGTTCGTGTCAGGCATACAATATATTGATTGGACATTTATGTACCTCACGAAGTGATCACCCTGCTAAGTCTAGTACCCATCGGACACCATACATCATTGTTACAATAGATTGACTATGTTTCCTATGCTGTACTTGACATGCCCATGTCTGTTTTCATAACTGGCCATTTGAGAAGTATCACCGGTCTTGATTACATTCTTAATTCTGACTCAAAATCACTGTAAGACTTTGGAGGACTTACTGATTTTCTGTCACTCGGTTCCTATATAGTGAGGAGAATCCGATGTGTCCTGCCCGCCTCGTAGGGCAGATACCAAGACCAGTGGGGATGACAAACGGGACAGCAATTTAAACCACGTAAAATGATCCATTAACTGCAACGCCTTTGCGTTGTTAATGAGTTAAAGTGGCAACATCGCTCTTTAATGTCCTTTCATTTTTCTTGTTCCAGTCACCCTACCAATCCTTCCCTTTCCCATTCAGCCAAGAATTTCTTATTTTTCATTGATTTTTATCTAGTAGAGGTTTTCCTTTTCTGCTGGACAGAAGCTCAGGGGGAAAAAAGCATTCTTTCCACCTCCGTTAGCCTACAAAAACAATGATCTTTTCTCCTCTAAAGGCAAGATTGATTATTATAACAAAAATCAAGAGAGTTTGAGTAAAAAAAAAATAATACGTGCCTCCAGCACTCTGGCACAAACACTGTGATTGTTTGAATTTTTTCCCCTAAGCTTGGTGTTAACGTAGATGTGACTGGAATCTATACGGTGGCTCTCGGAGACGCAGAGGTCTGTGCTCAGTTCCCAGCTCCCGCACTCAGCGTAGATGAACGTGGGCAAGAGCAGTGCTGGAAGCCTCAGTTTCCTTGTAACAACCCCTCAGGGGCTCCCGGTGCCTTTGAGAGTCAGATGACCCTTGGGAACACTTGAGGACAATGCTATAGTAGTCTGGTATGACATCGAAGGCCATTTAGTGTCCCCAATTTGGGATAATTACATGCATTGGCATGGAAACCAGTGGGGGTAGGGGTGGGAAGGTGGTGAGGCTGGAGGAGCACAGAGGCAGGAGGACTTGTCACTAGTTAAGAGCCTGTAACTGTATCCCAGGCTGGCGACACTTTGTGAGCTCCTGGATACAGCTATGCCTGAAGCTAGAGAAGATGCACTGACTTTCCCATTAAGCTATCCAGAATAGAATGCTGCAGAGGCACTGGGTAATGGGGAAAAATTTAAAGATTTTGAAGTAATGGAATTAGTCAACTGATGAGAAAGGTGAGATAGAGATAATGTTATCTTAATGTCATATTTCTGATTTGTTGGACTGGGTAGATGGGACAGTGCAGGTGGAGGTGTTTATCTACCCGTAGAACCTCTCTGGTTGCTCTCAATCTGATGAGAGAGAGAAACACAAGCTAAGGGAATGACAGTGCACGTACCTGTCCTGTCTTTCACTTCATTTCCATCAACATGCCTTTGTGAACACCATAGCAGAGGTTAAGGACACACTTCTACTGGCAATGCAGCATGGTGGCTCAGATTGCCTTGCTTCTAGGCTCCTAGGCTTGAATTGTAGCTTTGTCCCCTCAACACGTGATTGAATTTTTCTCAGTCTGTTTCTTCATCTGTAGTCTTGTGATAACAAGACGAATCTCCAGCATGGCTGCAAGGAATACATATTGAGACATTGAATGCAAAGCACTTTCTTTGCAAGATGCCTGGTACATGGTAAGTGTTTCATGCGGGTGGAATGAAATGTTGATCTTTCTGGGACCTCCAAACAGACAAACGTGTTTTTGGCTAACAGGCATGTGACTTGAATTGTCTCTTTCCAATTTAAGATGCTTTCTTTTAATGGAAGTTTAAAACAATCATAAAGGCGTATTTACCATTTGATAGGTCATTACTATGCTGTGCGTTCTCTACAATTAAATACAAGTGATTTGCATATAAGATGATGTTGCTGCTGTTAGCACTATTGATGCATTAGTTATACAGTAATTTTGAATTTAACTTCATTGGCAGATTCTGGGGATGGTAGCCTTCCAGGAGAGGGAAAGAGGCACCCCACCAACTGTCATGGGACTACCCCCATTAGGACCATGATCTCAAATTAATTGGATGAAGGGTCAGAGGCAGGAGACTGAGACTCCATCTTACTTTTAAAAATTCTTTCTAATCATAAAGGGAATACAAGCTCAATGGGGTAAAACAAAGAAGAAAGAAGGGAAAAAAACGCATTTCTCTTCAAAGACAAACACTGTGGGCTTTATGGTATATAACCTCCAGGCCCTTTAAAAAATATATATTTTTAACATAACGGTGAGAATTTCTTTTAGTTCAATGATGCATATAAAACACCCAAGACAGTGCCTGGCATTTAGTTACTGCTCAAGAAATGACAGTGCTATTATTATTATTACTGGATATCTAATTTAGTATTCTGGCTTTTCCCATGACATGAATGCAAGTATTTTTCCATGTTATTAAAAAGGTAGAACTCATAAACATCATATTAAGTGATTGTCCAATGTTCTGTCCTGTGCATGTTTCATGTACATAAATTGTTTCTAATTGTTCACTCTTATGAATATTAATGAATATCTTCATGCATAAGGTCTTCTCTAAATGTCAAATTATCACATTATATTAGTCAGGGTTCTCCAGATAAACAGGACCAATAGGAGATAGATAGATATAAATATATAATGATTTAAGTATTTTAAGAAATTGGCTCATGTGATGATGGAGGCTGAGACGTCCCACGATCTGCCATCTACAAGCTGGAGACCCAGGAGAGCCGATGGTGTAGTTCCAGCTCAAATCTGGAAGCCCATGAACCAGGAGAGCCTATGAGGTAAGTTCTAGTCCAAGAGCAAAAGACCAATGTGGTGGGGATATATTCCGACCCTGTGGATGGAAAAGGCAAATTTATACCTGGAATACCATTGATTCCAGTCAAGATGAATTGCTGACCCTTCCAGGGCAGAAGGGGTCCAATGTAACCAACTAGCCGCTGAGCGGTAGGTGGGTGTCTTTGAGGGATGGTTCCGTATCGGGAGCTCACCACTGGTGTATGTCACTGGCAGTGGCAGCAGCTGGATGGGCCTTGGTGAGTGGAACCCAGGCGCAGTCACCAGCCTCCGTGACTGCTCTGCTCATGTGCCCATGTGCCAGCATGGGTGTGGGCAAGGACAAGCTGGCTGACATCTACTGGAAAATTGTTCTGCTTACTTAGTAGCTTAATGCCTCTTAAGCTACATGGCGAGTGCTCTCTAGTGAACGCTGCATGTGATACAAAGATCTACACGCTCTGTGGCGAAAATCCATGTTCCTGATCCGCAGTCCACGCTCTCTCCACACCACAGAGACGTGATCTAGCCCCAGTTCTGAAAACAGGAGACATGGAGCCAAGCTTTGCTCTAGGCTATTTAGTTGCAAATGCTCAGTTTGAATCCGCTGGGCCGGGGAACCAAAAAGGCCACAGCATCAGCGCACTGAGTTCAGAACTGCATATAGGAGTTACATATTTTTAGCACCTTTAGATGAAGGGGTGGGGCCATGTCACCCGGGGAAGATGAGTCACTATTGTGGCATGCCTAGTGAAATGATTCCAATGAGCAGAGCATGAAGTTGCTGAGCCAGCGGGAGGCTGGAGCCTATTCAAAGGGCTGGGCCACGCCCCAGTGTTTCCTGACCGGTCAACAGGAAGTCCACACAAGGTTCACTTTCTCTGGGATGCAGCAGGTGTGTGGCCCCTGTTCAGGCTGGAAGCTTCAGCTCCCCCTAGACGGGGTTGTATTTAGCTGAAGAGAAGCCCCAGCGTTCAGGTTTTGGCTGGCACAAACTGGGCACAGCGGTTGGCAGTTTGACAGACTCCTAGCCCAGGGAAGGCCTCTGGATGGAGGAAGGAGACAGAACCCTCTAGAAAACAGTGGTTCTCAATCAAGCACACCCTAGACTCACCAGGACGGCTTGTGAAAACACACACTGCTTGGGAATGATTCGGCAGATCTGGGGTGGGGCTTGAGAAGCCGCGTGTCTACCAAGTTCTTGGTAGACACCTTCTGAGAACCGCTGCTCTAGAGTGCCCTCTGGAGGATGCCCTGAGATCTGCGCACACAGAATTGCTCCCCAAGTCGATCCCAAAAGAATGCTGCCTCTGTTCTCGCCATCTTGTCCCCAGTTCTAGAAACCAAGTAGGGAGATCCTGGCTCTTAGCCTTCAGCTATCTGGAAGACCAACGCACAGAACTCAGAGGTAAATGACTGTAATATTTTAAACAGCTTTATTGAGCTATAATTCACATACCGCACAATTCACCCATTTAAATTGTGTAATTCTATGATTTTTTTTTTGTATTGTTAGATATGTACAACCATAACCACAGTCAAGTTTAGGACATTTTCATCACCACAGAGAGAAATCCATACCCACCTCAGCCCTAAGCAACAGCTAATTTACTTTGTATCTCTATAAATTTGCCTATCCTGGCCATTGTGTATAAAGGGAATCATTCAATATGTGGTCCTTCGTGTCTGGCTTCTTTGATTAGCATAATGCCTTCAAGGTTCCTGCACATAGTGTGTGGATGAGCTTCATTCCTGTTTGTGGGTTAGTAATAGTCCAGAGTATGGGTGGACTGCTTTTTGTTCATTCACTCATCCATTGCTGGGCTTTTATTTTTGCAGTGAATAATGAATTGGTTATTTGTTAAAATTCATAAAACTGTACACAGTTCTGCACACAGGAGTGTACTGTGTTCATTTTTAGAAAAAGGATAGGCAGCTTCCTTTTCCTGTCTCTTAGACATTCTCTCGGGTTGCCCTGAATTGCCAGGTGAGAACTCCTCAAACTTCTCTGTAACCGCCATGTGGGAAAGGCCAGGTGTCCAGCCCATGGTCCTCACTGAGGCCAGCCTTCTCCCACAAAGCAGACATGTGAGTGAAGCTGTATCACCGAGAGACCCTGGCTAGGACAGTGGAATCTCCTAGTTGGGCCCCACCTACTGTGTTTCCCTGAAGAGAAGACCTAATCGGAAAACAAGCCCGAGCATGATTTTTCGGGAGGACATCCCCTGAACATAAGCCCTAATGCGTCTTTTGGAGCAAACATGAATATAAGACACTGTCTTATTTTCGGGGAAACACAGGGTATAATTGTTTTTGTTTTTTTGTTTTTTTTATTTTGTTTTTATTGGGGAAGGGGAACAGGAATTTATTGGGGAACAGTGTGTACTTCCAGGCCTTTTTTTTTTTTTTTTCCAAGTCAAGTTGTTGTCCTTTCAATCTTAGTTGTGGAGGGTGCCATTCAGCTTCAAGTTGTTGTCCTTTCAGTCTTAGTTGTGGAGGGCACAGCTCAGCTCCAGGTCCAGTTGCTGTTGCTAGTTGCAGTGGGCGCAGCCCACCATCCCTTGCGGGACTCGAGGAATTGAACTGGCAACCTTGTGGTTGCGAGCCCACTGGCCCATGTGGGAATCGAACCAGCAGCCTTCAGAGTTAGGAGCATGGAGCTCTAACCGCCTGAGCCACCAGGCTGGCCCTGTATAATTGTTTTAAGTCACCAAGTGTAGGTGCAGTTTGTAACTGAGGCAGCTATGGCGCATTTCCGAGAGGAATTTATCAGGGCAGTCTCTGCTTCCTGCCAGCGTCATCCAGGCACAGAGGAGCCAATGCTCCCAACAAGGTCTCCCTCCTTCTACCTTTTCCCCTCACCTCCCCCTGTAAGCGGCAGGCAACGCTTTCCGTTGAAGATGGGAATCAGGTCCCTTCCCTCCTCTGCTCAAAACCGCCTGTGACTTGCCCCCGGCTCTCATTTCTTACCACTTTCTCTCTTGCCCAACGCCTTTTGTTCCTCTCACCTGCCATGCACTCCCTACACACAGATGTTTTTTGAAAAAGCTTTGTTGAGATACAGTTCACATACATAAAATGTATTCAAGTGTGTGGTTCATTGGGTTTCAGTACATTTGTATCACCCATCCCTACTTGCCCTGCGTCTACAGGTCTGTTTTTTCCCCAGCAGAATGGATGTCTGTCACTAGGACATCTGGGAGACACCATCGCATTCCCAGCATCTACAGCAGATGCCTAGTGAACACGTGTCACCTTCATGAATGCAGTTGTCAAGCTCCACGTACAAGGTGATATATGAGCTGGTCTTAATTCAAGAACATAGGCAGGTCCTTGAGATGAGGGACCTAGCCTCAGTTGACGTGTGGTGAGGACCTTGTCTGTGTGGGGCTCTGAAGAGATGGTTTTGGGTCCTCAGTCTGCCCTGCACCCAGCCCCATGCAGACTTACCGGTCCCGTACCTGCTGCTTCCGCCATCTGAGTTAAGGGACAGCAATATTGGCTTATGGTTGACTGAAAGTTAAGGACTCCCCTGGTTAACCCCTCAGCTCACATATTTCCATCCTAAGGGCGAGCCACCTGGGAATGTAATATTCCACGTGGGGACTTTCAATGGTGGTCACTTTCCCGTAGTTGACAGAGAGGGGTCTGAACTGGCAGACTTAGGATAAAATGCAGCTCCATTCAGGTGCCTCTAGTGTCTAAGCCAGGCCCATTGTTCTCTGGGTCTAGCCACAGCCACAGTGGCTGTTCAGGGCAGGCTGAAAGTGTCACCCTCTGTTTTCTGCTCCAAGGCCTCGCAGACACTGCAGAGCCAAGTGGGCAGAGCAGCCCAGCAGTGGAGGGTGTCCAGGCCTGTGGGAACAGCCCTGATGGGGCAGAGGCCAGTAAATACTCCTGCTCTCCTTCCTACAGACGGATGGCACAGGAACACAGCTGCTGCCCCAATGTGTTGACTTTCCCCTGGCGAGAGATGCCATCTCTGTCTCCCCTACCCTAACCTGGGTGGGGGGTAGGGACTGGGGGGAGGGGTCTTTGATGGCCTCAAGGAGCAGCATGCAGCAAAGGGACACTCCGTGACTTCTCAGGCTGGGTTAGAAAAAAGCCATGAAGCTGCTGTTAACCGTCATGGGGAAAGTCACTCTGGGAGCCTTTGGCTGCCATGTAAGAAGTTTGGGTAAGGCCACCACATGGAGAGAACAGAGAGTCCAAAGGGGCTGGAGGGGGAGAAGAGGGGAGGGGGGAGGGGAGGGGACGGACAGATGGCGGGAGACTGAGGTGGGGGTGTGGGATGCTGAGGAGCCCCAGCTGGTTCAGTCCCCCACTCAGGGCTCACCTTGCAGCAGGTGTCTCAGAGCCACCACCTGACTGTGCGTGAGCTCCAGGTGAGAGCTGCTTAGCTGACCCAGTCGACCCTCAGATTTGTCAGCAAAAACAATTGATGATTATGGTTTTAAGCCACCTCTTGGGGTCTTAATACTCGGCAATAGAGAAAGCACTTTTTCATTAGCTTTTCCTCCTTGTCTCTCTGTGGTTTCCGGGGGACCCCCTCCCCAAAGAAAACACCTACCTTCAAGTCCTTGTCTAAGGTTCTGCATTCAAGGTAACCGAAAACAAGACCAGCACTGGCCCGCTGGGTAGGTAAGGTCATTCAGCTTGGGTAAGGTCATTAACCTGAGTCTTAGGTTCTTCATCCCCCAAATGGCAAGGATGTTGTTTCTAAGCTAAGAGTCCTCTGGGGTTGAATTGAAATAATCCTGATGAAGTTAGCATCTAGCAGCCAGTGTCCTGGTTGGGGTAGTTTGTTGGCTCAGAGCAAATTCTAACCGAGGTTCCAGGTGTGATGTGCACGGCAGGTACCTCGCACCACCCTCCCGGTGCTTCATTGCCAAAGGTACCCAACTGTGACTGGGTCTGTCCACTGGCAGTCTTGCAAAAGCCCAGCAGGTCAAGGGTGCCATCTTCCTCTTCTTTGGCCCTAAGGGCAAAGAAGTGGACTCTGTTCTTATAGAAATGTTGTATCTTTGTGATAAAGGTAATTGCTTGTCATAAACTGTTTCCCCTGGTTTCTCGTTTTGTCTTCTAATCAAATTACCCCAACTGACACAAATTTAAGCAAATAGTTTCATTTCAGGTCATAGAACTTAGTGCTGCAATCAAGGATCTGAATGAAATTCCTGGCAAAATACAGTAATTAGAGGCACAATGAAAGCAGAATCGAAATGTCTCAGCATACCACAACACTAAAAGGCAGTCTGGTTAATTTCCAAATTATATTTGGACTCAATATGCAAGAGGTTCTTTTTCTTTTTTTTTTTTTTTATTTGGGCACAGAAAATAAGACTGAAGAGCATTACAATAACCACACAAGACTAGGAACATAATTATAAAATAAGCCATACCCTAGCAGGCAAATCATTTTAATGTGTTTTGGGAACTGAATACTCTGTATGGAATTAAAAACAAAGAAAAAAAATCAACGTGCAGAAAATTCATTAAAAAGAAGTAAGACACAGAAAAGCTTTGAGTGCCAGAAAGTTACAAATACAAAAGCAACAAATTAAAAAACAAACACATGCGATTACAGATTTCGGTAACATTAGTAGCCAGAACATACCCAATGAATTAATGGTCAAATATCTTACTAATTTTGACAGAAGGCTGGTGGTAATGATTAACTTCAATTGATCCAAAGGACTTTATTCTTCTTTAAACTGCAAGGAAACCTGGAAAGATGGCTTCAAGTAATTTTGACAGGGTGGAGTTCCTTTCCTCAAAGAAAACTGACATGGAAGGGTTCATCCCCTCTGCCCCCGCCCCCCCCCCCGCCCCACCAATTTGTACATTCATTCAACTCTTTTAACGAAGGCAACCAAAAGACAATTTCTTGAGACCCCAAAACATCCTCAGAAGCCACACGTTTTAATAAAAACAAAAAACCCTACAAAGAAAAGAACAACTCCAATGCTGAGGGCAGTTCTATAAAGTGCAGCATGGTTCACTGTGACAGCTTTTGTGGATTTCATGTTAAAATTTCTTTACAAGAAGGAGTGGACGGGAGTGGATCAGGACCCCAGCTATGCTCTGGGTTGAGAAATGACCCGTATGAGAAAGGTGATCTGTGTGGATCAGTCCTCAGGTATCTTTGCAACTCTGCACACTGCTGAGGTAGGCGCTTCGGAAGAAGCGTGGACCATGTCTAGGGAGTGAGACTGTCCTCTTGGCAAATCAGTGCCCTCTTGCTCAGTTGGGAGCCTAAGTCGGTCATACTCGAGGCCACGTGTGGCCTTACAAAATGCAAGCGTTGTATCAGATCACAGCCTCGGAGGAGGGCAAGATCCAAGACAAAGCCACACGAGGCGGACGAAATCCTGGCACTGACCACAAGACATTTCCTGTCTAGTGCAAGCTTCAAGGGGTGGAGGTCGGGGGCGAGGTGGAAAACCCCGGCAGGCAACCTACAAAATGGTTATTAGCAAATGGTATAAAAAAAGTATCAAAACATTTCAAAAAACTTTAAAAACTGCCAGCGTTGGCAGATGCATAGGGCAGGCTCTCCAAGTACCCGTGGAGCTGCCCTATGCTCCAGAGGTTTGTCCTGGAGGCCAGGACACTGCTTCTCCTCCTCTCTGAAGACATTCAGAATCCACAGAGACAGCGAGGATGTCAGGCCATGGCTGGAACTGCCCCTCCAGGTTCGGGACCAGTGGTCTGAGATTCTAGCCAAAAGCTCCAAGATGCAGCGTGCCACAGATGGCCAGGGTAGAGATAAAGGCTGGTAACTCTCCAAGGGGGTGGGGCGGAGGGCCTCTCACTTCCTGCATTGCTCAAATCACCAAACTCCTGGCCTTGGGGCCAGGTACTTTGAACCACAGGTGAACTCACCTGAACTCACAGAGTGGGGAGGGACTCCACCCCCTTTGGTGTTTGGGTTTCCACCCAAAACTGAACACCCCTGAGGGTTGGTTTCCGGGATTTCTATTAAGTCATCGTGAGGTTGCCTTATCAATTAGGGGCCAGGGGAGGGACGTTCAGTATATAATACACACGTGAGATTTTCCTACCTGGTAGTCTATCTAAAATGGCAGAATGTTACAAACACTGATTGAGCCATCCATACAAGTAAGTTGCTGAGACAACCTCTGTATATCTTCAACAGCAGAAAGACCACCGTACGGAAAAAGGGTTTCTCCAGCTTTTCTATCTCCTTCCTTCTCTTATTATACATTAATGTCTTAAGCAAACATAAACTGAAGCACACATGACTGGGATGAGTACCAAACTCAAAACCTACAACTGCTATGACGTTACAAACTCTAGTTCTTTAAAAGTGAGAAAAACAAAATCTGAATAAAAGCCCACCATGCTTATTTTGAAAGATCAAAAAAGTGATCCAGATATTCTCAAAGTTCAGCTCAGAGAATTGACAGTTTGATGACGTAAGGGCAAATATTGCTGTTTTCATCTCAAGATGTCCGCCTGCAAGCATCTGGGCGTTTATTACTTAGGTTTGAAACGACACCATCATGATTTTGCAGTTCGAATGGCGACCCACATAACTAAGTACATTCCCAAGCTCTGTCCATCTGAGTTAAAAACCCTTTTCTTCCATTCTTAGCTGGTGATTTCCATCTGAACACGTGAACAGCAAAAGCCTGCTTGCTGTGAGCCCCACCACTTTGCTCTCTATGCCTAGGCAAACACTGCTCATTGGTCATCACGCTGGCTTTCTTTGACCTTTAACAAGCTTGAAAAACTTTCTTACTGTAAGTGGAGCCACCACCAATCATCTAAAGTTGGTCCACAAGAGGAAACATAACACTCAAGCCTTCCTTTAAAGGAACGCTCCCCCCACCTCAATAATATGAGATTCTAAGCCATGTAAAGCAAACTGCCTTCACAGTGGCAGGACAGGCAACCCAAGATAGCAGATACGGGACATTATAAGTAACCCAAAAGGCACAAGAAGTCAAAACAGAGGCCAGAGGCCCGCATCCTGGGACACGTTCTGGTACTTGAAAATGAAACAGCTGGCTTAGGTTAAAAACTGACGGCTGTCCTTTCCCCAAGGTCAAAGCCATCTGGCTCCCCAAAGCATGAATAGTCTTTCTACGAGCTCTTCCCCATCTGCCCCTGGATCCTGCCTGAGTGCCACCTCTTTGCTCATGACCGGAGCTGAGTCGGGGAGAACAGGCCACAGGTTCCATGCCTTGTAAAGGGTCTTCAAGTAATGAACCCTATTCTGGAATTGCAAGCGGCTAAGCTATCCCCAAGTGGGCAGAAGTTCTGCAAAATGTGTTTCAGGGAGGCCTGGACCTAGGCATGAGATTAGAAGAAGTTTGGAGATGCTGGGTTGATGGAAGGGTAATAGTTCATGCAGGACTTCTCCACAGTTTGTAAGCCTTTAGCGACTCCCACATGCAAGGAACCAGCTCAATATGCAGACCGCCTGCCCAGCTAGCAGTAGAGGGCAATGATTGGAGTGCTGAAGCTTTCAATGCCCAAGTCACTCTCCGCTCGCCTGGTCACTACAGAAATAGGCCTAATCAACGTACACCTTGAAGGAAAGGAAAGGAAGTGCAGTAAAGAGACAAAAACAGACTGAGCTTGTTCTAATATCAATGTTAATAATACAGCTTGAAGTTTTCCCATCTCCGCAACCAAATCTTTATCAAGGTAAAGATCACTAATGCCTCCCTTGGCTCATGATTAAAACCCATCACACTCCTGTTCTCCCATCGTACTTTGAGTTACACAGTGACGTGGCTGGTAGTCTCACACGCTCCTTCAAGGGCCCACACTCTCGACGTTCTAGTAACTGTGGGAATCAGTGCAGGGCGGTGACACATCTCAGAAGGAGGTGCTGAATATCTAATAGCTTATACAGACTGAAAGAGCTTCACCCCTGGGAGGAGCCTGGTGATTATTTCATCGAACCCTGTCGCTTAATGAATGAGGAAAACAGCTCAAAACTTGTTCAAGAATTTGCCCAGCGGCACAAAACGACTAAGCAGCAGAAGGCTGGGACTGGGGTCTGTTGCTTGAGTCGGGGGGAGGCACTCGCCAACCTTAGGGACTGACGTGCGCTCACTGGGAAAAATGCTTTCGATGGCTTCCTCGGAGCTGGAGTCACAGAAGACAATGGCAAATTCTAGGGGGTGTTCCCTTTCCCTTTCCTGAGAAATAAATGTACATGGGGGGGGGGGGGCTCAGTACATCAGTAATATAATAAACAGTGGGTTCCAGAAAAAAGAAAAGTTAAAAAAAAAAGCCCAAATTATACAATAATGTTTATAAAGAGCATCATGCCTTCCCCCCCCCTTTCCTCCCTGATTACCTATGCCCTTTTAGAATTCAGGAAGATTACCAACCAGGAAAAATGGGATTATTCGGTAACAAGTCACCGGGTAAGAAAATCCCAGTGGGAACACCTTCCTGGTGAGAAATCCCAGGTCTCGCCTGACTGTTCAGCCAGCTGGTGACCCTTGGTCACCCACTCATCCTCTTGGGGTCTCGGTGTCCCTACTTACAAAAACGAATGCTCTTGGCCTTGCCAGTGACTCCCAAACGTGGTTGATGCTCAGTCATTCCAGGAACTGGTTAAAATACAGTTTTCAGCCACTTCCCCCCACAGGTCCTGGTAGTTTTAGATGTGATCATTCTGAGATGAGGCCCAGGCATCTGTATTTTTAAAAGCTCAGCCAGGTTTGGGGAGGCATTGACGAGGGGGTCAGAACCGTCCCCACTAAAGCCTCAAGTTTCACTACAAAAATTTCTGCATAGACCCTGCCTTAGCTACTTTCAGGGGGATGGATAGGGGCACCCCCAAGCATTTGTAATGTGGGGAGAAGCCCTGCGTAGACGTAAGGGGGTTATTTCCTGCCTGGGCCTAGGTTTAATTATTCAAGCAAGATAATAAGTAAAGTTACATAGAATATTTAATTGATTACGGTGATATAGAAATACCAAGAATCATAAAAGTAAAAAAAGCCGCTAAGTGGTATATCGTGGTTTCAGGGTTCTACAAAGTTGTTGCTGGCCTACAGATACTCTGGGAGGTGGCGGCGGGGACGGGGTCCCAGCAGGCGAGGGTGGGGTCACTGGTCCCGGTCCTGGTGCCTCTTGGCCTTGCCCTTCTTCTTCTTGTCCTCCAGCCTCGGCTTCAGGGCGCAGACGCAGGCGGACACGCCAGCGATGGCCTTGGGCAGGTCAGTGCCTTTGCTCCATTTGTCCTTCTCGCGGTCGTACACCTGCACCGTCTTGGAGAAGGCCGTGTTCTCCCAGCTATAGCCGCCCAGGATGTAGATGCGGCCCTCCCACACGGCCACCCCCGACTCACTGTTGGCGTGCAGCAGCGGGGCCACGCGGGTCCACTGGTTGCACTGCGGGCTGTAGGCCTCGACGCCCAGCACATCGAAGCGTTCCATGGACTCCACGCTGTCGTCACTGCCCCCGATGGAGTAGATGCGGTCCTCCAGGCTGCACATGCTGTGCCAGCCCCGGGCCGTGGTCATGGGCCGCCGCTCCTCCCACACGTCCGTCCGGTGGTCATAGCACAGCAGGTTCTTGCGGTAAGGGCCGATCTGGTAGTCGTGGCCTCCCGAGATGTACACAAAGTCTTTGTAGATGGTGCCTGCATGGCCGTACGTGAACCTGTGGAGTGACGGACAGATGCACAGAGCGTCAGAGAGGGAGTCCAGTGCTGCTCTGGGCTGGGCCTCTATGAGCCGGGGCCTCAGTCTCCTCCTCTGTAAAATGGGGACAACCTGCCCTCTCAGGGGGTCATGAGAGTTTGAGGAGGTAACGCAGGGAGTGGCAGCTGTCACTGGATAGGAAGTGGAAGAGCAGGACGAGTAAAAGGGTTGCTGTGTAGCAGGCCTCCTGGACAAGAATCCCAGCTCTGTCCCTCTATTGCCCCACCTGAGAAGTGGGCATAATCACAAGACTACTATCCTTCTCGTAAGGGCTGCAAACAACACGATGCTATGGAGGCACACATATGTACCTGATCAAATTACATGTGAAATGGGGAATGAAAGAAAGTGCAACTCCAATTATATGACATTCTGGACAAGTCAACACTACAGGGACAGTAAAGCAGCAGTGGTTGCCAGGGGTTCAGAGGACGGGGGAGGGGTGGAGTGGACCACGGGGGATCCCAGGGCAGGGACCCCATTCCGCAGGATTCTGTGATGGTGGACACCAAAACCCACAGAATGTACAACATCAAGAGTAAAGATTAACATCAACCATGGACCTCAGTTAATGATATTGTGTCAATACCAGTGCATTCGTGGGAACAAATGTGCCACACACTCCTGCAAAATGCTAAAAATGGGGGAACCTGTGTGCTCAGGGAGAGCGATATATGGGAACTCTCCTTTCCGCTCAATTCTCTGTAAGCCTAAAATTACTCTAAGAAATGAAGCCTATAAAAAGGCAAAAAAGGAAAAAACAAAGTACAAACAAAGGTGAAACAAAAGGAAGCAATGTCATAAAATTTGGGGTGGGGGGGACGGTTACTTAGCCAGGAGGGAGGTGGGAGACAAAAGCATCTGGGGCGATACATTCCCAGGGACACGTTCCACATCTGGGTTTGGGCTGTGGATTCATGCCGGTCCATTACACAAACAAGTCAACACATGAAAAGATACGAGTAAATAAATGAAATAAAGGGGGGCACGCATGCACTAACCAAGATAGCATCATGGAGTACGATTATTCCAACCGTGAACACCTAAGGTCCACTTAGAAAGAACAAGAGGCTTGTTGTAGCCTTCAGGGTACACAAATCCCACTGGCTGGCCCAGAGAAAGTGACAGCAGCAGACGTTCGTATCACTATTATTAAGCCTCCCTTCCCCACCTGTAAAATGGGATTGAGGACCCAAACCTAGGAGACCACAGGTCTTGGTCTGCCTATGACAGGGTCAGTATTTATACCGGGGACCCGCCCCCTTCCCTGCCATCCTGGTTTGGATGATAAATGGTACAGGAACTTATCTCCACTCCAAGAGGTTCCTGGGGACAGCAAGGGACTCATCCCAGAGAACACTTGGCCCAGAGTTGACACAGGGCAATCAGTCACCACCATCATGACTGTCCAGTCACCTTGGTAACAGGTCTCCAGGTGTTAGTCCACTGCCTTCCTGGAGCTCTCTACATGAAGCTGGTGGTACCTAGGGACCGGAGGGGCTGGGGTTCACACCCAGACACGTACCCCATGCACCCTGTAACTCTCAGGGATAAAGTCCCCAAGACACCTGGAGGCACTCCCCGGCAGGACTGGTTCAGAAAGTGCCCCTGCAGGTTCGACTACAAGGAACTGGTAAAATACACGGTGTGCACCGCCTGCTAAACCCGCGATGATAATAAATGCACACCAATGCAGAGAGGAGGAGACACACTCTGCGCCCTGGAGCACTGCCCATGTGCTGCGTGCTGTGTGGCGCGTTCCTCACATGTATGTTATCTCATCCTTATGATAACCCTACAGGGTGGGTATGAGCGTCACGCCTACTTTACAGATGAGAAAATGCAACGAGCGGGGTGAAGACGCTTGCTCATGTCACAGATATAGTACAGATATCCCCCAACCTCTCTGAACTCCCCCTGCCCAAACTCAGAGGTTTTTAAGTAAATCCCTCACTATCTGAACTCAATACTCCCTAAAACTCAGGAAGTAGATAAGACTCAGAAACGGAGGGATGCTTGTCCTAGCGGCAGAGCTCACACTTGCACTCGGACGGCCTAGAACAGGAGCCCTGACTCGTCAGCACCACACCCTCCACCCCTTTTAGTCTCCCCACTGTTATGTACAAGCCAGAGATTTTTCTGGAGGCCAAAATATCCAGAAAGCAAGGTGGAACGAACTAGAACCTAAAAGTCGTCATGTTTGAGGAGTCCGCCACGAAACCCCCAATCACCTTGGCAAACCGGCCACGTAGGACCAGGAGTCAGTCTTGGGACTGTAAGTCTCTACAGAAGAGAGCGCTCCGTTCTCATTCCGGCCACCGACGGCCACCAGCATGTCTTCAATGGAAGCAAGGTAGAAATCCACGCGGCGCTGGTTCATGGAGGCCACCTGTGGAGGTGAGACACCTGTACCTTCCCTTCCCCAAACCCTGGAAAGCGTAACATCTAGCACCAGTTCCCAACGGTGTTCTAGGGAACACACAGCCCGAGAAGGGAAGGCAGTGGCCAAATGAGTTTGGGGGAAGGGAGCCAAACTCGAAGAAAGGAGGGTTTTTTAGCAGGGATTCTCAGAGTCCCCAAGGACCCTTGAGACATTGCGAACCCCCAAGAGAGGGATGGAGCACACAGTTCCCCAAACTTGTTTGGCCATGTGGCCAGCCTTGGGGACTTGAATTCCACAGGACACACCGTTCATAATTGTTGATTACGTGGTTTCCTTAAATAAAAATTCATCCTTCCTCTTGCCACCCCATCAGATGGTTTTTTAATTAATGCTGATTGCCACCTGCGTTAACCGGCAGAAAGTGGCACTCAACAGGAAATTAAAAAGCAGAGGACTCAACTTTTGTTTTAAATGAT
This sequence comes from Rhinolophus sinicus, assembly GCF_057876585.1. Taxonomy (NCBI): domain Eukaryota; kingdom Metazoa; phylum Chordata; class Mammalia; order Chiroptera; family Rhinolophidae; genus Rhinolophus; species Rhinolophus sinicus. Next base: position 52,774,568 of record NC_142508.1, read on the forward strand.
ACAAGCAGAACACATGAAGGAACTGTCCTGCAGGAGGCCATACATTCAAGCTGCCACTACTACTAAGCTTTCGAGGGCAGCGCCAAAGCTGGAAGCCTCTTTCTAGTGGCAAGACTTCTACCTTGGTGGGTGGTTTTAGATTTTGGAGCATAAAATCAAAAGGTCATCAGAATCTATTCTGAGTTGTGAGCTCAGAAAAACACCGAGTTAAGTAAAACACTGAGGTGTGAGTATAAAGACTGAGACCGACTTTCATGGGTGGTGGCCTGGAGAGGCTTTTGTGGGAGAAAAGAGACACCTTCTCTCTGCCAGGCACTTGGCAATCAATATGAGCTACAACCCCTGACTCTAGAAGGTCAATGTCACCCCACCCATTTCCAGAGGAGGAAGCTAAAATTTGGAGAGGGCAAGGAACCAGCGAAACTTCCCAGCTACAATTTCGCCAATTTCGGGATATGAACTCAGGTCTGACACCAAGAGCCACACTCTGCCCAGAATTAGCTGCCACACCTGCCAAAAGGGCACGGCTCCTATCAGGGGTGAGCCTTTTGTGGCCTCCTGAAACTGGCTCCGAACTTTTCCAAAAGAGGAGCTCGGCCGAGACTGAGCCATGGGAAGAGTGTTTTAACTGTGGGCCAGATCTCTAGACCGGCGCTATCCAATAGGGTAGCCACTAGCCTCGTGTGGCCATTTACACGCAAATATATATTAGTTACAGTGACATCAAATTGAAAATTCAGTCCTTCGGTCCCGGTGGCCACAGTCTCAAGTGTTCAACTGCCACACATAGCTGGTGGCTACTACATGGGACAGCGCAGATATAGACTGTTTCTATCAGTGCAGAAAGTTCCATTGGACATCGCTGCTCTGGACCATGACCGATCCTGCAGAAGGCGGCCGGTCAACCCTCACTCCTCTCAACCGCGGTGCAGGCACAAGGGTGGATGGGAACTAGGGGGCTCGTCACTTTATCATCACACCTCGTTCAGAAGCAGGATGCTGGTCAAGGCCCGAGAGATGGGAGGGGCAGTCAAGGGTAGGTTAAAGAGATCAAAAGTCCTCAAGAGTAAAGAAAGAATCTGGCTTTAATCTCACCTTGATCCACTGTTTACAGCGGGGGTCATACCTATAAAGAAGATTGGATGCTGCGTCCCCTCCATTGTCCCTCGAGAAGCTGCCACCAGCGATGAAGATGAACCCCCCCAACACGGCGACACAGTGGTGGCTCCGCCGGGCCGGCAGGGGCGTCTCCTTGACCCACTGCTCACTCTTGGCATCCAGGTAGCAGGTGTCGTCACTGAGCTCCAGACACCGCTCGGAGACCTCGCCCCCCACGAACAGCAGGCGCTCCTCGTTGGTGCGCAGGGCCGTGCGCTTGGTCTGCATGACCGGCTGGGCCACCAGGCTGTTGTGGTAGCACACGGCCTCCTCGATGAAGCCCTCACAGTTGGCCTCCCTGGGCAGCAGCGAGCACACGGCCGGCTTGACGCGGTGCAGCAGGTCGTTCTTGGGGATGAGGGGGAAGTGGATGTGCTCCAGCACCTGGTAGGCGTGGGTCTCGCGCTCCGGCTGCTGCGTCAGCCACTGCAGGGCGGCCTGCAGCAGGTCGTGCTCGCACTCCCGCTGCACCTCGCTGCTGCTCAGGTACAGGCACAGCTTCTGCATGGAGACATTCTGCAGGAAGTCGGGTGTGAAGGACAGCGTGCCGAAGTGGCTCAGGATGAAGCCGTCGATGAAGGCGTCCAGCCGCTTGAGGCTGTAGATGGAGGCCAGCTCCTGCAGGTACAGGTAGTTGTCCTCGCTCACCTCCTGCTCCAGGTACTCGCAGCAGAAGTCGACCACTGTCCAGATCTGCAGCAGGTGGGCCGTCTCCAGGATGTAGTCGATGTTGCCGCCATCCAGGGCCAGCTCCCCGCCGTACAGGAAGTCCACCACTGCCTTGAGGCCAATGTAGGACGCGCCGATCAGCTCCACCTCCTTCTGGAAGGCCTCGCGCATGCCCAGGGTGAACATGGAGTTGAAGTAGTCGCTGCACACGGCCAGCAGGTTGCGGTGGGCGGGCACGCGCTGCTCGTCGGCCACTAGGACAATGTCACAGAAGAGACCGCGGAGACGCTGCTCATTGAGCCGCTGCAGCACCGTGGACGAGTGCTCGGCCCAGCGGTACACCTGCAGGAGAGCGGGTGTCAGGGCTTCAGGGGCACCCAGGCCCGGAGTGGGGAAGCGCACCCACCTGTCCCCCACAGCTGAAGCATCCTGGAGTCAATCTAGTGTAACATGACTAGCATTTTCAACACAATGGAATGAAAGAGAATGGGAAATAAAACATCATAGTGTACAGTAGGAAATAAGGGTATTTGGGTGTGTGATTGTATTGTATATATTCTTCCTTTTCCTTTATAAATAGAATTCATAAAATCAACCTTCCTTCCTTCCTCCCTTCTTTCCTTCCTGTGGGTCATGAACAAATAGATTTGAAAAACACTCTCCTATCTCCCATGATGGCTCAGGTGTCGCCTCTGAAGTCAGAACGAATCAGGGTTTGCATCCAGCTCTGCCACTTACCAGCTGTGTGATCTTGAGTGAGTCACAAGGAGGCTCTGAGCCCCATTTCCTCATCTCACAAGTGAGGATGATGGTATTCATCGTTCAGGTTGGGGGCCGTGGGGGGCGGGGGGTGGTTAATGAGACAGATCCTGGCAAATAGCCAGCCTGAGGGAAGCTGTTGGGATTGTCAGTCCCCACCGAGGCTATGTGCTGAGGAAGACAGCTTTCTCTTTGTCTTAGAAAGGCAAATGGTCATGCTACAGAGACCCCCATTTCTACTGATCGGTCCAGGGATGTGGCAGGTCCCAAAGGTTGAGCGATGCTCTGGGGATCCTACTTCCAGAAACATGGCATCACCAGCCATTGCTGGGGTTTAAAGAGATATACGGCATGTAAGACGCAGAAACGCTCCCTTTTCCTGGGGGCTTTTATGTACCCTGCACTGTGCTGTGCACTTGACATGCACTCTCTCATTCGAGCATCACGACAACCCCCCAAGGGAATGTCTATTATAATCCCCATTTTCCAGATGAGGAAAGTGGAGGTTCAGAGAAACTAAGAAACTTGCCCAAAGCCCCACAGTGACTACACAGCAGGGCTGAGATTTGAACCCAGGTCTGATTCCAGACCCCAAACCTGTAATCACCATCCTATGCTAGAATTAACAAATCAATTAATGTGAATAGTGACTATGGAGTAATTCCATATATTCAGGTCAGTAGACATTTATTGAGTGCTATATGCCTGCCATGTGCTTTTGAGGATACAAAGATACGTCAAACCTGGACAATAGTTTCTAAATCCTTGGAGGACCAATTATGCTTTGGGCTTTCAGGACACTGCAAATTATTTATTCACTATTTAAAAACAAGAAAATTCAATACAGGGAAAACCAGGACATTCAGAAAGATCAACTAGGTAGCTGGTCTGTCTGAGGGCGATTGAGGGCGAGCTGAGCCAAGCCTGAAAAGGAGAAACGGTGATGCAAAGGGAGATGGCTTAGGAGATACGAGCAGCCGTGTGACTGGCGTACAGGTCCAAATTCTTACAGCTTACTTCTCAACACGTGTCCTCTAGCAGTGGGTGTCATATCTTTCTTCCCCTCCAAGTCTGCTCTTTACTGCCTCTGACCCATTTGTAATTGGGGTACTTTATTTCCCTGTGGTCCTTCCTTTTCTGGTGAATTCCAACATCAATTGCTCCGTCTATATTATAGGTGCAGACAACCACCTCACATTCTGATAAGGACACCACACATATACATTGCCTAAAGCTTCCTTCCCCTCCATGTTTAGGAAGCCAGGCTCTACTGCCCTTATGTTACAGGATGGTTTCTCATGGGTACCACACATGGATAACTCCATTTATTCTGGTTACTCACTGAGAGCCTGGCTGGCCCGGTTTTGGCTTCTAATTAAGCAGGAATGGTCTGGGCTCCAGCACACAATGGCTTGGGGCTCCTTTCGGGTGTAGACTGAAGAATGGAAATTAAAAAGCACAACAGCAGCGGCTACCTCATAATAGTAAAGGCTCTGTGTCCCGAGAGAAGCAAGTGAGGGGCATCAGGTGTGCTGTCTGTCCAGCCTGGGCCCCTGATTGTCTCTAAGCTGGTGGGGGTGCTGCAACTCCACACTTACATGGGGGTACACATGACCCCAGGCTGCTCCGTAAAAAGGAAAACAGCCCCAAGGGGGTGGGGACCAGGGAAAGCCCCAGACGACAGCTGCCAAGGGGAACCATCTGCTCCAGTGAGCCAGGGCAGGGAAAAGGGCAGAGCTGCTTCTAAAACTGGGTCTCCATGCTAAGTAGGCATGTTTAATTCTGTACCTGGATCTCAACTACAGCCCGTTTCTGGTTATTTCAGTGTAGCTGCAGAAGACAAGAACTTTCAAAAAACCGACAAACATGACTTCCCAGTTTTAAAGGGACAGTAGTAACAGAGTTGCAGCATTTTGTGTAATTTGGAAGCCCCAAGCCCCAACATTCTCTCATGGTATTAACCCTGTTCATTTTTTCATTTCCTATGTTTAGTGCCTTTTTCAGAGGCAAGGCAAAGTGGGTGAAGAAACACAGGTCCTCGGGAGCTAATACTGGACAGACGCAGCAGGTATAGGGTATTTCTTAATAAAAAAGAACTCAGCATCAAAATGGATCAACACATTTTAGAGTAAATAACAATGGTGGTCGCACTGAGAAGGAACAATCTATCATTACAAGCAGCAACGGAGGCAAACCTCAGATGCATCATGCTGAGTGCAAGGAGCCAGGGACACAAGGAAGAGCACCTACCCTCTGATTCCATTTACATAAAGTTCAAGGGCAGGGAAAACGGTGGTGCTGGGAGAGTTGCAATATAGAAACTGCAGGCTACTGAGGTGTGTTAACGTAGAAAATCAAGGGTACTTTCTTAATACAAAATGTCAGGAATGTAAATACAATCAACCAAGGGATAGAGAACTCGATTCCTAAAAGCTTCGATTCAGAAACAAACTCAGAATCTGGCTTTAAGGGACAAAGATTTCTAGTGCTATCAAACTTAGAAAGCTACACTGTCTCCACAGCCAAGCTCCGAAACAAAGCCCCTTTGAGTCAGCAGCGAGACCTTTCTGAGTTTTCACAGCAGATAAAGCCGGGCTTGGCAAGAGCCTTCTCAGTAAACACAAATGGAAATAGGAGACCGTTTCTCAAGAGAACCAACCTCTCCCGAAAATTACACCCCGTTTTTCTTTTATGCACATCTGTAGAACCTCTTTCTTCTTTTCTCAAATCTACAGGCTGCTCACAACTCTCTTTATCTAATGTAGTCTTTCTCAGTCATTTTTTCATCTTCTTTTTCACTCTGAAGGTATTTTTTCCTAATAGCCTCCATAAAATGTTAATGCCACATATATTCTGTTTATCTGTGCAGGTACTTTAGTCATAAAAAGAGTAAAAATTCTTTCCATACCCCAAGAACCAATTTCACCCTTTTGGGGGCAATAGTAGCCTCACTAAGAATGATGATCTAAGGTAACCACAATATTTAATCTCCACAAAAGGGCCATTTTTAAAGTAACGCTGTTTTTTCCTAGGGGCTTATATGTACCTTGAACTATGCTGTACACTTGACATGTACACATATATTGATATGTATAAAAAGATGGGTATAAGCGCCCTACAAATCAGCCCCCCAATCCTTATCTATAGCAGCTGTGGGGCCAGGGATTGCTGAGTCCCTAGAGGAGTTTGCTGAAGGTGTAGATTCCCAGGTCCTGCTCTCAGATTTTAACTGAGCAGGTCTGGGGTGGTGCCAGGCATATGCATTTCTAATGAGACACCTTCTCCCAGGGCGATTCTGATGCAGCTAGTGTGACATAGGTTGGTAGCCCAGCCCTGGGAAACCACCCTCACTCCTTCCTAGGGTCCCAGAAAGTCATGATGGGGGAAGACCCTGGGCCCTTAACATCCAGGTATGCAACGTGCTGCCTCCACCATAAGGTCAGGTGCTGGCTTCTCAATGGTCTCGTCCTTGGAGTTTTTGAGCCCCCAAGCAGGGACAGCAATCCCATGGCTTTTATCCTCTTAGGGTTGAAGCGCAGCATAAATGAGTTGAGCTGTCTCTAACATCCCTTGCACTCCCAGCTAGCTCTGATTTTATGATTCTTCCACTCCTGGCCCATGCAACCTCTACTCATCCTTAAGGAGACTGACACCACCACCAAGAACAGAAAACCAGTTTGTACACTGAGGATGAGCTCATCAGAAAAACATCACACTTCTCAGGCAATTTGCACAGGTGGCGAGCGACCGTTCACAGACCTTTGAAGATTCGCTGATTTTGTAGGGCCGAGACACTCGCGTCTGCCGGCTTCCTTCCATCATAAAAGAGGTCGTGGCCCTACAACAAGAACAGGATTTCTGAGCACATCGTAATGGTAATAGCTCTGGGTCATTTGTTAATTGCAGGCTCTGCTGGACCATATCAGTGACCACAAGGGCAACAGCAATCACACAGAGGACAGAGGCGAGGAAGGCAGTGTACCACAAAGAACTCTTATGCAGTGAGTTGAAAAATCAGACAGTTAAAATCAGAGAGCCCATTTAACAAGTGTTCCTTGATCATCTAAAAATCCAACATCATGTCTTTTAGACCACCTCCTACAAGTACCTCCCTTTTGACGCTTGATCTTGACTAGGCCTTTGGCTACATCAAGGTTATAAAGACAAGAGTTACCATTGCAGAGTCCAGACCGTGGAACCAAGCTAAGGGATTTCCCTATGCTGTCTCATTCAACCCCACCACTACTTGGCCGGGCTGATGTCACTTATCCCATTTTACAGATGAGGCTATTGGGTTCAAGCTCACAAAGCTAGTAAAATGGCTGGGAACCAAACCTGGGTCTTTCACCGTGATGTTCTGCTGAATGTGGCCCAGTCTTTGACAGTGTCATACTTCTAAAATACGAAGGTAAGGATGTGGTGCAGTGATGACACCACAAATAAAACATGTTGTAGACACAGGTACTGGTTTACGTGCTTTCCTGGTTTAATCCCCACAACCACCCCACGAGGCCAGCCTATTACTGTTCTGTTTATGGAGGAGGAAACTGATAGCAATGAGAGGAAGTAATTTGACAGCGTCACACAGTTAGGAAGAAGCCAGCAGAAGTGGGATCTTAACCCAGGGTGATTTCCATGCACTTAACCGCCTGACCATAAAATAAAATGAAAAAGCCCACAGGCAGGAAACCTCTGCCGTGGCCTATGCCCTGCCTGGGACATCCAGGATAAACTCGAACAAGCATGTTAACCTCCAACGAGCATGTTAACCTCTCTAGACCTCATGGCTGCGTCTATGTTAAGGTTTCTTCCCGCTTTGAAATGCTAAGCAACTCACTGACAGCACTAGTCAGGCTTTGGGACCTTGGTGGGAGGGGACACACAGAGGAAGGACTAAGCCAGCAATAGGGGCACAAGTCACATACTGGGACAGAGGGTTTAAGAAGGAGTTTCTTTCCCCTGCTGAGTTGAGACGAGTCACTTGTTACCTATTGAACAAACCAGCCTTTGCTAATAAAAAACAATGTAACAAGACGTCAGCACAGTTTCAAGATAATCCCAACACACAGCGGAGGCTCCAGTGTAACTTTGGGCACAGTTCATCCTGTCCAGCTCCCTGTGCAAAGGAAGTGGACAGCTAGACTGCTCTTGACCAACGAGCAACTTTGTGACAATGACCAGCTATACCCACCCCTGTCCTTTCTGACAGTCCCTCAGCTGCTGGGGGTGCTGAGAGAGGGAAGGGAAAGAAACCACATTCATGCAATGCCTACAGCACCTCCCTGACTTCCTTGTTTCACCTTCACCCTGAGACAGGTGCCACCACCATTTCTGACACCCAGGCTCCGGTGGTAAAGGGGCCCACCCAAGGTCACACCACAGAAAGCAGCAGGACCCTCTCTCCACCACTGCAGGAGGCCAGCCAGGGCTCAGTTTGCCCTGAGTACTAAAAGCATTCTTTTCTAGGCCAAGCTTTCTAGAGAGAGTTTCCCCCTCGTGTCGTAGGTTCCCTTTTGTCTCCGGGCAAGTGGTTTGGGGCCGATTTCTATACGAGTGTTGGGTGTCCGCTGCCTCCGTGCTTTCTGGAAGCAGATGAGGGGTCAAAGCCATCCACATAGGTAGTGACGATCCCCAGTTACGCATAAAAGATCTTTTCGTAAACACGGGAACACAGGACACGTCCGAACGGATGAGCCCCCAGGGAACCTCCTCTCCGAGCTCCTTCCCCGGGTTTCAACCCTGAACCTGCCCGCCCTCAGCGCTCGGGGAAACACAACATTGTAGAGATGGACACGGCTGCCCGCCAGCACTCACCCGCGGCAGGGTCTCCGGGGACACCGCTGTCGCTCGCTCGGACCCGGCACCCCCTGGCGGAACTGCCGACACAACGGCTGCCTGGGCAGGCTCGAGCCGGCTGCGAGGAGGCAGAGGAGGCGGAGTCGGGACGCGACCCAGTCCGGCGCCCGCGACAGGACGCTGGGACACTCACCTGGGCCACGCGGGCCGGCCGCACAGGCCGCACCTGTACCACCTACGGGGGTGGCGGCGCCCCTCCCCCCGCTCCGCTGCACCACTGCCCCCAGCACAAAGGGAGCCGCGGGTGGGCCGGGCGGGGGTCTCCCTCGCAGGCTGGGGGCCCTCCCCAGGCAGGCCCGCCCCCCGCCCCCCGACGGCTTGCGGCGCCCGGCGGGTCTCGGGCAGGAGGCGGGCGCGCGGAGGCCCACCTAGGAGGCGCGCTACGGCCGCGGCGCGGAGACCCCCGGCGGCGGAGCCGGACCGGCGGGGCGGAGGGGCGCGGGCGCTGGAGCCCCGGGGCGGGCCGGGTGCGCAGCCATGGCTCCGCCAGGAAGTGCGAGGCCGAGGGCGGAGGCGCGCGCGGCCAATGGCGGCGGCCGGGAGGAGGTGGGCTCAGGCGGCGCCGAGGCGGGGCCTGCGCCCGGGGCGGGCGGCGCGCGCTGGGCTGCGGGGCCGACACCTCCCTCGCTCCGGACCGCCACAGTCACGCCGCGGGAAATGCATACTGAGTGTCCCCCACCGTGCCAGACTCGGGGACACGGCGTGGACAGGACGGACAAGGTCTCGGCCCTAGGGAACTGACAGCAGTCCGGGAGTTGAGTGCTATTGGGAGCAGCGCGATGGCATCTTTGCTCCCTCACCTCCTTTTAGTCTTAGCTGGAAAGTCCCCTGCGTTCAGCCCAGGGTGAGGACTTCATTGACCCCTCTGTTTAAAGTCACATCCTCCCTCTCTTCACCCTACTTCCAGCTGTATGCTTCACTTTAGCTCCTACCATCTTCTAATATTCTAAATCATTTTCTTATTCATTGGCTTATTGTCACTCTCCCCTTGTAGAAACCCTCCAGGGCAGGATTTATTGTCGTTTTTCTCCCTGGCTGAGCCCCCGGTGCTGCCACACAGGAGGCGCTCAGTAAATATTTGTGGAATGAATGAATTTGACCATCACTGATCAATCTATCAATTGTCAAACTTATCTCATGCTACAGCGTAGAAGAACCTTGAAAACATGCTAACTGAAAGAAGCCAGGTACAAAAGAACATATTGTACGCTTCAGTGTATATGAACATTTCTGTCTAGAACAGGCAAATCCGTAGAGACAGAAGGTAGTATTAGTGGTTGCTAGGGGCAGAGGTCATCGGATAGGGGAAAGGGGTGCATGTGTGGCTGTTAAACGATAAGGGATTTCCTTTTGGGGTGATGAAAATGTTCTGAAATCAGTATTGATCCCAGGACTCTGTGAATATACTAAAAATCATTGAATTGTGTGATTTAAAAGGGTGAATGTTATGGTATGTGAATTATATCTCAGTAAAGCTGTAACAAAACCAAACAAAAAACTTCTCTCGCGCCCAGTTTTTCTATTTCCTGTCTATTCTGGCTAGGATTTAGAGGGTCTTTCAGGACTGCATAAAGAAAGCATGGCTAGATGCGGCCCCTGAAGGTGGGCCAGAAAAGAAGAAAAAATAAGTGTGGGGAGTCAGCATGACGAGGCATATCCTCCAGGCCTTTCTTTGTTCTTTCTGTTCTAGACACAACACCCAACTTGGCCCCTTCCATCAGAGGGTTCCCAGCAAGGTACTGCGTGGCCCCTCAGCAGCCTGGGCTTGGCTCTGTCCCCACCCTCCCATAGTACCTCTCACCAGAGGCTGCCTCCTGGGGCCAGTCGTGGGTGGATCTCAGTCACCTCTGGTGCAAAGTAAGGATGCAACAAAGATTTGTGCAATGACCAGAGGATTGCGTGTCTCTAGCCGACAGGAGGGGCAGATTGGCACAGGGTAAGTTTCATCGCTTTCTTCTGAGTAAGCTTTGCCTCCGAGGCTCAGTGTCTTCATCTGTGAATGGGGTCAATAAGACAGAGCCAGCCTGCTCTATCTCTCTGGCCTTCCCATTCCTGATTCAGTCCACTGCCCAATCACACCTTCCATCTCTCTGTAAAGTCTTACATTTATGGTTTTTTTTTTGTTTTGTTTTTTAACTTACTTTTGATGACTGGGATTTTTATTAAATGTCATTCATTTGTTCAGAAACAAAGATATAGAAAGTACTTTTTTTTTTTAATTAAAGGGAATGAGGATAAAACTAGCACTGGAATCACCTAGAGAATGCTTTCAATTATGTTGTCACTGCCTGGATTGCTGTCCCCCACCTCCCCTTTTCTATGGGACAAATACGCATTCACCCTTCAATACTTTATTGAAGCATCGTCTGTACTCTGAAGCCTTACTGGCCCATCTTCAACCTGTCCTTGACCTCTCTCCATCCCCAACAAAGCTAATCTGTCTTGCTCTATGTCTGTATCTTGATACCCGAATCTCTACTATTACATGAATCCATGTATTCCTTTGTTTATTAGTTTATTCTACAGACTTTTAGGGAATTTCTGCCACGTGCCAGGTACTGTGTTAGGTGCCTGGGATAGAAAGAAGACACTTTTGGGGATCTTAGGGAGGGAGGCAAACAAGTATGTAAATAAGCAATTACTGTATCATGTTCGGTCCTGTGTTAGGGTTATATTCAGAGTGCTGTGGGTGGGATGTATTCTTTTTAATAGCTATAGCTATAGATTCTCTAGCTAGCTAGATAGGGATATGGATAGAGAGAGATGATTGATTGATTGATTGATTGATTGATTGATAGATAGATGATAGATAGATCTCTATGTATAGGGATATATCTGTATCTACCTATCTAGATTTAGTTGTAGCTATTTTATTTTAAGAGCCTACAGCTTGGTATTGACATCTCCCAGATGTTGGAATTTTTTTTTTTTTTTTTTAAGAATGAGAAGATGCACAAACTGAGGGGAAAACCTGCAATAAGGGCCTGGGACAAGCTCAGAAATCGTTGACCTGAAAAACATACACACTTGGCTAACCTAACTTTATCCTGTTTTCCCAATACCACTTAGTGAACGAACCTTTCACTTTTTTTTCTTTAACATTTTCTCTCAAATTATAAAGTAATTCATGCTTAACTTGGGAACTACGGAAAAGTCCAAAAGGAAAAAAACCACTCACTTCTGCACCATCCAAAAATAATATTGTTATCTCTTCATATTTTTCCCTTATATAATTTCTTTGCAATAATAACAACATTTACAGCTCACTATGTGCTAGACTCTAAGCTCCCTGTACGTATTAACTCATTTAACCTCCTCAACCCTTTGAAGCAGGTAGTATTACTTTCCCTATTTACAAATGGGGAAACTGAGGTTCAGATACGTGAAATCTCTTGCCCAAGTTCACAGAGCTTGTAAGGCGCAGAGCTGGGCTTTGAACCCAGGCACTCGGTTCCACAGTCTGCAGGCCTAACCTTGCCCTCTGCACTGTCGTGCCTCTGTGAAATGATAAAAGGGATGCACATTCTGTGCAGAGAACTTGGAAAACACAGACATGTACAAAAGGGAACAAAATAAAATCACCCACCCGAGGAGAACAGCTGTCAGTACTTAACGTGTAAATCGACCCAGTGTTCTCCCCATGCATATATTCTCCATGCATCTATGACAAAGAGGTCATGCAGTGCTGGCCTTTTGGTAACTGCCTTTCCCCTCCCTTTTTCAATATCATGAATTTTTCTCATGTCAGGAAGTTTTCTCTGATATGACTGTAACGGTGCAGCTGATCCCTGGGTTCGGGTCATGCATTCACCCTCCCTCATTGTTGGGCGCACTGTTGGGCATCCAGCTGGTTTCATATTATAAATAATACCAGGTGAATATTCTTATACACACACCTTTGTGCATATGTCTGATGGTGAAGTGGAGTTGCTGGGTCAGAGGAATGCAGATTTATAAGGGTCTGACCTCCCCCGTACCCCCCAAAGGCTGTACTAGTGGGTGCCTCCCGACAGTGGCTCAGAACCCTGTCACTTCTGAGATTCAGGCACATCAGTTGGAACCAGGGCCAATTATATAATTTGCAGGGGCTTGCACAAAATGCAGATGGGGGTCCCTCGCTCATAAAGGAGGAGAAAAGCTTTTTTTCTTTCTTCTGCAGTCTCTCTCGGCATGTCATAGTGCTCTTTATTTGCTGTTTCATGCCGTGCTCCCGTGGGAGATGTGCAGACCCTCACAGGAACCTGGGGCCCCACCCTATGATTTGATGGGCAGAGCCAAAGCCTTCTTGCACCTGTGCCCAGGCCCCCTTCTGGGTGACAGTGTCAATGGGCAAAGGCGAAGGCAAAAGTGGCCAAGAACCATCCTGGGGAGGCAGAGGGTGAGGAGAGGTGGAACCCCATGGGAACCGAGTCTCCAAGCCCTTAGCACGTGCTCCATTGTCCCTTTGGGCTTCGCTTGCAGAACACAAATTCAAAAGATAGAATCATTAAGGATTTCAAGTCAACAGTCTTAGAGCATTAAACCCCAAGTGCCGGGTCTTTCTGAGCATGGGGCTCTCTCTGTGTGACCTCCAGCCCTAGATGGAGCCCGTTCCTAGATGGAACTGTCACCGAAAAGGAACATGGGAGGCTCATGTTTCCACTCTCAATACATCAGTTCAAAAACAAATGTCACACCCTTGTAAAGGAGCACCTCATCTGGATGCACAGAATGGCAAAAATAAAAAAGGGGGGTGGGACTAGGCAAGGTAGGCCTAGGTTAATCACGAGTGATGCACAGGCCCTGTACAAACTCTCTCGATCACCTGTGGAATCCTCACCATAACTTTATGGGTCCATGCTATTGTCATCCCCACTTTACAGATGAGGAAACTGAGGTTTTGAATAATTGGATGGCACATCTAATATCACACAGCTGGTAAGTGCAGCAACCAGCATGAGGGATCCAGGCCATTGTATGCCGATGCCCCAACAGCTAACCAGTTAACCAGCATGCTGGAAGGTTCACCGGAAGGGCTCCAAGCTGCTTTTCTTTCAGGCCACCAAATTGGCTCTGAGCTCACTGGGGCCCAGGAGGTGACAGCTGGTACTAAGGGAAGGCAGGGAGAGGTGTCAGTGAGCTGCCAGGCAGGCTCCCCGTGACCAGCAGGACCTGGCAGGGGCAGAGCCATGAGAATTGCTACTTGTAACTGCACCCTTTCCACCCCCTTGCCCCTAAGGACTTTCCTGGATCCTGAGTCTTGTGGAGGAGAAGGGAAGGAAGAGGAGGTGGGGTCTGTTCTCTAAACACTGTTCTTCTCAACCAACGTCGTCCTTGGCCCAGTTTCCCTCCCAAAGGCTGAGTAATCTCAAAAAATCGCAGCCCAGCAAAAAATTAGCAGGCCTAAGGGCCAACCCATGTCACATCCCCAAGTGGAATTCTTGGCCTGCTCGCTTCTGTAAATTTGCAACTGTTTAGACCAGAGGATAAGAAGCCACAGATGTCCCGGGAGTATCAGACCAGCCAATGGGCAGAGCCATAGCAGGACTCTGGGACCAGTCCTTGGGTCCCTAATCTCAGATAAAAGAAAAAAACGCCTCCCTCAATTGGCAATTGCCACTTCCTCCCTCCTCTTCCCCAATGCTTTTCTTCCAAACTCTGCCTGGATTTGAGCCCTGGCATGGCTGGCTTTGTTCCCCAGCGATATGAACTAGACCAGCTACTTAGCTTCATCATGCCTCAGTTTCCCCATCTCCAAATGGGGTAACACTTGTTCCTCTCTCATGGCATTCCCGGAGAGTTAAATGACTTAGGACATGACGACCACTTCCGACAGTGCCCTGCTGCGTAAAGCTCCACACACACGAGCTTTTGTTGATGCTGCCTGGTACTGCTCCAATTAGAGGCCCTTCAGCTTAAGCCTTTACTTCCTGTTAAAATAGAAATCATTTGGATATGGATACTTTTCCATTAGTCTTTTACACCTGAGCGTTCATCAGCTTCAGGAAGATATTAGCCCCCTGACAGAGCACAGAGAAGGTGGCAGGGAAAGCAGGTCCCAGGTATAGGTTGCACAGGAGGCTCCCCGTATGTCATAGTTTGACCTGGAGCTGACTCTGTCTGGGGGCCTCTCTGGTCAGAACTGCTCTTCTCTTACCACTGAGGACCCTAATGAAGCTGGCATCGCCCACAGCCTGGCGCCCACATGGCACGAAGCTGGCATCGCCCACAGCCCAGCGCCTCCATGGCACGAAGCTGGCATCGCCCACAGCCTGACGCCTCCATGGCACGAAGCTGGCATCGCCCACAGCCTGACGCCTCCATGGCACACCAGACCAACCATGTGCTTTTCCTCTTGCCAACTGTTAAAATGAAGTGCTTGGGGTTTCAGGGTTGCAAACCTGGCTGAGATCCAAGGCCAGCAGGTAACCCTGAGGAAGTCATGTCCTCCTCTGGAAACTTGCAATGTCTTATGTGGAAAACTAGGTGACAAGGATAAAAGCCTTCCCGGAATTGTCGTGGCCGGAAGAGCACTAATGCAATTGCTTCTTGAGTCATGCATTGGTTAACCCCCTTGCCCTCACCACTGGGATTATAACTTAGAACATCTCACTGCATCCGTGTGCATCTTTGGAGAACCTGAGCTGCATGTTCTCTGAATCCCTCATTTCGTGTCAGCCTCAAGCTCTACAGCTGTGTTGTGCCACATAGTCACCAACCAGCAATGTGGCCATTTCACTTTCAATTAGTTAAGATTGCATTAAGTTAACAATTCAGTTTTTCAGTCACCCGAGCCACATTTCAAGTCCTCAACAGCCATATGCGTTAGTGGCTGCTGTGTTGGATAGCAGAGGTTATAGAACATTTCCATCATCACAGAACATTCTAGAGGAGACGCTGTCCTAGAGCAGCACTTACCTAGCTACATGAATTTGAGCAAGTTTCTTACCTCTCGGGGCCTCCGTTTCGTCATCTGCAAAATGGAAGTGAATCGACTCAACAGCAAATACTTCACTGAATGCCTGCCATGTGCCAGGTACTCTTAGGTGCTAGGGATATGGCATTAAACACAGATAAATAAAATCATGGCCCCCATGGAGCTGACCTTTTAAAGGAGGGACAAAAATAGCACTTATCTCCTACAGTTAGTTTGAAGATGAAATGAAATAGAGCAGGAAAAGCACTTAACATGGTGCCTGGCACATTCTAACTGCTTAATAGAAGTTAGCCGCTGTTATTACTGCCCCACTTCCTTCTCTCACAGCCCAGCTCCCTGGGATGGTAAACACGTAATATACATTCCCTCTGCTTCCCATCCCGTACCTATGACGGACATTGCTAATCAATCAAAATACCCTTTTCCACTGAGCCCAGAAGTACCTATGAGAGTCTAGAAACAGGGCATCAGGCAGCACTCAGACACAGCCTCTCAGAACCCTCTTCAACATTACCTCCAACTTCCCCTATGAGTTGCCTGGCCCCCGCAATCCTGGATGCTGGGACCCCTTGGTCCTGTGGAAGCTCCGACTCCAGGTCCAGGTCTGCCCCTCTTTAGGAGAAAGAGTAAATCAGTACCTTAGCTGAGCACTTGGTCCTGCTCTGACCTTGTGCCAGGAACCGGCTTCTTACTTCGTTGCTTCCTGGAGTGGGGTCTGGCTGTGTTCTCTCTCACAAGGACTTCTGGAGTCTTGAATCCTGTCCCTCTCCTTTACTCAAGAAAAACGGGTCACTTCAAGGCTGGGCAAACAAATCCTGGCCAAAAAGGGCGGAGTAAAACCTGGACCCACATGTGAAATGGGGGAGACCGACACGTGAACATGCAATTGCGATATGGTGAGATAAGGGGGAGGGTGGAGCCTGGTCCTTGGCTATGGGGACCCATGGGAGGAAGGAACACTGCGTCCCCAGGAATCCCCTTCACGGAGGGGGTGCCCATCTTGGACGGCTTTCTCTACCATCAGCAGCCCGCCCCTTTGAACTGCCTGTCGTAGTCCCTTCTCTCCGCCACTGCAGAGACTGACCTGGATGGCCCTACCTGACTCAACAGGGCTGTCGTCTCTCTGGATCTTCCATCGTTTTGGCTTTGCTGCTCACATTTATTCAATCATTCATTCAGTACAGTGTGTGTGATAACAACACATGCTGTAAAGGGTTGAATTCTTGCTTCTGCCACTTACCAGCTATGTGATCTTGGGCAAATTACCTAGCCTCTTTGTGCCTTGCTTTTCTTCTCTGTGAAATATGGTTTATAATAGAGCCTATACCCGAGGGTCGCAGGGAGGATTTAGTGAGTTATTGCCCAGACCGGGCTTAACATGGAAAGTGCAGGAAAACAGACTGAGAGCAGAAATGACAGCACAGGGAAGGGGGTCCTAACAGCACAGCTGAAACCAGCCACTTCTGAGGGTTACTGGAGCTTTATACACAGGGAACTCTGGGAAATACTGGAAAACACACCCCTTAGAATCTTCCCACCCAAAAGGTGGGGCAGACGGGGTACATGTACAGCATTTCTGGCTGACAGCTGCTCACAGGGTTAATCAGCTCACACTTCCCACCTGCTGGGCCAGCGCGCAGAGCATCTCTTGTGAATTTGGGGCAAAGCCCTCAGACCCAGAGCTGCAGATAATGGCAGCCGAAGAAGTAAGGCCTGAGGAATATGGATGGAATATCAACAGCATTTGCTGTACCTTCCTTTAGAGAACTATTCCTACTCAGACTCCTTTCCAAAAGCTTCTATTGAAGCTGCCAGTCTGAGACTCCCACACAGCCCCACCCACAAGTATGGGCACATGACCCATATCTAACCAATCATAGTAGCCAATTCCTTGGTGACAGTGATTGGCTAAAAGGGTGGCTATGTCATCTAAGCAGGGCCAATCAGAATCATTCCCTGGGATTTTTACACATTTGCGGAGTGAGAGAAGTTCTCTTTGTCACTAACTGGGCAGGATGTAAGCTCAACGTTTGCGTGGAAGTAGTTCCTTTACAATAGAAGGGCTTGTGGCCAACATGCAGACAAACAGAACTGAGAGATGAGAGAGACCGAGGGAGAGAGGGTGACAATGGTGATGTTGAACCCCTGGTCCCATTGTACCTCTATTTTCTGTGGGTGGTTTCATGTGCCAGTAAATTCCCCATCATTTCCCCTCAAAACTATTGGCTTAAGCTGGTATGAGTTCTGTTTCTCTCACTTGCAACAAGTGAGTCCTAACTAATGCAGGGTCTATTCATATTTTAATCCCTCAGTCTCAGAAGTGACAGCATTTCAGGGCTGAAGACATATTTGTTGACTGAGAATCTTGGATTATGAGTCTGAGTACTCGAGGCCAGGCCATTCCCATGCTGTTGGTTCCCAGAAGGCTGAGCTCAACTGGAAAGCTTCATGTTTTTCTTTTCCAAGTTACATAACACATGTGATTCTAGGAAGTAGGAATGCAGGACGGGAGTGTGGAATAGGGAATCAGAGGTTGCCGGGCCAGGGATATACCAAGTTGTCCAATGCTGGGGTGACTCTGTGGTCAATATTGTGGGACCTCCTGGGGAGCCCATGAAATTCATCTCAGAACTGTCCACCCAAGAGACAAAAAAGGGCACATTCATTTATTGATTCCTGAGTCTCTCCACTGGTCAATGGTAACCCTTGGGAGTTAACCCCACTGCCAACTTCTGGGTTGTGCATGCATGAATCCCTAGAGGGCTCTGTAATACTGCATGCCACAGAGTATGTGTCCCTAGAGGGCTCTGAGAAGTGCGGGAGTGTGGAAGGGAAAATGTAGGTGGTCCTGGCTGGGGGTCCCTATGATTTTGTTTTTGCACAAAACAGCCAAGATCTGTGGAGAATTGCTAACTGTGCAGTGACAGGAGTAAGAGGTGGGGGACAGAGGATCTGAAGGCATGCACTTCCCAAGTAACCTTCTCATCTAGCAGATTGAAGCTCACAGTCCACCCTTACCAGGACTTTCTTGAATCACGATGAGAACTGGAGAGTTGTCTCTGCCACATCACTCGTCTGCCTTGTTGAACTTAAATCTCTTGTCTAGGTGTCACCTTCTGGGAGTCAAGAGACTTGGCAGGCCCGCCCCTGCCACTTCCTTTTGGGTCAATCTCAGAGAATTCTTAAATTGTAAAGGAAAATTGAATTCTGACCCAATTAGTTATGCCACTCATTGGCAAGCAGGCTGGGCTGGTTATTCCGTGTTTGCTCACTCTCCAGACCCATTCTCCACCTTCTCTGTGTCCTGGAAGTCTGACCCTGATGGATGGTATCACCTGGGCTCCCTCTCCTATGACTGCCCGTTGGGTTCAGCCAATGAGAGGTACCAGCGGAAAATTGGAGGGCAGGAAGAGAGAAGTTGGGGCATTTCTTCCCCTTACATTCCTTGTTTTGGGCTGAGTCTCTGTCAGTGGCTGCTTCCTTCTATGGATATAGCTCCTGCCAGAAGATCCCATTAAAGAGAAATTATTCTGACATTGGTTAAAGATACAAGATAGACTTTATACAAGACTATTGCCGTCGGGCAGAGAACTTGAGCTCACCTTTGAATATAGTAGAGACTGCCTGGTCAGTGGATGGATAATTATAATACTAAGCGGCAATGTCAAGAGTAGGGGATTCTTGCTCCACTGGATTAGGATTCTTGCTAAAAACAGGGCAAGGATATCAAGGTTGAGGAGATTCTCTCTAAACCAATTTAGCACGATTCTTTGCTAAAACGGGGCTCAGCAGGCCAAAGACAGGATGGAGCCAAGGTTGAAGCCCTATGGAGAAGAGGGCTCAGATGAGCCTGACTCAAGTTCAGTTAAGGAGGAGTCTCTGCAACCCCTTCTTCAGGGTTCTGACGCTCCCCAAGCTGCAGTAGCCCTCTTTCCTGCCTCTGCCTCTTCAGGCCTACGGTGGTGACAGCCCCATTCTTGCTTGCCCCTGGATGCCTTAATAGGCCTTGTCGGTTCTTCTAACTTAGTTATCTAAATAGTTCCTTATTTAAATTACCTTCAGAATTCCATCTGATGTGCCTTCAGTTTGCTCGCAGCACTCTGGTTCCCTACACGGGGAAAATTTTCCTTTCCATCCAGTCATCTGTCATTTTTCAAAATGGCTTGTAGAGTTGTCTGCTTTCTATTCATACTATCAATACGGAGAACCAGAACTTCTGGTCTAACAGGAAGATAAATCGAAACCCACAGCATCACATAGCAGGAAGCACCTGAGGATCTACAATGAGGAGACCTGGGTTTGAGGCCCGGCACTTTTACTTTCTGTGTATGTGACAATGGACAAATGGCTGAGCCTCAGTCTCCCCATCAATAAAATGGGAACAATAATATGACCCTGCCAATCAGCCTGCAGGAAGCCTTCCGTCTAGTATTGTGAGGTCAAAGAGGGAATATTTATTGAATGAATGGATGACTGAATAAAATGAGCTAATGCAAAAAAAAGCACCCCTAACTTCTCATGTCTAATTCTAATTTTTAAGCCCTTATTTTTTAAGATGCTCTCTTGACCAACTTCCATTTAATTGACTCACTAAATTAACAGACTTGTCCCATTTCTCATGTGCAACACACTAGCATGCGGAACTTTCCACCAATATACTTCTTCCCCGACCAGTTGTGTTTGCTCCCAAACTTGTGGATGGCAGTTGTGTGTTTTTATTGCCATTAATTGATTTCTTGAAGTGTTACAGAAATTGTGGGAACATGAGGATAAAAAGAAGAAATACTGTTTCTATGAAAACTAAGATAAAACTTGAGAAGACTTGAAGTGTGTGACTAAGGAAATTGAAATTGAATTTGCTGGGGAAACTGGGGGAGGCTTGGTGGAAGGGACTTCTGACCCCCAGGTAGAGGGAATGATTCTGCTCATAGGTTACTTTGAAAGCATCTATTGGGTCTCCAGCCACTGTCAAGAAGCAGAAATGGGAAATTCTCGTAAATGTCTATGTGAGAAGAACGACGCCAGGCCTATTTCAGCCACTTGTGATCATAGAGAAAATGTACACTCATATACTTTAGGTCAAGCAAATGACATATGGTATGGATGAATTTTTTTATTTTTTTTTTTAGTTTCAGGTGCACAAGACAAAGCAAAACTTAGACGTTTATCATTTATATCCCTCACACTGTGTGAACCCCCCTCCCCCCATCCACTATCCCTCTGTACGTTCCCCAAATTAATTTTCAAACCCCCATGACCATCTTGTGGTTACCGACTATTTTTCAAAACCTCTCACCTTCCCCTTATCCCCCCCCCCCCCCCCCCGCCCCTCTAGCAACCCTCTGTTTTTCCTCCATGTTTGGTATGGATGAATTTAAGGTGACTCCCTGTGATAACTGACTTCTTAGAGTCACAATCACAATTGATTGACCAAGTTCCTGATTTTATAGGATAAGAAAGCTTCCTCATTTTTCTATCTGTCTCCTCTTTTCTTCCTAGTCTTCCAGTTTTTTCTCTGCTATTTTTTTCTTCCCTTTTCACTGTCTATTAAATATCCAAATATTTTTAAATTTGTTTAATTTAATATTTAGTTTTCAATTCATTGTATTTATTGAATTAAATGGAGTATTCTCTGTTAATTAACTTAAACAATACTTCTTTACCCACTGCATGCTGCTGTTATGGGTCATTGAAAGCCAAAGAGATATTTACTTTAACAAATACTGCAGACAATTGTGGCTTTTTATTTGCATATATTGTTCACAATAATCTCTTCCTCTCTGAGGTCCTATAATAGTTTCCCTTCCCTGGCATGAAATAAATGTCTCAGGAAAAATCTTAATGAACCCAAATGTGTATTTTAAATGCTCTAGGGACAATTGCTGTTTAAAGGATTTCTGTGGTAGATTTTTTTTTGGGGGGGGGCGGGGGTTGTTTATAGTAAAACCAAGAACCAAGATTTTTGTATATTGTGTTTGCTTAAAAGTCAGGCAGATCTACAAATACGTTCTTGTCTGTGAAGAATTTACAAGCTTGTTCAGGGGAAATAAGACAGTTTTTATAAAGCAAGTTGAAAAGGTTAGCTGACGATACAAGATCCTCTGTGTTACTGAAACTTCTTTGACGTGCCAAAAGTAGAAACTGGTTCAGAATAGCAACAGACACTAGATCAAGAATTAGCTCTCATGATTCCTTTGCTGTGACAGGGAACTCACTACCTCACAGAGGAGCCCATTCCCTCTCCGTTGGAAATAACTTCTTTATATTGACTCCAACTCTGTCTTCCTGTAACTGGTTTTATCTGCTCTTGGGAGGGTCACATAAGAGACTATCATGGGCTGCAAGAGAGAGCCCCTCCCAAATGGAGAGGCCATTCTCATGTTCTTCTTTCCTCCAGCATAAACTACATCTGTGGCTCCTCATCCCCTCCCAGTCCCGAGCACTGCCCTCGATTGGCTGGGGGCCTCTTTTAAGAACCATCCCCACATCAGAACACAATTCTCAAAGTGTTGTCTGACCAGCTCACGATAGAACTTTTTCCTTTTTCTTTTCCTTTTTCTTTCCTTGGTTCTGGGCATTAGTGTTACTTGGGAGCCATTAGATCTGTTCTTCCTTCTTGCCTTCCTCTGTTCTGAATCACTGTTGGGTAGGAGTGGAGTAAGGGGAGGGTGTACCCCTGCAGGCTACATTCCTTAGGCTCCCTGGTCAGTGCCTTCCCACTGAGTCTGGCCAATGGGAGACACTGGTAAGAAATTGGAGATAAAAAAAAGACCAGGGTATTTCTGCCCTCTCTGTATATATCTCCAGCAGCCACACCTCCTCTACACTCCAGCTTCCCCTGGCTGACCCCCGCCCCAGGACTCTAGTATCCCCTCCTCCTCTGTTCCTCCAGCTCAGGGCTGGTCACCAGTCTATGTGCTTTGGCTAATATCTGGGTGCTTCACCAACCTGCTCGACTTCTCAGCTTGTCCGTCTCTGGTGCAACCAATACCCTGCATTCAATTCTTCCTGTTTATATACTTGACTAAATACATATACTTACATAGTTTCTGTTTTCCTGTGGATTCTAGCCCAGTGTTTGTTCTACTTCTAATACTGCAGCTTAAGATTGCATACAGATTTGCAGGGGTGGCTGGCACTTGAAATACCAGGTGCTGTTATATCCTTTTACATTCATTTTCCACATATGATCCCACCATTGTACCCATTTCATGGAAGAGGAAAACGAGGGTCAGGAAGGGTATGGCAGAGCCAGGATTTGGGTAAGCTGCTGTCCAAATCCTTAAATATCAGACCACACTGCCCTACTCAGCAACCTGGACCTACACTGCCCTTACTCACCGGCAGCTAAACTCCAGGTTACATTAGCCCTTCCAGTGTCTTCCAGCTGGATTTCTGGACCTAAATGGAATTCTCTCTGAGTGATTCACAATTCCTGAGACAGATCATTCGGGAGCTCTGTTTTATACTCCCTCAGTCAGTCGCTCAGCATTTTCATTTTCCAAATGTTCCTGGGAGCCTCTTTTCAGAGATTTGACCATCGGTGAGCTCAGCACCGATTCTATAAATATCACTTTCTATAAATATCCATTCCATGTAAGGCACCTGCTTCAGAGTGACAACTACCTTGCTGAGAACAGCAAGTTTCAGGGTTATGTTTTATTCCCATCTCTAATTACAGCTGAGGTGGGATGTCTTTCTTTTACATTTGTAGCCTGAAGGCAAATGTGAAAACCAGGGCACTGACCTTAAACATGTAAGGCTTTTGCAATGAAAGAAATGAAGTCCATGAAAAACACATGATGGTCTTAAAAAGCCAGTACTGATGTTACTCATTGTCTCAGAACACATGTAGCTGAGCTATGCTGAACCAATGTCATGGTCTCTGAACTCTGCTTCTAGGTGGGGAGGCTCAGACCCCTGAGGTCAGACTGCCTGGGTTCTGATAGTACCTCTGCAACATTCTAACTGTGCGACTTTGGGAAACGGCTTCACCCTGGGCGTCTCAGTTCCCTCATCCACGTCAGGGGTGGGCGTGGTTAGTGACGGCGTCTCTCCTTGGGTTGATGTGTGAGTTCCCTGGAAAATAGTGGTAAAGCACTTAGCACGGTGTTGGGCAAATATTATAGAACACAATCCACAGGAAGACATTACTATTACTAATACTGCATAATCTAGTTACTACAAAAATGTATATGACATTAATTACTAATAATATATAACATTTTCATGCACCCATATATGTTATATAGCATGCTCACCTGACCTGGTGTGGGACTCAAAAGAGGCAATAAGATGAGGGAGCTTAGGGCCTCACACACTCACTAGTCTCTGTCCATTGTCCGTTTCCCGGGTCACTCTCAGATTGAAATATTTATTTCTGTATTGTCTGATGCCTCCTCCACTCTCTGTATTGTCTGATGCCTCCTCCCCATTCGCTGGCCCCCGCAACTTCTCCCCTGGCTAATATGATAGGGGTGGTCCTAGCTTGTGCAAAACGGATCATTCCCCCTTTCCTAACACATTGTCTCTCCTCCCTGTCTGGAAAGTCCAACTCCATCTACTTTGAGGCTACTTTTCCCTTGTGTGCTAGTGATCCGTGGGCTCTGTCATAGGCCTTTTTCTTCCACCTAAGCGTCCTCCCTGGGCCATCTCAAACAGCCCTGGCCTGGTCACCACCCATAGGCCATGGCTTCCAGATCTGCATCTCCTCAACATCTCCACTTTGATGACCCACGAGCAGCTCAAGTGCCACCTGTGCCAAACTGGACTCATCTCCCCCAGCCACTCAGATGCTCAGGCCCCAAACCCAGAAGACTTCCTTTACTTTTTTTTTGAAATTTCTTTAAACATTTATTGAAGTGTACAGTTCAGTGATTTTTCTTATTTTTATGAAGTTGTGCAACCACTCTCACTATCTTATTCCAGGACATCTTCATCAACACCCAAAAGAAACCCCATACTTATTATCAGTTTCTCTCCATTCCTTCCTCCCCCCAGCTCCCAGCAGCCTCTAATCTACTTTCTGTCCCAATGGATTTGCTCATTTTGACTTTTCATATAAATGGAATCCTACACGATGTGGTCTTTTGCAACTGGCTTCTTTAACTTCGCATGGTGTTTTCGTGGTTCATCCACGTTGTAGAATGAATCAGTACCTCAGTCCTTTTTATGGTTGAATAACATAATATTCCATTGTATGGATCGACCACATTTGGTTTCTCCAGCATCAGTTGATGGACATTTAGGTTTTCACTTTTGGTTATTATGAATAATACTGCTATGAACATTCACATGCAAATTTTTATGTAGATGTATATTTGACTTTTCTTGCAGTATACGTTTCACCAGCAGTATATGAGGATTCCAATTTCTCTGCAGCTTCACCAACACTTGCTATTGTCAGTCTTTTTCATTTTCGCTATCTTACTGGGTGTGAAGTGGTCTCTCACTGTGGTTTTGATTTGCATTTTCCTGATGACTAGTCAGAGATGTTGAGCATCTTTTCATGTACTTATTGGCCATTTGCATATCTTCCTTGGAAAACTGTCTATTCAAGTCCTTTGCCTATTTTTTAATTGGGTTACTTGTCTTTTTATTGTTGAGTTGTAAGAGTTATTTGGATCTGGGATACTAGATCCATATCAGATATATGATTTGTACATATTTTCTCTCCCATTCTGTGTGTTGTCTTTTTATTGTCTTGATGGCGCTCTGTAAATCACAAAAATGTTCAATTTTGCTGAAGTCCAATTTATCTAATTTTTTTCTTCTGTCACTTCTGTTATTTGTGTCTTATCTAAGAAATAATTGCTTAATCCAAGGTCATGAAGATTTATGTCTATGTTTTCTTCTAAGGATAGCTTTTATGTTTATATCTGTGGTCCATTTTGAGTTAATTTTGTATATGGTGTGAGGTAGGGGGTCCAACTTAATTCTTGTGCAGGTGCTATACAGTTTTCCAGCACCATGTGTTGAAAGGACTATTCTTTCCCTGTGGAATTATGTTGGCATCCTTGTCAAACACCAGTTGACTATAAATGTAAGTTTATCTCTGGACCCTCAATTGTAGTCCATTGATCTATACGTCTATCTTTATGCAAGTATCACCTCCTTTGACTCTTCTCTCTCTCTCACCCTACATCCATCCATTCAACCACAATGAACTATGTATCCATCAGGAACTGGTGCTGTGCTTGGAGATGGGCATACAATTGTGAGCGAGATAGACACTGTCCCCACCCTCATGGACCTGACATTCTTATGGGAGTGGAGGTAAGATACAAGTAAAGAGATAAATGGAAAAGGTGACTTCAGATAGTGATGAGTGCTATGGAAAACAAAAGAACGTTACGTGATAGAGAGTGACCAGTGGAGGTTACAGAAGGGACTGCTTCATGTTGGAGGTAGGAAGGCTTCTCTGAGGGGAGCAGTTGAGGTCTGAATGAGAAGTCAGCCATGAAGAATTTGGGGTAAGGTGTGCCAAGCCGAAGGGCAGAATTTGCCTGAAGATGAAACTGAGGCACAATAGAGGGGAAAATACAGAAGATAGAGGCAAAATTCTGACAAAGCATGCCTGAATTCCACTTAGCTCTGGGCTTTTCAGTCATTGGGCCATTACTTTCCCTCCAACATTGCTTAACTTAAGTCTGTTTGAATTGAGTGTTCTATTGTTAACACCTTGTAGTATCCACACTGAATTAACTGCGTGTCTCCCTCACTAGAGTGTAAGACTCAGGAGGGCAGGGAGAGTATTTGTCTTGTTCAAATTTGCAGTCAGACAGCATTTATATGTAATATTTTTATTGCCCAAGTTTAAGAATCAAGAGATTTCGAAGAGATCCAGATTGTTTGCATTTCTTGGGCAATTGGAAGACTTGACACTTTCATGCTAACATTCCTTCATGGCAGCTAGGGTGGAGCTGAGAACCAGTAGCCCCCTTTCGATGTCAGTTCTCAAGATGAAACTGACACCCAGCGGAGGGCAGACCAGAGAGGATCACCTCCAGAAAAATTTTTCTTGCAGGCCCCGTTCTTGGCTCATTTACATTACGTGTCTGCCCCCTGCAGGCAAGTGAGTTTGTGAGCCCGTTGGACACATAATAGGCTCAGCGCCAGACAAGAATGAATGAATGAATGAATTTATACCATTCCCCCAGTTCTCAACACAGTGCCTAGTATATGGTGTCAAATATTTTTATTTCTCTTCTAGAGAAACACGAATTGAAATAGATTGCTTTTTCCTATTATGTGGATCTCAATTTAAACAAATACTTACACATAATATTTATTTCTGGTGTGTAGTTTATTTTTCCACCTTAGGTAGACAAGTTGACTTCACCGTGCTCAAATTCAGGGTTGTCTTTAAAACTAACCCTTTACATTTTCAGTCCAGCAGAGGGAGACAGTAACAATGAATAGAAGGAGAACAGGTAGGTACAGGTGGAATATTTTCAAGGTCTTCCTCCCGTAAGGATGAACCTTGGAGTCAAATTCAGGATGAGAGCCACTTGTTTTGTTTATTTGTTACTTAATATTCTCAATAGGCAATGCATTTATATGGTTAAAAATATGAAATAAAATAAAATAAAGTGAAATGGTATATGGCGAAATCCCTCTCCCACCCCTCTCTCCCTCTCTCTCTCTTCCTACCTATTCTCCCCCATAGGTACAACCGTTACTTTTTTCTTGTGTGCTCCTCCAGAGGTCTTTATGCAAATATAAACAAACGTAAATATCTATTTACACCTTCCTGCACTTTATTCAAAAGGCAGCGATACCAAAATTTATTCTGAATATGCTGTTCTGTACCTTGCTTTTCTTTGTTCACGATGTATCTTGTAAAACTTTCCATTTCAGTACATAGAGAGAAGTCTCTCTCTCTCTTTCTCACTCTCTCTCTCTCTCTCCCTCTCTCAGCTGCATAGTTCTTCATAACCTTCTACTACTAGAAAAAACCTCAATGAATACCACTGGATATATTTTGCACACACACGAGTGCATCTATAGCAGTGGCTCTTAGCCTCAGCTGCACATGAGAAGCACCTGTGGGGGAGGGTGCTTTACAAATCCCAACACCCAGCCCACACCTCAGATCAGTTATATCAGAATCTCTGAGTGAGGGACCAGGGCATCCTGGTGATTCCAGTATCCAGCTGGGCTTCACTAACCTTCTAGGGGAAATTGATGGGTCAAGAGCATATAGGTTTGTAAGTTTGCTAGATATTTCCAAATGGCTTCAAGAGAGGGTGGTGCCAACTTGCACTTCCAGATGCAATGTATGATGGCCTGGATCATCAGAATCTCACCAACAAAGCAGGCTTGTCAAACTTTGATTTTTGCCAACCTAATTTTTTTTAAAGGTATCTCAACCCTGCATTAACTTGCATTTCTCTTATTACAGGTTGAGATTGAGCATCTTTTCATATGTTTAAGGGCCATTTGAGGGCCGGCCCCGTGGCTCAGGCGGTTGGAGCTCCATGCTCCTAATGCCGAAGGCTGCCGGTTCGATTCCCACATGGGCCAGTGGGCTCTCAACCACAAGGTTGCTGGTTCGACTCCCGCAAGGGGTAGTGGGCTGCGCCCCCTGCAACTAACAATGGCAACTGGACCTGGAGCTGAGCTGCATCCTCCACAACTAGGACCGAAAGGGCAACAACTTGACTTGGAAAAAGTCCTGGAAGTACACAATGTTCCCCAATAAAGTCCAGTTTCCCTTCCCCAATAAAATCTTAAAAAAAAAAAAAAAAAAAAAAAAAAGAGCCATTTGATCTGTTTGGTTATATCTCGTGCCCATTTTTCTTTTTGTTTTTTAGGTGGGCTTCTCTATATGTCAGCAAGATTAATTCTTTGTGATTTGAGTTGCAAATACTTTTCACTGCTTTGTCTTTTGTTTTTATACTTTGCATGAAGCAATATATTTTGTTGTTGTTGAAGACTTTTTAAATATTTGAATGTATTTATATTTTATTATGGCTTCTGGATGTTGACCATGGTTTGAAAGATTTTTCCAATTCCAGACTTATAAAGGAAGCTTCCCATGTTTTCTTTTGGAACTTTTGTGGTTTCCATTTACATTTAAATCTTTGATCCTTTTAGAATTTACCCTGATCAACGATGGGATATACAGATCCATTTTTGTTTGTCTTTCTTTCCAACAGCCAATTGTCCCATTACCTTTAACAGGGGATAAGGTAGGAACTGATTTGGGCTGCATCAAATCAGAACTTCTTTGTTTTTGTCTTTTTATTTATAGTGTGTGGCTTCAGAAGAAGTCACCCCGAGATGTGCCTCTATGGTATGTAGATTGTTTTGAGTTAAAGGGAACTTGAGCTTCAGGCTCGAGAGAAACTTCTGCCCCTCCCGGAACTACCTAGAAGAACTGGAATTAAGGGCCTTGCCCATAACAAGCGATTATCAGAGAAACCTCTTTTGACCTATCTGTAGGGCAGGACAAACTTCTATTTTACTAAGCATCTGCTCTTATCCTTCAATGACCCTTTGAAACTCCCAAGACACCTTACCACATCCCCAGCTCAGAATGTCTTATATACCCATGTTCCCTTTCTGTCGCTGAACTTCCAGTGCATGTGAGGTTTCTGTATGTATGTAGGGTTCCCATACATGTGTATGTATTAAATTTGGTTATTTTCTCTTGCTAATCTGTCTCATGTCTATTTGATTATTAGACCAGCCAGAAGAACCTTGAGGGTACAGGAAAGTTTATTCCTCCTCTATAGTAGCAACACCTGCTCCTACTTTCCTGGAAATACGGTCCTATCCACCCATTGATTGATTTGATTGACTTTTTTGTTTACCACTGAGAATTGTATTATTAATTGGACATCCTCCCTGACCTTTTGGGTTTCTATTTAGGATTTATTTTAATTAGTTAATAACCAAGAGCAATGCCCTTTTATTGAATATCTAATATATTTGTTTACACATATCATTTCAATTAAACCATAAGCCAAACTTACAGTGTCAGTACTAGTATTATTCCATTCCAGGAAAGTAATCTCAGAGTTTTTGAATCTTCCCCAAGGGCCCACAGTTAGAAAGCGGCAGCGCTGCATGCAATTCAAGAGGCTGGTGTCCAGGGTCTGGCCCTTTTACCTGCCTTGACACTGCAACTGGTCTTCGTGGAATGACTGGATGAGGGAATGAATGAGTGAGTCAGGGAGGAAATGAAGACAGAATGAGTCAGCTCTTGCACTCCGAGGAACTAAAAAGGGGGAGATAAGACATGAATGCAAATAACCAGAATACAAAGTAAACAGTGATCCCACCAGCATTTTGGAAGCAGTCCACTTTCTATCCCCTCCTATTTAAAATGCTTAATTTCTTCCAATTCCTCCCCACCTAGAAACCTTGGAACCAAACACTGAGGTGGGGGCAGTCGCCTCTGGTTTGATGCATTAAGTCACCCACTTGGAGGTCCCCTTTGGAGCTGTGGAGCTCTGCAGCCCTGAAAGGTGGTGTGGGGGGGTTGTGTGTGGTGAGGGAGGAGAAAGGAGGGGGAATAAGGAGAGAGATGCAAGGTGGGGGAGGGAAGGAGAAGAGAAAGGAAGAGTTGGGGTGGGGATAAGGAAGAGAGGCAAGGCGGAGGGGGAAGGAGGAAGGGAGGTAGGCTGTTGGAAAGAGAGGGAGGGAATAGATGGGGGAAGGGGTTGGGGAAGTGGGAGGAGGCGCAAGTGGGGGAAAGGAGGGGGAGGGAACAGGAGGAAGAAACAAGGAGGGGGAGGAAGGAGAGAAAGTAGAGAAAGGGGAGGGAGAGGTGAAAGAGGGGTTGGGGAAGAGGAAATGGGGGGGAGAAGGAGTTGGGAGAGTGGAAGAATGAGGAGGGTGTTGGGAGAACAGGGGGAGGAGGAGGGAGAAGAGAGAAGAAGGGAAAAGAGGGAGGGAGAAGAAGAGGAGGAAGGAGGAGGGAGAGGGAGGAGGAAAAAGCCCCTTCTTCAGCTCCCGCTGCGCAGTTGCGCAACCCGCCCGGGCTGAGATTGGCCGGCAGCGAGTAAAGAGGCCACGCCCCCGAAACCCAGCGGCCAATGACGAGGGGGGGCGGGGGCGGCCGCGGCCTGGGCGGCCAATGGCTGGAGGTGGCCTGGGAGGGCGGCCGCGGTGCGGGGCGGGGCGGCGCGGCCGTGGTCCAGGCGCGAGCTCGGTGCGCACTCGCAGCCACCGCCGCGCTTGGAGCTGGGATCTTGCAGCCCAGCGTCGCTGTCGCCGCTGCAGTCGCTAGCTGCCGTCGCCCGCCCGCCTTCGGCGAGTCCCTGCTGCTCTCGGATCTCTGCGGCCGGTACGGGAAACGCTCGATCGCTCTGGGCAGTGTCCCCACTGCGGCCCCGCGGCGATGGCCACCAAGATTGACAAAGAGGCTTGCCGGGAGGCGTACAACCTGGTGCGCGACGACGGCTCGGCCGTCATCTGGTGAGGAACTTTATATTGCTCTCCAGGCCCTGCTCCCCGAGCTCGCGAGGGGCCTGGTGCACTGAGCCGTCTTCCAGACGGGACGGATTAAGGGTCATCCCGTGCTGTCTTCTGCAGCCTTAACCCAGGACAGAGTGGAAAGCCAGCGCTGGCTTCTCCCCAGCCAGAGCATCTTTTAGATTGTCCTGCTGGAAGCTGGGCACCGTGCAGCTACCAACGCTGATGTGTGTGTGTTTTTTCTTCTCCCAATCCAAAGGGTGACTTTTAAATATGATGGCTCCACCATCGTCCCCGGTGAGCAGGGAGCAGAATATCAGGACTTCATCCAACAGTGCACAGGTAGGAGGAGACGAGCCTTTTGGGGGGGAATTCCTGATTTTGGGGGACATTATTAACGTCTGGGGAGAGGAGTGGCAGTGGCCACCCTGGGCATCTCTGGTGCTGGGGGAACAAGATTTGAGCGTTTTAAAGCCTCAGAAAGCCTTCTCCCCTCTGGATATCCAGAGCAACCAGAGGTGACCCACCGGCCACCTGGCTTCTTTGCTCCACAGTACTCTCTCCAGGTGGGACAGCTCCTTTGCCCCCTTCGGGTCACTGGTTTTCCACAGACAACTTATGTGGTTCCAAACTCCAGTGTTCAGCCCTCCCACCTTTCCCTTTGATTGTCAGTGAGCCAAAATAAAAACAATCCTGGAGCTTATTGCAAGAGAAACAAACTGTCAGCTGCACCCTCCTTTCAACCCCAATCATTGCCAGTGTGCTGGTTATATATATATATATGTTTTTTATTTGAAGACTATAGAGCTAGCTATGAAAGGATACTCATAAATAGGATTCTATTTATATGAAATTGTAGAAAAGGCAAAACTAATCTGTGGTGTGAAAAGTCACCATCGTGGTCACATTTCAGGATAGATAGCTACCGACTGGGAGAGCGGCGCTAGGAAGGCTTGGGGAGATGGGGTGTTGGAAATGTCTCCTATTTCCATCTGGGGGGTGTTACAGAGGTGTGTACGTATGTAAGAAATCATTAAGCAAATACTAAGATTTGTAAACTTTGTGCATTTCCCTGGTGTATATTGAACCATTAAAAGGAAAGGACACGTGGTGTGTATAACCATGAGCCCCTCAACAGAGGCGAAGGCTCAGACTCGTTGGTAATAGGACCCTTTAAAGTTGAGATTGGAGAGTGGGCTCTCTCCTGGCCTCTGGTCTCTAGCTTGGAAACAGATATATTCAGACAAAGGCAGTGCAGCCTGGAGGTTAGGGTGGAGCCTCTGAGCCAGCTAGGTAGGTGGTGTTGAATCCCAGAGTGGCTACTTCCGAGCTGTGTGGTATGAGGCAAGTTAACGTGGCGCGGGAGGGGGCCCTTGGTTTCCTCACCTGTAATCTTGGGTGGCTGTTGTAAAGATAAGTGAGTTAATGTGTGTCAGATTCCTAGGACTGCCCTTACAAACTACATGGTCCTTTGTGAAATAAATAAAAAATACAAAATTATGCCAAGAATCATGTGACTGCTCCTTTCACTAACTGCTTCCTTCCTTAATCAAATGATATGTTGCACTTAGTCTAATTCAAAGACTATTTATGAAGTGTCTGCTATGAGCTGGGTGGTTGGTACTAGGGTTTTTTTTTTTGTTTTGTTTTTAATGTTCTTCCAACTAAAATGTCTCCCTGAGAGCTGCCTCTAGACATGCATGCATTGCTTTTGTAAAGAATTGGTTTAAAATATGGTTAAAAATCAGACATGTAAAGTACTAGAACAACTTACATATCTCAAGCTGCACAGAGCCTCTTGTGGAGAGTTGGTGGGGTCAGGATTTGGACCAAGGCCCCTGACTTAAGAGCCGTCTGGACCATCGTTATCCTTCCACTATCATGGTGAATGCTTTTGCGAGTGGAATAAGTGTACTCTTGACTTTCCCCTGATTTGGTGCACAACTAGAAGATTCAGCAGTATTTTTTGCCTTGCTGGCTCTGAGGCTTTGTCTCATAGGCCAGCTTGCCTCCTCCCTGAACTTGGAGACAGTAAACTAGCAGTTTTTTCCTCCTCCTGGCTGTCCATCACTTACTCCCCATCAGACTGGGTTCCGCCTCTGGAGCTATTGTTCTCTCCACCAAGTAGGAGAAGGTGACCCAGGGAAGAAAGAGCATCCTGTCAATACATTCCGAACAGATGCTCCTGGCCACTGGGGCTGCTAAGCTGGAAGGGCTTGCTAGGGTCAGAGAACACTTCCTTCCTCTCTTGGGCTTTGTGGTTTTTTTTACTCTGACCCTTCCCCCAATGACAGGGATGGGAGTGGAGCGTGCCTGGTGGGGGAACTAAAAATGCTTTCCCTGCTGCTTGTTGATCTTATGAATGGGTTGTGGGACCTGAAGGCTCTGTCTGCTTTGGCTGGAAGTCTGTCTGCCTTCCTTCCCTAGCCATCTGTTGGACAAACGTATAGGCCGGTTATGGGTGCCGTGTCTGCTCTTGTTCCTCTCAGAAAAGCTGTTCCTTCCCACTGCTGTGTCCTTATAACCCAATGACAAAGGAATCAGAACACCAACTAGTAACTTTTGATATATTTGTCCCTGCACTTGACATGCCTTATCTCTGTTACTGAGATTGTTCCCCTTCTACAGATGAGTAAACCAAGGTCCAGAGAAGTTAAATGACTTGTCCGAGATCACACAGTAGGTCACTGCAGAGCTGGGACTTGAACCCAGGCAGGCTGGCTCCGAGGCCAATGTTCTTGGCCTTTTTGCTTCAAGGAAGTGGTTTAGAATCTCATCTCCAAGCCATGAGGCTTTAGTTGGTACCGTAGGTTCTGGTCGGGGCTTGTGGGGTTGTTTGCAGCTTACAAAGGACATGTTTGCCCACTCAGGTGATGCAGGGAGCGCTTTGTGGCCCTAATTGCCAGCCACGTGTCCTGACAAGCCTGAGGGTCCCCTCTAGCACAGGTTTCCTGTTTCCAAACATCTTCTCACAAGGTGCACAGAGGACTTGGGAGTCTGAAAACCACACCTGGTCTCTGCCTCTCGCTTGGGGGCTGTAGGGATGGGAGTGGGAAGTTATCTCCTGGGCTCTCTCTCTTCCCTGACAGTCCTCCCTGAGTCATTATCTCTCCGTAACACCCTCTTCCCCTCTCCTCTCCTCTCCGCCTACTGTCTTCCTTCTCTTGTCCTTCCCCAGCATTTTCCAGAAAAATCTGCCTGTCTAGCCTGCAGCTCTCATCTCTCCTCAGCTCCCAGGCCGGGCCTCTCCTTGTCCACTGCAGCTGTTTACTGGAAGGTCGCTGATCTAGAAAGTTGCTGGGCCGTCATCTTCCTGTTTCTTTCTGCTGGCAGGATTTGGAGCCCTCTGTGGCCCTGCGCTGGACTCCTCTGGCCCCTCTTTCTGCGCTAAGCACTCCTGCACTAACCACCTCTGCTCTTGCTTCTGCCCCATACTTCTGTCTGTGTGAAAGATCTTTCAGGTGCAGTGAGAGAAGCCCCACGCAGGTTGGCTTAAGCAAAAAATCAGTCTGTAGCTTCCATGGTTGGAAAGCCCAGGAGAAGTGCTAGCTGCAGGTAAGGCTGCCCAAACTCAAACTCCCTCTCCTCCATCTCCTAGCTCTGCCTTCCCCATCATCACCCTTCTTGTGGGCAGGAGGGCAGCTTCTCTGGGAGGGGGTGATACAGATGGCCACCAGCTGCCTCAGCCAGGCCACAGGCAGAGCCATCTCAGTGGAGAGAGAGAGAGACCCTTTGCCAGTGATTTTGCATCTCCAGACCGACAGACTCTCCTTTGCCTGGCTGGATTCATGTGCCCCTTTTGAACCAATCCCTGGCACTCTGGCTGGCTAGGCCTGGATCAGTGCCCATTGCTGGAGTGGGGGAGAGGCAACGTTACCCAAACCAGGAGATCAAGTGAGGGAGGGTTCCTTCCTAAGGGAAAAGGGTGTTTGTGTGTGTGGGGTGGTGTTGGTGGTGGTGGGTGGGTGCTACTTCTGGAAGAGAGGCAAACTACAAACAGGTCCATTGCCTCTCAGCTGCCACCGCCTTATTGCAACAGTCTTTTAGGCCTTTTTGGGTTATATCCGGTCTACCCTCTATCACTGGAGTCACCTCCTAAAGCCCATCTCTAATCAAGTCACCCCTCAGCTCATTAACCTTCTGTGGCACCCCTCTGCCCATTGAATGAAGCACAGGCTGTCCGATTGGCATCGCAATCAATGTCTCCACCTACATCTCCTGCCCAATAGCTCCCTGCACCCTTCTTTGTGTGCCTGCAGCCTGACACAGTGTCACACTCCCAGCCTTCGAGCCTTTGATTTTGGATGTTCCTTCCAGGTGGAATTCCTCTTCCCTATCTCAGCCCATGTCGGATGCAGCCTGGTTCCATCCCTTCTTTGTGTCAAAGCCAGGACACTTTGGAATCAGAAAAGCTCTACATTCACATCCCTACTCTACCTCTCTCTTGTTATGTGGCCTTGGGAAAGGACCTCCCTTCCTCTGGGCCTCAGTTTTCTGGTGTGTAAAATGGGGATCCTGACAGTGCCTTCCTCTGAGAGTGACGGAGGGGGTTCACGGAAATATTATGTCTAAAATGAGAGCGCAGACACCTGATGCACATTGGCTCTCATTACTGTCACTTTATAGCATTATTTTTACTCTTATAGCACTTATGAGGACATTGTGCTGTCTGTTCTGAAGCCTTCCGTGCATGCCCCAGCTCAGCACACAGTGGGCACTTAACCCCAGGCTCGCCCCTGGTAGGTGCTAGACCCTAGGCTGGCATGCAGTAGGCATCAGGCCCCATGAGGGCATGCATTCGACCTTTGCCCAGGTCCGCATACTGTAGGTGCTCAGTACATGCTAAGAGGTGCTTAGCACAGTGGTTAAAGGTTTGGCCTGGATTAGACAGCCTGGGTTTCAATACTTGCCAGTCATGTGACTTAGAGCACCCGCCTGGTCATCCTTGGTCATCCTTCTGCTATAGTGTCATTAGGAGGAGTAAGGAAGCAAGTCTGTGGCACCTAGCATAGAGTAAGTGCTCCATAATGTTAATTACTATGGTTGTCATCTAATTTGATCAACGAGGAAGTAGAGTATGTGATCTGATAGCACCAGAAAGGTGGGAGGGTGAAGAGGCGCTGGGAGGAACTGGGTACTGAGCTGCGCTGGAGGGTCTCTGGTTTCCCTGACAGCCATGAGGGGAGTCAGGAGGAGCCCGGGCTCAGCTGGCAAAGGCTGCAGGAAAGGAGCCATTTGCCAGACTGGCTGGACACATGATCTCTCTGATCGAAGTAGAAAGGGCTTACAGATCACTCATATGTGACGAGGCAGTGGCTTGGACTATAAAATCACATTCTGTTTTTGCACCTTACAAGTAATACATGTTTTTTATAAAATATTCAGAAACCAAGACTAAGAGAAAAGAGAATAAAAACCAGATATAGTTCAGATATAGTTTTACCATGCAGAAATATGTTCATTCCTTTGTTCATTCCTTCATTCATTCTCTCTTTCCTTTCTCTCCCCTCCCCTTCCCTCCCCTCCCCTCCTTTTCCCTCCCCTCCCTCCCTCTCTCCCTTCCTTGGGCCTTTGATTTTGGATATTCCCTCCAGGTAGAATTCCTCTTCCCTATCTCAGTCTTTCTAGGACTCAGCCACCCACCCAGCCTACTTCCTTCCCTCCCTTCTTTTCCTCCCTCCCTCCCTCCCTCCCTCCCTCCCTCCCTCCCTCCCTCCCTTCCTCCCTCCTTCCCTCCCTCCCTCCCTCCCTCCCTCCCTCCCTTCCTTCCTCCAATGGACATAAGTGGCTACTCTGCAGGGTACTTTTCTAGGCACTGAGGATAAATATGGAAACAGAGCATGTCCCTGTCCTCATGGAACTGACGTTTTATTGTCATTGCCCAGCTTTCAAAGTGGCTACATAATGTTCTCTCATATAAATGTAACATTGTTTAACTGTTCCTTTATGGATGGACCCCAAAGTACTCTGTTGCAAGTAGTTTTATTTTGGAAAGAATCCAGGTATCTGGGAATGAATCCAGTTTTCTGTTGGTGCAGATTTTAGAGCTGATCAATATGAGCATTGACGGTGGAGCCAGGGTGTCTTGCCTTGACTTGTAGCTTTGCGGTGCCGTGTGACCTTGGACAAGTCAGTCTCTCAGATTCTGTCACCTTGTCTGTGAGATGAGGATAATGATTGAACATAATGCCCAAGGTTGTTGTGAGGGCCAATTGACATGATACAGTTAAAGCTTGGAGGGTAGTGCCTGGTGGTCATTGCTCAATAAATTTGGCTATTGTTAATGTAGCGTCTTCTTGGAAGGTGTTGTACATCAATCGATAGGTTGAAATTAATTTGATGTGTGGGGTAGTTACCAGAAAAGGTGCATTCATGGAGGGCACTGTCAGCATGAAGTTGATTTGGGGTGGATGTCTTGTGATGTTGGCTGGAGGATGATTTGCGTGCAGATGATATTCCCATGATGCTCTGGTGAGCCTGGAGTGTTCAGCTCAAAACATTACTCACAGAGATGTGAGGTTCGATGTTTCTGTCTGTCCAGCATCCCATCCTTTGGGGCAACTTCTCCATCCTATTTCATAATAATCCTGCTCAGCCAATGTAGTTCCTGCATGGCTGACTCCACCCCTCCCCACAGGGAGGGCACATGATCCAGACCTGGCCAATCAGAGTAAGCCATCCCCTCTGTTAACTGATTAGTTCAGGGTTGGGCCCATGTGACTCAAGTCAAGCCAATCAGATTCATCCCTGAGTCTCTGGATAGAGTTCTGGGGAAAGAATCCCTTTATGTTTCTCTGGGGTTAAGACCTGTAAGCATAATAAAAAGGCTTGGAACTTAAAGGGGACCCATCATTTGAAGAAAGAACCTGTCTGAAAAGTCAGGAACAGAGCCAAAGATGGGGAGTGGACACCAGATGACATGGCTTAAACCCTTGGATCCAGACATTTGAATTTTTTTGAACCAATGGAATTTTTTTTTTCTTAAGCCAGCTTGAATGAGTTCTTTATCCTTTCCATCTAAGAGTTCTGGCCAAAATCCTCAGGGTGGTCAGCTGGGAACAGGCTAAAAGAGAATAATCCAGGTTGGCAAGGAATTCAAAACCTTTCATCTGAGCATTGACTGAGAAAATTGGGCATATTTAACCTGGAGGAGTGACACCTCAGGAGGACATGAGTGTTGTCTTGAGATGTTTGAGGGACTGTCGTGGGGAAGATATAAACTACTTTAGTGTTCTTACCCCCATGCCAACCCCATGTGGTAGAAGAGGACCAAACAGTAGAAATTTCAGTGATAGATTTTGGGTACATGTGAGGGAGAGCTGTCCTCCAGTTAGAATGGACTGTTACTGAAGGTAGTGACACCCCCATCATGGAAGGTATGTCAGGAGAGGATGTTTGACCACTTGGCCTAGATGTTTAAGAAAGAGATTGAAAGAGGCCCCCCTTGACCGTGCACTCTCTTCTCTCACAGCCCCCTTCTCTGGTATTCTGCACTGGGGAGAATGACAAAATGCATTAACG
Source organism: Rhinolophus sinicus (assembly GCF_057876585.1). NCBI lineage: Eukaryota > Metazoa > Chordata > Mammalia > Chiroptera > Rhinolophidae > Rhinolophus > Rhinolophus sinicus. The sequence continues at coordinate 52,812,870 of NC_142508.1, forward strand.
TAGGCCTGGACAATGTTAACAACCTCTAGGGTGGGGTCAGCTTTACCAGGTACTGAGAGTGGCAGTGGGATGATTCCAAAAGAGAATGGGGGTGTGTTTACTGTTAAAGAGAAAAATTATTCATTCTGATGCTTGTTAAAGAATGGTAAGGTAGACTTTATCCAGGGGGACCATTGTGATCGGTGTAGGGACCACTGCAATGAGGTTTGGTAGTAGAGGAGAAAAATTGGGCACAACTGCGAATTCAATAAAAAAAAGTGGAAATTTATTGTCCAAGAGCAGGGTGGGGTGGGAGGGGGAGGGGGTGGCCAGTGGATAGAAAAGTACCAAGAGGAAACATCAGGGGTAAAGGGGATTCTGGCTAAACCAACCTAACAAGATTCTTGCTGAAGGCAGCCCAGGGTGATCAGACATCCCCAGGGGGGTCGTGGAAGATGAGGAACATGCTTATATATGAAGGGTGATCAGATAAAGAGTCTGGGGGATTCTGGCTAAACTGACTTAGCAGGAGTGTTGCCAAAATCAGATGATGCAGAGATGAACACACAAGTCCATAGGTTGAGACGTAGTTGAAAAAGAGCTCAGAGAGCCTGGCTAGAGTTTGGTCAAGGTGAGAATCTTTGCCATAACCAAAAGAAGGGGGATGGGATGCAAGAGACAGATATACTTGCGGTCCATGGCTCTGTGTGTAGCTGTACAACACACATACAATTGGCAGTCTGTGTACCATGCTGTTGTGCACTTGGATTTTTTTCCCCCTAACTGCACATACACATATGGATTTCAGAAATTTGAGTGAGAAGGAAAGGAGAGAAGTTGTCTAGTGAGTCTACGGGAATCTGAGGTCAAAAGGAAGCTTTAAATTAGTGCTTTGGACATTGTAAAGTGCTAAACAGTGTGTCAGTTATGCATTCAACAAACATTGATTGAGCACTGGTTTTGTTCCAGAAACAATGTGGTACCCTAGACGGCTATTGAGCCATTGCCTTCATAGTTCTCTGCAACATTCAAGCCTTCTGTCCCCACATACCTGTTTCTGGGAGGTCCTGAGCTGCATGGCATGGCTTGTGTCATAAGGTGCATGCGTTTTGTGATAGCTCTTTGTTTGGATTGGCTCTTGGCGATATTTGTGCTTCCTTTTGAGTTTGTGGCCACATCTGTCATGGGGAAGGTTGCTAACTGTCCATCTTCCTGGTAAGTAGGGTGTCCCTTGTTCAGAAAAAGTGTTCAATTAGGTGAATTGAATTGAGTTTTAGCTCTTTGAAAATCCTTAGGAGTCAATGCAAACTTTTTGGAAGTGTTGCTTGTGGATTGTATAGATAATTATGTCCACCGGCTCCCCTCCCCTCCTTTCTTCACCTTGTTACATTCTGGTGTCCCCCACACCCAAAGCATGGAACCCCATGCATGCAAAGGTCTTCGGTTATCTTCTAGTTGCCACATTTAGTGGCCATTTCTTTGTCTTTATTCCACTTTCGCTCCCTCAAGCATTTGTCAGTGATCTCTACTTACTGAAAATCTAATTTCCCTTCCCTCTGCTTCTGCCCTGCAATGCTCCCTTAGTTCTCCTTCTGTGTCTCTCATCTCTTGTTCTCACTTCCTTCTGCTGGTTCTCCTTTCCTTTCCTGCACCATAAGTGTGGGTGTTTCCCAGGGCTCTGCCCTTAATCACTGTATTTCCTTCTCCAAGAAATTTACTGGGCACCTACTGTGTGCCAAGCCCACTGCCAAGTGCTGAGTTAGGCCCTTGCTCTGACTCTAGTGAACAGTCCAGGCCAGAGGTGGCTTTCTAAACTTCACATTGGGTTGTATCAACTCCTCTCCCCTTAAGAACATTTTGTAGCTTTTGCCCATAAGGTCCAAATACTTAGAGATGACACGGATGCCCTTTATGACAGGATGCTATTAGCAAAATGGTTTCTAGCGCTTGGTGTGACCGATGCCATCTTAAGAAGCAAGTTGCTCTCAGTGACCTGGGTCATCCCGGGAGGGGTGGGCTTTGGACGATGCAGCTTGTAACAAGCGCGTACCAGGTGGCTTCAAGCCACCTGTGTTCCTCGAGGCTCTATATATCAAGCTCGCATCCCGTTGGGTGCGGAGATCCACCATCTCGCTGTTGCCCAAGTTACCCATAAATTCCCCTAATAAACTTTTTGGTTTAATTATGGAATTTTCAGCCGCTTGCTTTAGTTGCTTGGCTGTGTCCTCCTTTGGAGGTCAGTTCCAGGACACCTTGGCACATTTTCCCAACAGATGCTTTCTAGCTAACCACCCATCCCCAATGCACATCGTCAAAATACAGCATTCTGACCTCGTGGACGCCCGAATGCCAGGCACTCAGTGGATGCTTTGCCTGTATTAGCTCATCTAATTGTTTCCATCCATGAGGGCCGTGGATGGAATGAGTACAATGACACCCTAAGTAGGAGTCATCCCCGTTTTACTGATGAGGAATCTGATGGTTTCCATGGAGAAACGAAAGTCACTTGCTGGAATGGTACAGTTAAGTGGAAAAACGGGACTTGGAAGCCAGGTCTATGACTGAGGCTCCCCGCTTTCCCCCTGCGCTGTACTGCCCTGCCCTCCCCTTTTTTAATGGCTTGTGGGCAGTCTCCCATTTTGCTTTCCTGGAGGACTTGTATATATTCGTCAAAGCCCAGTGCAAATGTGCCCTCTGCTCAGATGCCTTCCTTGCCTTTGTGATGCCATCCCATTATGTGGAGGTTACGTGCTTGTCTGTTTCTTCAATTCCATGATTAGATCTTTTGGAAAGAGGGACTTTGTCACTCTGGGGGTGGTTTCCTCAGTGGAAAATCCCCACCCCTCATGGGTAGCCAGTCCCACTCTCTTTGTCCCCAGTGGGTGTGTCACTCCCTGTATGGGCCCAAGTCATGGGCTGTAGCACTTACCAGTTCCCCAAGTTATCCCATGAGCATGTGTCTCTGTCTTCTGACTCTCCTGCTAGAATCTGAGCTCCTGGGGGAGGTGGGATCCTGGTCTGTTTGGGTCTCTGCTGTGTCATCAGCACTCAGCATTCTCCTCAGACATTTGTTGAATCGATGAATGAATGACAGTCTCGAGATGTTTGAGAGCTGAGCTCACCCCTGGAAGGCCTGCTGTCCCCTCTGCCAACATAACAGCCCAGTGGTCCATAGGGAGGGTGAGCAGGCGCTGAGACTCCCTGGTTGATGCCCCTGGCCCATGCCCCCACCCTCCATTGGCCTCTGGCCCAGGTCTTCTACCTGGAGCCCCTGCGTGGCTGCATTCCTCACCGATTTCATTTTATGCCTTTGGCTTTTCAAATTCAGCTCAGGGGCCTCAGCAGAGGCAGGTCCCCTGAGGCAGGGCTGTTGCCTCGGCATTTTATATTTTATTTCACCAGTGCATTTTGAAATTAACCTGCTTTAGATCCTATTTTAGTTCTAGACTTAGTTTTTGATCATCTATCTCATTTTTTATCGTGCACTTATTCTTTTTTATCTCCTATGCGTTTGTGTAAACTTCCTTGCCAATAATAAGTCAGAATAATACTTGAAAAAAATAATGGCGAAGACTGAACTTTTATTTGCCAGGCATTGTACTAAGGCCATTGTATGAGTTTCCTATGGCTGAGGTAACAAATTTCCACAAACTTAGTGGCTTAAAACAACATAATTTTATTATTTTATAGTTCAGAAGGTCAGAAGTCCAAAAGTCAGTTTCCGTGGGCTAAAATCAAGGTGTCAGCAGGGCTGGTTCTTTCTGGAGGCTCGAGGGGAGAATCCATTTCCTTGCCTTTTCCAACTTCTAGAGACCGCGCACATCTCTTGGCTCGTGGCTCATGGCCCCTTCCTCCGTCTTCCAGGTCAGCAGTGGCAGGCTGAGTCCTCACAGTACTATCTCTCTGGTTATGATTCTCCTACCTCCCTCTTCTCCATTTGAGGGAGCTTGTGATGACATTGGGCCCACCCAGATCATCTAGGATCATCTCCCCATGTCGAGATCCTTAATCACAGCTTCAGGGTCCCTTTTGTCATGTCAGGTCACATAGTCACAGGTTCCGGAGATTAAGACATAGACATCTTTAGGGGCCACTGTTTTGCTAGCTACAGTCATCTAATCAGGATTTCATTTAATCTACACCATGACCCTGTATGGTAGGCTCTGTTGTTATTCCCATTTCAGAGATGGAAAAATTGAGGCTCAAACATGAAGGCACTGGCCCAGGGTTGAGCAAAGAGGATGAGCAGTGTTCCTTACCCTGGGCCTTACTCACTCCTGACACCCTGCTGCTTTCTGACACTTGCAGCTGGAATTCTTTTGAAATAAGGACGGAAGAAAGACCCCAGGCAAGATGTTACTTTTGTTTCCATTTTTATTGAGAAACAATTAACATACATCAAGCACTGTATAAGTTTAAGGTGTACAGCATGATGGTTTGATTTACATATATGGTGGAATGATTCCCACAACAGGTTCAGCTAACATCTATCATCTGATACAGATACAATAAAAAGAAAAGAAAAAATAATTTCTCCTTGTGATGAGAACTCTTAGGATCTACTCTCCTAACAACTTTTCACAAGCTCTTTTCTTGAAAGCTGAGGGACAGCTCTAAGGCCTGTGCCACTGGCTCGTGTCATGTTTGTGGGACTACGCAGCTCAGAGGTAATTTTTCCGCCTTTGTTGCAGTGGAAAACTTGTGGGGGTCTCTGGGGAGCAACACTCTGTAATTCAAACGCCTCCATCCTTCCCAGGGTAAAATTCTAATTTCGCTTTTATTGTCTGAAAGGCTATCCCTTGGAGGTCATCTGATCTGACCTGGAAGTACTCCCCCCCCTTTTTTTGGCTCTAATTCTACCCTGACTATAGAATGGAGTGTATTGTTCATGGTTTGAAAATGAAGGAAGCTGCTGCCTCAGGCAGGCCAGGGACCCCTATGGGTCATGCTGGGCCTCCTGGGGAAGAGTGAGAATAGCCAACCTCGACAACCCCTGTGTGAGCTCAGGCAGTCACCTCCCCTCTGGCCCCCTGCCCAACAGAGGAGGGCCTGTGTTCACTCTGCAAGCTCTTGCAGCCCTGAACTGGATGCCACTTGTTCCGTTCTTGATTTGGCAAAACCTACTGCCATGTGTCCAATTCCGGGAAAGTAACTTACTCTCTTTGGTGATTTATAATTACTCATCCATCCAACAAATTTAAATCGAGGATTCAGGCACTCTGGATCCTGGGGAAGTTGAGGGATCTAAATCACAGAGTTTACATTCTGTTGGAAGTGCAGGGACAGATAATAGACAAGCTAGCAAGTGTGATGATTTCAGAATGAGATGAGTGCCATAAAGCAAATAAAATGAAGCGATGGACTACAGACAAGCTGCAGTGCAGGGAAGCCACCATTAGCCAGGGTGGTCAGGGGAGGCCTAAAGAGGAGAGATTCACACTGAGGAGAGACCTGAATGAGAAGGACCTGGACACGTGGTATCAGAATGAGGAGTGGCCCTCAAACCATATATCCGATACAATCAGGTGTCCAGAATATATAAAGAGCTCTTACAACTAAACAATAATAAGACAATCCACACGATTAAAAAAAATGGGCAAAGGATTTGAATGGACATTTCTCCAAAGTAGATCTACAAATGGCCAATAGACACATGAAAAGATGGTCAATAATACAAGTCATTAGGGCGATGCCAGTCAAGTCCCCAATGAGATATCACGTCACACGCACTAGTGGGCTATCATAGCAGACTGGTGAGTCTCTAGAGAATCAGAACCCTCATGCATTGCCGGTGGGGAAGGAAAATGGTGCCGCTGCTGTGGAAAACAGTTTGGTGGGTCCTGACAAGGTTAAACCTAAGCAATTCCACTGCTTAGTATCTACCTAAGAGAAATGAAAATATGTGTCCACACATAAATTTATACCTGAATACTCACAGCAGCATTATTTACCCTAGCCAAAGAGTAGGAACCACCCAGATTGTTAAACAAAATATGGTCCATTGATGACAATGGAATATTCAGTCGTAAAAAGGATGACGTCCTGACACATGCTACAACGTGGGTGAAACTTGAAAACGCTCAGTGAAAGAAGTCAGACATGAAAGGCCACGTATTGTAGAATTCCATTTATTTGAAGTTTCGAGAACAAACAAATCCATGGAGATAGAAAGCAGATTAGTGATTGCCTGTGGTTGGGACAGGGCATGACAAGTGATGGCTAATGAGTATGAGGTCTCCTTTTGGGGTGATGAAATGTTCCGTAACTAGACAGTGGTGATGGTTGCACAATCTTGTGGATATACTAAAAACCAATGACTGTACAGTTAAAAGGGGTGAATTTTATGGTATGTAAATGATATCTCCGTTTTTTTCATGTAAAGAAGAGAAGGGGTGGGCAGGACACAAATCGTGTAGGCCCTTGGCTCCAAGTGTGCAGGGACGTGAGGTCGGGAGGTAGGTGGGGCCCTGAGCCTGGCTGGCCACACAGGCCGTGGTGAGGACGCTGGACTTTGCTGAGCAGCATGTATTTTATTCCCACTACTTTTGTTCTATGACCTTCTGGAATTTCACTTTGGTCATTTCTGTGGCTATTTTCCAGGTCAGCATTTTTATTTCTGTCACTTTTCCCTCCATTTAGACCTGCTTAGAGTCACCCCACAGTGACTCTCAACCCCATCAGCCCACAATGACTTGGTTGTATGTGCCCCTGTGGTCCCCATTGCCTCCATTTGCTCCATAATAGTTACCAGGGGCCTTGTCATCGTCCCTGTCCAGTGATTTTTACCACTTGCTTTGTGCCATGCCCCGTTCTGAGGCCTTTACACTGTCCACCACTTCTGATGAGGATTGGCGCCCAGACACAGCCCCGTACCCTTGGCTGTGGTTTCATCTTCCCAATCCAGCCTGGCAGAGGGCGGGTGCCGCGGGGATGTTTCATTGCCTTCATCCCTTGCGTCCAAAATGAGAAATGAGACGTGGAGGTTCTGTCACGGATAGTTGTGTGGGTTAATCAATAAGTGAATCAACGGAAGAGTAAAGTGAGTCAGTTGTAAATGTGTGGGCAAACGCAAGGGCTGGGATTGTCGTTAATAGCCTCGGGGATGGAGAGCTGTCTGTCTGTCTCTACCACCCAGGGGCTCTGAGGCAGAGATGGAGAAGCCATCATCTAGCCCAGAGGATCAGAGAGGCAAAGCTTCTGGGCCCTGGTTACACAGCAGCAAGAGGCAGAGCTGGGATGTGAACCAGGTTGTTGAGGGTTGGAGTTTGCCCCTCGGGGTACCCTACTTGGCGACGCGAGCAGGAAAGATAAAGAACCCCCACATTATGCAGGCACAGCTGATTCTAGCAACATCATGTTGGTCTGCCCTTCCCACGTGTTTTTTTTAAAGGGCACATTTGTCCAGACCAGTCATTTGTTATCTGTCTGTCCACATCTGATCACCTCTGCTGGTCTATTCATCCCTGCTCTCTGCTGGTGGCAGCCACACCTATAAAATCCAGGAAGGAGATTGGTTTTGTTCTTATAAAATGGCATCTCCCACTGAATTGAATGCAGCTGAGAACTGAGGATTGCGAAGTAGCTTCAGAAAATGGTGCAAAGGCTCTTCGTTTAATCAAGAAATATTTGTTGAGCATGGCCAGTGTGTCAGGTACTGTTGTGGGCACTTGAGATAGAGTAGGAACAAGATTCCTGAGCCCGCTGTGGAGCCCTCAGAGAAGTCACCCCTAGCCTTTAAACTCTTATTTTACACACAGTAATGATAAGCTAATTATATGCTACTTATATGCTAATTAATGATAAGCTAATTATATGCCTGTGGCAAGTCAGGAATAGAGGGGCTGGGGGAGGCAGACATTTTGGCCTTGCCCACAGAAGCTGTTGCTTTTTTCTGTGTAGTTCTCTCACTCTATCCCTCAAGTTGTTGACATGAGCCCCCTTCTGTCTTACCCTGTTATTTGCATGAACTCTAAGTCAACCTGCAAGACCTATATCAAATATCACCTCCTCTGTGAAGCCTGCCTTGATCACCATCCCCCAGGCAGAGCTGATTTTCTTCTTTCTTTGATGTTGCTATTCACACCATGATGACTCTCATTGCTTTGGCACTAACTACTTTGTGTTCACACTTTGTTTTTGTGATGGTGTATTTTTTGAGGAAGGGGATTGTGTGTCATTCAGCAAAGTTCTTGGATCACAGACTGTCAATAAGTGCTTGTCAAATGACTAACTAGTAACGGCGGAACAACAGCAAAACGCTAAAAAGTAGATACAAGAAAGCAGAGCAGTGCATTGCAGGGGCATTTTGTGCTCAAGCCATCAGACCCCCGACTTCTTCAGTCTCCCTGTAGATGCTTCAGTGTCTCATTGTAGACGCTGTAATGGTGTACGCAGAACCTTCAGGAACTGTTACAGCCACTGAGCTCTAAGTCAGAGGGTGGAGTCGAGTATAACACACTGACTTCCATTTAAGGAAGTAAAAGTCATCATTTAAAAAGAAAAGTTCTGGTGCCTTGTCACTGGGGGAAAGCCACTCACTATCCTGGTAATTTTGATATCCAGATCAGCCCGTTCCCTGAGGGTTCCCACTGAAGTAATCATCTTTCATTTCCTCTGGCTATGCTGTACTCTATTTTCCGGTGTTCTCTGTCAGACTGGGAAAGCTGGGTCATTCCACGTTTAATGAAAATCAGGAAGGAACCTTTTGGGAAGTCTGTGCTTTGAGGAATGTGTGGAACAAAGTATCGAATTGCATATACAGTGTGGTCTCAAGGCAGAGACTGTACATATCTGTATGTACACAGACAGTATAGATCACATCAAGAAACAAAATCTCCATTCATCCTCTATGAGGAAGGAATGCACCAAAATGTACACAGGGCTTTGGTTCTTGGGATAACGAGTTTTCTTTATTTTTTTATACTTAATATTTTCTAAAAAATTTTTGAGTCGGACAGGAGGGGTTTTTTGTTGTTGTTTGTTTTACCAGTCAGGGTACACAATAAAAGTCACTTGGGAAAAGAGAGAGTGAGTGATCTGGGGCTTTTCAATAACGATAGCTCTCCCTTCAAGGGAGGGAACCCCTGCTCCTTGCAGCATCAGGCCCCTGGGCAGGGGGCACCCTGTAAGACCTGAGAGAGGACATGGTTCCCAATCCCTTGTCCTGTCTCCTGTCACTGCCTGGGCCCTTCCCGTTAGCAGCCTACTGAAAGCAAGCACTGGTGTGGCTACTGTCCAGCTGTCACCTTGCCCTGGGTGGCAGGATGTTAGAATTCTTTCCCATTATCTTTCATACCCACTCCAGGGAGCTCAGCTGGAGAAAGCTGACAGCTCAGCTTTTTGGTGTGTGGGTTGTTTTCTCCTTACTGAGCCTTGTTTGCATAACTTCTTAGGGAGTCTATCTATATAAGGTAAGGTCAGCTTTAGAATGAGCTGCAATCCTGTAGCTCATGCTGGGGCAATTTCCTTCTCACTTCTTTCCCCTTTCTTTGTCTTGCTCTGAAGTTCAAAGTTTGGGTGGCAATTATGAAATGACTACATCGGTCTCATTCGTTCTCCTTTCTGTTGGCCAGCAGATAGTTCTTGGGTACCTACTATGTGCCTGGCACTGTGGGATATAACAGGAACTGGACAGATATGAAAGGAGTTAAAAAGATCAAAAGGACATGCACAGAAACATTTGCAGAGGTTATTTAGGTGGTGAGACCCTAATTTTTGCTTATTTATACTTCTAATTATTCTACATCTAGTATGTGTTTTGTGGGTACTGAGGGGAAAAAATCGTCCAAAGCATTTGCAAGAGTATGAGAAATTTGTGAACTGCTTGGCAGAGCACAGACCCTCTGGGTTTTGTCCTTTGCCAGCCAGGGCTGACTTTGGGGTCAGGCAGAGGGGAAGACTAGGTCCCTTTTGGAGAAGGCCCCGTCAATGTGGACCCTGTTTTGGGGTCACCCTGGTGAGAATACTGGCAGGGATTTCCTGAGCCTCAGGAGATGTCAAGCCTGGGGGAGGGGGGCAGAGAAAGTCCTTGAGATGTTAGTGCAGGTCATATGCCATTCGTAGTTTTGAGGCAAAGATGAGAGCAGCTCGCCCCGGTGGCCTTGGTGGTTGCTGAGAAGTCTGACTCCTCCATTCTTTCCCTTCCCCTCTCCCCAGGCCCTTTTGTGGTCATGTCCCCTTCTTTGTGTCATTATTTTTCCCACATCCCTTTGCTATAACTGTTCAGCATTACCCCTTGGCCCTCCCGCCTCCTGTCTCTCTTTCTAAATCCCTACCTGCTCTCTGGTCCTAGACAGAGACTGAAAGAGGGAAGAGAGGGGAGGAGGAGACACAGCTGCGGGGGGTGGGGGGGGCGGACGGGCCGGGGTGGAAGGTGGGAGAGAAAGGGGATAGGCAGGGTCTTGGAGTGGGGTTAGAGGAGAGCCAGAGGGAGGAAGGGGCTGCAGAGGAGAGAAAACAGGACGACAGCCAGTGTTTGCCAGCACTTCCTCTGTGCCAGGCAGTTTCTGAGAACTTGATGTGTGATGACTTTATGCTGCATGGTAACCTGGTAACTGAAGGTGAGGAGCCTTGAAGAGAGACTTAGGACACTAACCCTAGCGTTTCTAAGTTCCGAGGGGTCCTTCAGGCTGGTGCCGGTGCCTGGTCCAGGAGCTCTTCCACGCTGATAACCTGTCATTGCCTGTGATGAGGCTTCACAGACCAACCAAACGGTCAAGTTCTTTTGAGAGTGGAGTTTTATTAATGCCATGTGAAGACCATCTTTTCACGAACAAGGCTCTCACAGGATGGGAAGGGGAGGGTTTCCACAGCCTCAAATTGGGGACACGTAACATATAGTCAGCCTGGGCTTCGAGCTCATGGCTCTGGCCAGAAGGCAGGGCACAGTGGGATTGACAGTCGTCAAAGACAGGACTCCTGACCTTGCCTTGTCATTGGCTTACCTCTCCCCTGAGATGGGGCTCTGTGGGATTTTGTGATGCATTTGAGAATCTTTGTTCAGGATGGCTGAGGTCAAATAGGTGATCTAGAGGTAACAGAACTCCCTCATCCCAGTACCATGGTTCAGTAGCTCTTTTTCTAAATATGTCTCTGCTCTTTCTTGGGCTGTGGGATTTGGGTGGAGGGAGACTCTCTGGGGGGGGGCAGTCATGATGGTCTTTGATGGTGAGATGCTCAGGAACCCTACTTAGATGCCTCTAATTCTGTAAATTATAGTATTGAGAAGCCAGGCCACACAGGAAGCTCCTTTACATGATCACTTCCTTAAAACAAAAGGGGTACAGGTGGGAAGGAAGGGGCCTGGGGCCAAATTTGGGACACTTAAGCTTTTCTGCCCAGGAGACCTTTTGCCTCCCCCCCTTCCCCTGCCGGGGGTAGAGCTCTCCATGCTAAAAGCCCCATCATTTCCTCTTCTCACTTCTTTCTCTAGTTCAGTGGTTCTCAAGGTTTGGGGGTATTAGAATCCCCCTGGGGGCTCATTCAAATTCAGTTTCCATGCCCTGCCCCCTTTGCAGTGTCTGAAATCACATTCTAGTGCATTCCTGGGAGAAGCTGACTTGCTGGTCCCAGGACCACACGTTGAGGACTGCTGGTCTAGATATAACCAGTTCTCTGATGGGCAGTGAAAGAGTTGTCTATTACTTGACCTCTCTAAGCCTCGGTTTCTTCTTCTGTAAAATGGGACTGTGAGCAGTGCTGACCTCCCAGAAAGACTGGGATGAAGAAATGCGCAAATATGTGTACTAAGTGCTTAGAATAGTGCCTGGCACATTGGAAGCACTCAATAAACAGTGGTCTCTGTTATCTTCACGACCCTCGTTGGTCTTATCTGTACACCCCAGTGCTTAACGCTGGGTTTGGCACATAGTAGGCCCTCAAGAAGTACTCCTGGAATGAGTGACTAAATGACTGTGTGCCTAAGAGTGCCCAGCTTTGAAACCCAGAATAGTGAGTTTGGTGGATACAGAAAAAGCCTGTGAGGAAGGTAGAGGCTAAGAGGCTCTCCCTTGGGTTTGGCAGTTTGGAGGCCACTGTGGACCTCTCTGTGGGCAGTTTCACAGGCAGGGTGGAGATAGAAAAATAGCAAGAATCCCCATCAGCCAAGCCCTTCGAGTCTCACTGTTTTCATTTCATTCTCACAACCACCTTATGAGGTAGGTATGTGGCCCATTTTGCAGATGAGGAAGTTGAGCCTTAGAGACATTCAGGACTCTGGTAGAGGGCACAGAGCTGCTATGAAGTGGGGGTGAGTCTCTAATGGATTCCAGAATTTGGACTCAACCTGAATGCCCTAGAGCAGAAGGTTGAGGGTGAGCCGCGTAGGGAGCAGCAGTTGTAGACAGCTGTGCTGACAGAGGGCGCTCAGGGCATCTTTTCCTGGTGTGTTTGGGTGATGTCCTGGGCCCAACTTCCCCCACTGGGGTCATCCAGAGCTGCACCCTCAACTGCGGAACCTCAGTCTGAAAAGATGTGCCATTGGCCCCACTGGGGACCGAGTGGCACCATGATGGTGATGACAGCCTCCGGTACCAATTGTCTCCTGGAAGATTTGCCATTTTATTGTACACAAACACATGTGTGCACACACCCAGACACACACACACACACTATATACATATATGATGAGGTACAGCTATGCCTGTCAGTCAGTATACCTGTTTTCCTGTGTGCGATGTTAGCAGGAGAGGAAGGAGGGGATGTGTGTTTTCCACTTCTGATGCTGTGCTGTGGCCGTACGTTCGTGTTTGGTCTGCCCAGTTTGTCCCGAAGAAGGAAGGCAGCCCAGCAAGTGACTAAGAACTACAACTTCCTCCTGCACAGATCAGTTTGAGGTCAAAATGGCCTTTACAGCCTCCTTCAGGGTAAGTGAGGGAGAGAGAGGCAGGTCAAAGTGTGGCCGGTCTGTGTGGGCAGCTACGAAAATGTTGCTCAGATGAGCAGGTTTTTCATTCCAGACTCAGCTGACTTTTCAATATCGGGCCAAATCTTGAGCAGCAAACATTTGTAAGCATACGTGACTCTTGGATTTCCAAAAACGTCAGCAATCTTGTTGGCAAACCATTGTTAGATAAGCGCCAAACAGCCACCCAGGAAAACAGTCTTGCCTGCCATGATAATTTAAATGACATTGGCCTGCAGTTCTGGAAGGTCCTTAAAGGCTCGTTTCCCCATGTCCTTGTGCGTCGGGGTGTGTGGCTTACTTATTGTGCACCTACCTGGTGCCAGGTCCTGGGCTGATACTTGGGACACATGTCTTGCAACTTTCCCACATGGAGACTTTGGCCAGAGATGGATGGTTGGGATCCAAATGCAGTCACAGAACCCCAATGTCCAGGCTGACAGATGAGGAAATGGGAAATAGAGTGGTTCCTAGGGCAACAGACTGCCTTTTTTTGCTTGCATTGCCTGGGCATCTGATGTGTTGCCCCGCCTCCCCCTCAGGTCAAGGCTGCAATTTAATTAAATGCTTTGGTGTGGGTTCTCCTTTTCCTCCAATAACACTCCTCAAAACAATGCATTGGCTTTCCGACTATGGCCGTGAATGCTGGGAAGTGCTCCGCCACTTACCCCCACGCTCTGTCTGCACCAGACACCTGTGGCTGAGTGAATTTCGGTTCCTCAGTCGCACCAGCCTCATTTCCTGTGCTCACTACCCACCTGGCAGCTCCGCCCTGTGGGTACAGCTTCAGGGAAAAGGTTTTATCATGTCAGCCAGGCAGGTTTCACAGCGTACATATTTAATCGACATGATCCAATAATGAGGGAAGGTATAAAATCAGCCCAATTTGGAAACATCTCCAAATTGCCCCTCAACAGATGAAGAGATGAGCAGACTGTGGCATATCCGTACAGTGGAATATTACTCAACCCTAAAAGGAATGAAGTCCTGTGCAGGCTACAATGTGGATGAACCTTGAAAACATGCTGAGTGAAAGAAGTCAGACACAAAAGACCACATAGGATATGATTCCATCTGTGTGAAATGTCCAGAACAGGCAAATCCAGAGATAGAAAGCAGAATATGTTGCTGAGGGCTGGGGGAGGGGAGCCTGGGAGAGACTGCTAGTGGCGACCGCGTTTCCTTTTGGGTGATGCACATGTTTTGGAATTAGATAGTGGTGATGGTCACACAGTATTGTGAATGTCCTTAATGTCACTGAATTTTGTGCTTTAAAATGGTGAATTGTATTTTATATGACTTCACTCAAAACAGGAAAAACAGTGGGAAGGACAAAAACAAAAATCACTTCGTTTTACAGGTGAGGCAGCTGAGGCTCAGATATTTGGAAACTAAGTCAGAGCCCTTGGGGAGTAAGAGGGGTTCTCCCCCACCCCTGAATGTGGGAATCCCCCGGACTCCGTCTGTACTTCCCATGGCGAGTTGGTCAGCACGCCCTGTTGATTTGGCCTGTGAAGTGTCCTGAGACCACCCTTTCTCTATCCCCATTGCCTTGTCACCCACTGACCCCCATGCTCAGGTCCCACCACGGGCACCCACCAGACTCCCATGACCGGGTGGGCAGACATATCCAAGCTGTCTAGGTCCTTGGCTTCAGGCCTGGCTTTATTATTAGTGTGTTACTTTGGACATATCGCACGACATCTGAGCCTCATCTATCAAATAGTGATTTGGATGTTGATGAAGGTGGTGACAGTAACCAACCCCCATCACCCACCACACAGCATCGTTCTGAAGACAAAATGAGATAGTAAAACATAAATGTGCTCTGTAAACGGAGAGGTGCTGTGCCGGTGTGAATGGTCCTAACGGTCTGTTTCCTTTAAGAAATAAACATGGTGCCGTCCCTTAGCTTGGACTGTAGAGTTTGCACCCGGAGTCCCTGGCCTGCCGAGAACTGTTTCTTAGTGGCCCTGGGACAAATGGTTACCTAGTAGACGGCATAGTTTGTTTTCTGACAGTGCTCAGTTTTTGAGGTACTAACCAGGCATTGAACTTAATCAGCTCCAGACTGTGTCTCCATGACACTGGGAAGACTTGTGGCCTTAGTGTAACCCTAGACGTTATGTGGGATTCTGCATGGAGGCATCTAGAAAGCGTCTAAGAAGAAAGGCACCTTGATTAAAAAGACAAACTTGAAAAACCTCAAATGCGTCAGTATCACCCGAAGCCGGTTAGAAATGCAGACCCCAGGGATCCGTCCTAGACCTGCTGAATCAGAATCCGCATTCTAGCAAGACCCCATGTGATTCAAATACACACGAATGTTTGAGAGGCACAGCTCTACACTGTCACTGGGTACCTGAGAAATCCTACAGCGAGTCACTGAAAGCCATTGAGAACACCAGAGCTCATTTAGCAGAGCAGCTGCTACCATATGAATAACCCAAACCAGTAGCGTCCCCATAGCCAGCCTTCACCAGTGAGGGATGCTAGTGAGATCTCACGGGTAAGTGCCGTTCACATAGGAACTATTTAGGAAATAAGCAGAGTGAGGCTATGTGATTTCCTCAATGAAAAGCACAGAATTTTGGTGGAAACAGAGGCGGTCCTGATTAATCAGGGACGCAAACTATGTCTAGAAATTTATTCTCAGCTAAGGTCCTGCTCCCCCAAGGGGACACTGGGCAATGTATGGAGACATATTTGCTTGTCATAGTGGAGGCAGGGGATGTGATACCGGCATCTGTGGGTGGAGGCCGGGATGCTGGCTTCACATCTTACAGTGCAAAGGATGGCCCATAACAAAGAATGGTCCAGCCCCCAGTGTCAGAGGTCCTGAGGCGGAGTGACCCTAAGCCGACCTCGTGGGACACACACACACACACACACACACAGACATGCATACAAACACACGGCACTTTCAGAACTCCAGAATGTCACATATAACATTTTGGTAACGCAGAGCAGTGGAGGTTGACGGGGAACTTACTATGGTGGACCGGGGAAGAGATTCTAAGGTGACAGTAATGAAAAAAGTGTGGCAATGAAACGAAACGTAAATGTAAATCAATGGAACAAAATAGCCCCCTGAGTCATTTTAATAAAAATGAACAGATAAGATATAACAAGCAGAACGCACCTCATGAGAAAATATTCAGAACTCTCAAAGGCCTAGCTGTCTAGCCATAAGCTAAGCGTGCCAGTGGGCCCAGACTGTATCCTAAGCCAAAATAAGGGCCACTTTTTTTGTCTCCTCCTCATCGCACCCCTCTCCCGACGCAGTTCCCATCTCGCCACCACATGGCTTTCCTATTCCTAGGGGCGCCTCAAAGATTTGGGCTAAGAAGACTTGAAGAACTCCCTAAATAAGATCCAGAACTTGAGCCTGACTTGTGTGAGGGATGGGAGGTTTCAGGCGTAGCAGCCAGAGAGGCCTGAGTTCACATCCCAGCGTGGCTTCCAACTGCCCGTGTGGGCTTGGGAGTGTCATGTGACCCTTCTGAACCTCTATTTCCCATCTGTGAAATGGGTATTCAAGCCTGAGGTGCTATTTTGGGGATCGAATGACGGAATGTTGGCCATCATCAGTGTTGAACCCCTGTTGTGCATCTCAGAGCCCAGTCACTGGCTCATAGCCCCTCCTTGGGGACGTGGTTTTGGGGTGTTTTAACTGAGTCCTGTGCCCTCTTTTTGCTGTTGGCCACAGATGACGTTCGATTGTTTGCCTTCGTGCGCTTCACCACCGGGGACGCCATGAGCAAGAGGTCCAAGTTTGCCCTTATTACATGGATCGGCGAGAACGTCAGTGGGCTGCAGCGAGCCAAAACGGGCACGGACAAGACCTTGGTGAAGGAGGTCGTGCAGGTAATTGGCCTTGTGTTCTTTCAGGATCTGGGGGTCACCACCACAGAGGGTCTCCACCCAGCAGGGATGGACAGGGCTGGGTTTGGCGCCTGGGTCTGTGACTTCGCTTCAAGCAAGCCCTGCAGATCACCACAGGTACTGGTGAAATGCTACCCGAATTGTTTTCAGGGTGTGGGCTAGGAGGCAGGTAGCTGCACTTGTGATCCTGACCATCACATAGGAAAAGCATGGTGTCTGGGAGTCTACCTTTGAGGTTGGGGCAGGTGGCTCATGGAGAGGGGGGCTGGAGGGATAACTGAAATGGCAGCCACTACCTGTTTGGATCATGGATGGTTGACTTCCGGCGTGGCCACAAGGACCCACTGTGAGAATTCATGCATTCCCTCTCTGAACAGTGCCTGGCACACAGTAGGTGCTCAATAATACTTGTTGAATTAATAAATGTCAACCTCATGAGGGCCAGTGGGGGCTTTATGATAATCTCAGTGGCTACAGAATGACAAAGGCTGTATCAGCAATGGCACAGACTCCTAGACCGGGTAGCCTGGCACTGGCCAGGCTGACTTATTCCCAAATCCCTATTTGGCTGACGGGAAAGTGGGAAAGGTGGGTGTGCCCTTGGTTTTGTCTCTGAGCTCCTGAACAGTTCTACTGATAGAGCTCTCTATTTTAAAGGTTTTTTTCCATTCTGGACATAATGAAAATTGATACTATTGGAAACTTCTTCTAATGTGGTTCATTTGGGGCTAGAGCATGAGGTCATGCTGAGAAAAGAAAATCTGAATTCCAGAAAGAAAAACCAGGGGAGGGGAAGTGAGGGAAAGAGTTCTCTCCTTATCCAAGGGATCTCTATTTTGCAAAAGGATTTCTCAAAACCCATGATAGGGAGGTGGTAACTAATGGGTAGGGGGGTTTCTTTCTTAGGTGATAAAAATATTCTAAAATTAATTGTGATGGTTGTACATATCTGTGACTATACCAAAAGCTATTGAATTGTAAAAAATAAAAGCAGAACACACACACACCAAAAAGGCTACATGCCTTGTGATAGCCTGGATTAGATCCTGGAACAGAAAACTAGTGAAATGAGAATGAAGCCTGGAGTTTAGCCATCGTTCCAATGTTGGCTTCTTAGTTGTGACAAACCTACCACAAGATGTTAACAATTGTGAAAACCGGGTACAGGGTCTACAGGAACTCTCAGTACTGTCTCTTGCAACTGTTCTGTAAATCTAAAATTATCCCCAAATAAAACTTTTATTTAAAAAATAATAAGAAAGAAAAAAATTCCTATTATTCCATCATCAAGGCCTGTTTTTCCATCTTCCCTACCAGCTCTGTGGGCGAGCTCATCTACCTCCTGCATTGATGCAATCACAGCTGCAAGTCACACTCTAGCTGGCTTCCTTTTTCTTTTTTTTCCTTTTTTTAACTTAACATAATTTCATAAATTATGTGGCTGCAGAGCCTTCATAATGGACGCTTTTCTGGTGGCTGACTGTCCCATTTCACAAGTGCACTGTTATGTGCTAAATCTTCCCCCTTTTTTGGCCTCTTGAATTGCTTCTAACTTTTATTTTTATAAATAATGTTTTAACCAACATTTTGATACCTGCAGCTCCCTTCTCTCTGCTGATGAATTGTTTCTTCAGAATACATTTTCAGGAGGTGAAGTTCCGGAATTAATAGGCATGATGAACACTTAAAAAAAATACGTGTTGTCAGATTACCTTCTAAAAGGGTTAGCACTGTGCCCGGGACATAGTAAGTGTTCAATAAATGTCATTTGTTTCACATCCTAATCAGCATTACCAGTTAACACACTGTACCCAGTCCAGCACTGACACCCTTGCTTTGGAAGGCTATACGCACCACCCTACAGGCTGTTTTTCTCTAGGACAGTTGGTTTTTAATGGTTAGTCAGCTTTCAGGGGTCTACTTTATG
Source organism: Rhinolophus sinicus (assembly GCF_057876585.1). NCBI lineage: Eukaryota > Metazoa > Chordata > Mammalia > Chiroptera > Rhinolophidae > Rhinolophus > Rhinolophus sinicus. The sequence continues at coordinate 52,831,562 of NC_142508.1, forward strand.
GCAGTGGAACGGAAAATGCAAAAGAATACGTGGTCCATGGCCAAGGTCTCCTGCTGTATGTTGCCATCCATACTTATTAACTCTTCATTGGCCAGTTTGGGTGTGGCCAGGAGAAAAGGGAATAAGCAGGGAGGGAGTATTTGCCAGGATGTGTCCCATGGGGACAGTCTTTTGAATCTTGTAGATTGTATTGGTAAAATACAGTAACAAAAGTGGATCGTTTTAGCCATTTTAAAGTGTGCAGTCAGTGGCCTTAAGTGCATTCATAATGTTGTACAATCATCACCATTGTCTAACTTCAGAACTTTTTCATCACCCCCAAAGGAAACTCCGTACCCATTAGCAGTCTGCTGAGTTCCTTTTAAATCTGGAACTCTTCTCAGTTTGATTAAGTGGGCCAGTGACTGAGGATGATTTGGAGAAATAGGACTTTTTGGTAGGAACCTTCAGTTGCAAATGTTGGTTATAATTATCTTGTTTGCAAGCTCAATTACAGTGCAGCAAAAAGGGGAATTGTCTGGCTTTCAGACCTGGGAAGTGTAGGGACGGCTGGCTTTAGCTGTGGCCGGATCCAGAGCTGAAGCAGTATCTTCCTTTCATCTCTCTTTTCTCTGGGTTTGGCCTCAGGTGGCCTCTGCACAGCAGGAGAAATGGTCCAGGCATGATGCTGCTTTTGGGTCTTGAGAGAGCTCTCCTCCCTCAATGTCAATCATTCCCTTAAAAGGACCCCGATTGGCCCAGCTCAGATCACATGCACATCATGTGGGCAGGGAGGTGGGGCTTCATGATTGGTAGCTCTGGCACGATCCCACTTGTTAAGAGGGATGCTAGTAGATGAAAAGCACAGATGTTCACTCTGGCCGGGAAGCTGGAATACATCTTGAACTGCAGGTGAAATGTAATATGTTGACCATTATCTTTTGTATTTTCCATGTCTGCATTTAAAAAGGTTTATTACCTAAAGTTATGACAAGACCTCACTTTTTTTAAAAATAAATTTTATTGGGGAATATTGGGCACAGGGTGTTTCTCCAGGGCCCATCAGCTCCAAGTCATGGTCCTTCAATTTAGTTGTGGAGGGCTCAGCTCAGCTCCAAATCCAGTTGCCATTTTCGATGAGGGAATTGCTATCCCATGCAAGAATTGAACTGGCAACCTTGTTGTTAAGAGCTCGCGCTCTAACCAACTGAGCCATCCGGCCTCCCCTCGGGAAGCTCAGTGGCAGCTCGTTGTCTTCAGTCTAGTTGTGGAGGGCGCAGCTCACTGGCCCATGTGGGAATCAAACTGACAACCCTGTTGTTCGGCGCTCATGCTCTAACCAACTGAGCCCCCCGGCTGCCCTACGAGACCTCACATTTATACTACAGTTGCAAATGCAGCCATCTAAGTTACAGAAGGTCAATTTTGCTGGCATAATGGTGTGTTTTAATAGTCACTAAAATCATGCTGATCCTGGCATGTGTGCCAGTTTCCCCTCTGTTTAATGGTGACTTGGACCAGATGTCCTCTAAGGGGTCTTCCAGATGGGCCATTCTGGATTCCATATTTTGGGGACTGGGTCACTTCCCCAGCTGCCTTCTACCACGATTTCCATGTGAAGCATAAGTGGATTTACTTCTAGTTTAAGATTATTTTACACCCTTGGTTTTTATTGTAATGAAAGTAATATACCCACATCCTTGTGCTTTGTGTGAAATGTAGAGAATGTAAATAGATGTGGAGACACAGAAATCAAGATGGTGGGTCTTTATGCCACTAACTACTTGCCTGATGGTGGACAAGTCTCCCTTCCTGGGCCTCAGTTTCCCCATTTATGAGTTGACTTGCTGTGTCATATTATGTTTTGACATTCTGAATTTTTTTCATTTTTTAAAAATGGGGTACTTTGTTTATGCCAGCATCTCATCTTTAAAGGAATCTTATTTTGCTTTGTCTGACAAAGAGAGAGCGTAGTGCAATGGTCTGAGTGTAGCCTTTTGAGCCAGAAGGTGTGGGTTCAGATTTAAGCTCCACCATTTACTGTGTGGCCTTGGGCTCATTGCTTATCCTCTCTGGGCCTCAGTCCCCTGAGACCAAAAACTGGGGTACTATAGTATCTGCCTGTTAGGATTGTTGTGGGGATTAAATGAGCAAATATAGGGAAAGTGCTTAGAACTGTGTCTGGTGAAGACCCAGAGGAGTAGCTGTGTTTATTCCCAGCTTTCCCTTTTAGACCCCACTGTGATGCACAGCTTTCTGTGCTGTGAATTGTTTCTTTAGGAGATGGTAGGTCCATATGGTGAGCCACAGGTCTAGGGGAACGAATCGTGTTGACCCACATTGCCTAATTGTCTTGCAAATGACTTGGACAAGAGTCACAGCCATAGCAACATAGCAAGGTCCTGGCCTCATCCACCCGTACCAGTGCTGGCTTCAAACAATCCTTATGTCACCTGGGGCCTGCCACACAGGCGCATCAGCATATGAGGAAGCTGAGGCCTAGAGCAGTCATAGGACTTGGTCTCAAACCCCACAGGCTGGCGAGCAGCAGGTCCAGGGCTGGTGTCCAGAAGAGTTAAAATTCAGGAGGTTTGACGTTGGGTCTCTTTCGTCTGTATTCAGAGTCAGGCTGAGAAACAGTAATGTCAGTGACCGGGGAAAAGGGATCAAACAAGTCTGGCTGGGTGATGGTGACACCAAACTTGAATCCCGGGAATGAGGCACACAGCACACAGCACCCATCACTGCTTCTCTACCGCTGTCATCTGCTACGCAGAAGAGCCAGGCTGGTGCTGAGGACAAAGCCCCTGTCGCATTGCTCTGGTGCCTCTTTGGGGTTACGGGGACAATGGGGCATTCGCCACTATTAGAGACCTGTCTGTGCCGGCCAGGCAGTCTTGGTCAGTGATGCATCATGCTTGGCTCGCAGGATGGCTTTATTCACACAATTTTAAAAACTTGCTTTTAAACATTGTATGAATGTCCATGGAGCCAAGTAACCAGAGGGTACATCTCAGCTTTCAGCGTTGGGAAAAGAGAATGGCAGAGTAAGTATTTCCTCCAAGAAGCAGTGGAGGCAGGAAGGATGAACATTTCAGTGACGGTGTGGAATTATCAGCTTAGTATGGATGCTGATGGCCTCTAAATCCCTGGTGCAGGGTCGACTTAAATTTTGGACTTCCTCCCACCCCTGCAGGGCCAGATGTACCCAACACTCTTTAGGGAGGGTCACTTTTATATACCAGTATGACAATAATATCAATAACAGTAGTTTTATTTTGCCCCTACCATGTTCCTGACACTTTGAAGGACTTTACACTTATTAAATCATTTATTCTTTACAAGGCCAGTTCTACCATTATCCCCATTGTACAGATGAGGAGCCTGGGGCCTGGGGAAGTTGAGTAACTTGCTCTAGGTCCCAGTACTTGCATGTCGTGGAGCTGTGCCTGGAGCCCAGACTGGTGGTCCCAGAGCCCAGACTCAATCATTTCACTCCACTACAAGTTTCCCAAAGTCCTCCAGCACCAAGAAAAATGTTCCAAGGCCACATGCATTTTATTTATTTAAAATTTTATTGGGGAACAGTGTGTTTTTCCAGGACCCATCAGCTCCATGTCAAGTCGTTGGTTTCGATCTAATTGTGGAGGGCGCAACTCACTGGCTCAGGTGGGAATCCAACCGGCAACCCTGTTGTTCAGAGCTCACGTTCTAACCAACTGAGCCAACTGGCCACCCCGCCACATGCATTTTAGACACTCTACTTTTGTAGACTCACATGGCACGAGAAAATCTCTGAGAAGTTCTGCAGGAAACAAACCTTTTACATTTATTTTTAAACTTACTGGTTCTCAATTTTCCTTGATGGTAGAACCCTTTTATTTTTAAGTGGACACTAAATATGGTAGCTCAGCACCTATTTAAAAAAAAAAAATGCTGCTGTCTTGAATGGGAAAGATCATGGGCTTAGGGAGAGGGAGACCCAAGCTGAAATTCCAGCTCAAATGTTAGCTTGAGAACCTTGGACAAGCAACTTTCTCTCTAGAATTTTTTCTCACTTAGAAAAGAGAGAATGTAAATTTAACAGAGCCGATAGAAGGATTGAAGAAAAGCAATGGATATGAAAAGGGTTTTTCCATTTTTCCATTTCTCCTATTCATCCTTCAAAACCCCATTTTTTTTACCCCATTTTCCTACCATCCTCAATCAGTGTTAATTGCTCCTTTATCTGTGTTTCTATTATGTTCTAGATTCCATGAAACATAAAGTACCCCTACAAAGTCATCTTGAGGGCAGGGACCATGGATACTTTATTATGTACTAGGCACATAACAGGTGCTGAAAACACCAAGAAACGAATCTCTTCACAGAGGCTCTAGACTATGTCTTATTCTTTGTGTATTCCTAGGATAGAAGCTAGTAAATGTGCAATAACTGTCATTTGGGTTGAATTAAATTGTGGGAGCCAGTTACACTCAGGGAGGGATATGAGGGTGGATTAGAATTTCCAAAGGGTCTGCTTTTATTTCAATAGAAAGCAGAGGTGAGTGCTGGTTGGGTCATCTGGGAGAACCCACACACCTCTGTATAATGAGATTTACAGGCTGCTGCTCCCCTATGCAAAGCATCAGTTGCCGCCTGGCACTTGGGAACCATCTGTAGACACCTCACTACTCTCCTGAGGATTTCAGCTATTTGTCGTTACAGGGAGTGTTTATGCTTCTCCAAGCCTGTGGTGCATGGAAAGGCCCTTATTCTTCTCAGAACCAGAAAGGGCCTTTTGTGCTGGTGCATTTCACCTGGGTCTCGGCTCAGGGAACGGGGCTTTTTGTTGCTCCTGTTGTATATTTACAACACAAACCACCTGATGACAAGTACAGAGCTCCCCAGCAGCCTGTGAAAAGTGGTGCCAGGTGTCATGTGTAGAGAGGACCCTGCTTATTCATCATGAGCCATGTGTTGTGACTGCCCCCAATATACAGATGAAGAAATCGAGGCTTGGAGGGATGAGTCCTTAAACCAAGGGGAGTGTTGACGCAGACGCCAGATGGTGGGGGATCGAAGACTACTTTAGCCGTGGGGCTGGGCATTTGGAACCCTCCAGCCAGCTCTGTGCTCCAGCTGAGTTGTTTTAACCAAGTGGTTAAAAGACCTCAGGAAAAAGAGGAAGATACTCCACACCCTGAGCCTGGCACTGAAATGGAAGCCAAGAGCTCTGGTTGGCAGCCTGTGGTCTGGGTGCCCATCACTAAACCCCAGACAGGTCCCAGCTCCTGGCCAGCCGGGCTTGCCGTGGTCTCCCACAAGCCACTGGCCTCCTAACAGGCCACCCTGGGCAGTGAGTCCTGACCCTGTCAATGGTAACAGTTTCCATGCTGTGGGGATGCTGGATTAGACTGTGCACATCTTAACTGAAGGAGCCTGGGGCCCTGAGTCTAGACAGCTCCTCACGTGTGATACTCACACCCGCCATGCTTGTGGTGGCGGTAGGCTGCCTGCATCTTCACATCTTGTGTCTTTCAGATTTCTCTTCCCTTCCATGTACCACTCTGCACTTTTGTCGTTCTCTTGTCATTATTGGTGCCTGGATATTCTGCCTATTGAGGGTCCCTTCCGGAACCAGCCCCATGTGCTTGGTTTTCTCCCCTATGGTGTTGTGGTTTGTAAAAATGGTTCAGACAAAATTAAAGAACTCAAGGACGATCAGCCACAGTCCTTTACCTCACACAGTAATAGCTGCTAATTCCTGTGGCATTCTTGTCATGTGGTACATGTTTTTACAAATATGATTTATCATAGCGGAGGTATGTGGGTCCTTTCACCGAACAGTTCATAACTATGTTTTCAGTTTTCATGATTTTAGTGGCTGAATACTGTTCCGTTCAGTGAATGTAGTGTGTGTGTGTGTGTGTGTGTGTGTGTGTCCTGGGCATGGAGTTCAGTGTGGGTGTCAATCCCAGCCCCACCCCTCACCACGTGTGTGACCTTTTGCTGACTACTTCGCTTTTCTGCGTTACAACTTCCTCCTCTAAAAATCTAGGATGATAATGGCATAGTAAAAATTGAATAAGATACTGTATGTAATGTCTGATATGTATGCAAAATGTTCAACATAAGTACTATTTACTTATTTATTCAACTTTTGTTGAAAAGGGAAAACAGTCTGGTATTTACCGCCAGTGAACATCTGTGAGTATATGTGCTGTACTTAAAAAAAAAAAAAAGTTGAATTACTTCTTCGGGAAAAGTTCCCAGAAGTGGGCGTGGCTAAGGACTAAGAAATGCTAGGCACAATTTTGACCAGGCAGGAAATGAAGACCTAACCCTGGATTTAATCTTGTGTGTCATTAGCAGGGACTAGTTGGAGCTCTGGATTGAGAAGGATTCTGAGTTTAAATCTGAACTCGGGGAAACGTGCATGATTGATATGTGATGTCTGCTATGGATACAGGAAGAGAGAGTGGAGTATGTTTCCCACATTCTTGCCCTCACTGATCTGGATGGAGCCATAGTCAAAAATCAGGCAAAGCGGAGTCAGGATTTCTGTAAATGTCCACAGAAAATGGGCATTTCCTGACATGGAAATGTCAGGAAAGCAGGGGTCAGGTTCCAGGCAGTCCCCCCAAATGCTAAAGAGGTAGGTGGACCTGCAGGGGTCAGGATTTGAGGCATATGGGTGACTGCCCTTATGTGGTTTGCAGCCAAACCTACCCACAGCGTGCTTTCGGACACCATGCATTCCTGCCTTCCACCTGCGTTGGACAGTTACCCTGTGCCACCTGACATGTGACCACGTGCCTCTGTTGTCCTTCGTTCTCTTTCTAGTGAGGCAGGGTCTCGTCATTCCTGAACCGTGATGGCGACGTAGGTGCCTTTGTTCCCAAATCTGTCAAACATGAGACCACACCATTTTGATCTGTTTGTCTTTTTCACTTTTTTGTAGGTCTCGTACCTATTATGACTCATACCTATTAGAAGAACCTGTTCTTTTTGAGTAAATTACACCTCCCTGGGAGGATTTTTAAAACCTTGGTCTTGGAAGCGCTTTTGAATGGTGGTAGGAGGGAAGTGTAGTGAGCTCAGGAGGATTTGGTAGCTGAATGCCCAGCAGGTTGGATGCTGTGCATTTTCCTCTGGTTCATGTTCCAGCTGCTGTGGACCGACTGCTTTTCTTCAGCACGTCAAGGTCTTTGGTGTATAATTAATTTTCGCCCACTTGGGGAAAAGATGCATTATTGTAGCCAGCATGTGTCTCCTCCACCCTCTGTGCCATCTCTCACAGGTGGGAGGAGAGATTCTAACCCCCGTGCTTTTTTGCAAGGGTTTGGGATGGGCCTGAGCTTGCACACAGCCTTCCTTTTGAAAGCCACACTCTGATCCATCCCAAAGTTGACTTTTCTGTGCCAGTTTTCGCCATTGCCTCTCAGATTCTGGCGTCCAAGTTGAAACTTGGTCCCATGTGCTCAAAAGGCTTAGGGGCAAATCCGTGGATGGCTGGTGGGAAAAGGGCCGGGAGAACCTGTTGTCCAGCCCTCTTTCACAGAGATGGAAACCAGGGCCCAGAGCCATTGAGTGCTTCCTTCTGGGCATGTTCTAAATACTGGAATTTTGACTTCTGATAACCTAGGAGAGTGTCTGATGTTTAGGAAGCCTCTGTTTGCTGGAAGAACGAATTGCATCAGCTTGCATTGTCTTTCAATAAGAAAGTCACCTTTCTTCCCAGGCCCCATTTTGTAGAAATGGGCATTGCTGACATCACAAACTTAATTGTCAAAGTCTCCCCACTCATTGTTTTCTGCCTGGACCTTCCCCACACTTTCTGTGTAGGTTAGAAACCCACCGTAGATCTGATATTCTAGGTAGAAAACCTGATAGTTCTGGCCAACGGGCCTCCTGCCTGTCCTCCTATGGCTAACCCTGGGCTCCTCTTTTGGATATGCAGCTAGATTTGCCATCTTTTTCTCTCTGCAAGGGCGAGGAGAGGCCAGTGTCACTGCCTTGGTTATTCCAAGGAATTCCCTGGACTTTCCTTCATTAAAACATAAATGATGGCGGTAGAGAAATCAGTGTGGGGTGACAGAAGAGGAACCAGCCACTCCCAGCAGCCCTAGGATGGAGGTCCTCTTATGTTGCCATTTACAGATGAGGAGTCAGAGGCCTAGCGTGGGTAAGTCCACAGGCTGTTGGTGATGCACATGGACCACAGTCCCTATTTGTATTTGGCCCAAACCTATTACCATCGTGCTTTAGGACTGAAGCTGGGGTTTAAACTCAGGCAATTGGGAGCCGTTTGAAAATGAGATGATTTAAAACCCGGGATAGGAAAATATTTATGCACTTTTTAAATCAGGCTTGCAAATAAATTCTTTTTTATTTTTTTAAACATCTTTTTTTCTTTTTTTAAATTGGGGAATATTGGGGAACAGTGTGTTTCTCCAGAGCGCAGCTCAGCTCCAAGTCCAGTTGCTGTTTTCAATCTTTAATTGCAGGGGACGCAGCCCACCATCCCTTGTGGGAGTCGAACCGGCAACCTTGTTGTTAAGAGCTCACGCTCTAACCAACTGAGCCATCCAGCTGACCCGCAAATAGAGTCTTGACAATGTATAGAGCCCCGGATCCTAACCCCAGTCCTTCCCTAGAGTTGCCTTCCTCAGAAGCAGACTGATGTCTGCCTGACATTTTTGAAGCATGAGCATATGTGCACTTGAGAAAAGTCACAGGGACAAAACGTGTCCCAGCCTTGGTGGGTGTGTTTCCAAACCATCTTTTGAGTCACTTGTAGCTGGATGGAGCTGTTTCCTTTGAAAAGTCCTGCTGTGACAGACAAGGGAGAGACCCTGTCTGGAAGCTACTAGCCAGGGACATAGCATTCTTAGACATGACAAAGAAGATCTTTCTAGAACCACAGGTGACAATATTCCCAGACTGGCACATTTTGCTTAGAAGTGTTTGACGTTTGGCTCAGGCAGTCTTGGGGGTACGATATGCTTACCTGGGAGGCCCCAGTAATCTGGAGCAGCCCACGAGGTGGGATGAGGAGGAGAAAGGACACAGGAGAGATAAGGCCAGGACCTGCCCCCTGGACCCCTGCTATGAGGCTGCTGTGCACCCTGGGGTGAATCGCTCCCCCTCTCTGGGTCTCTTGCTGCTTCTGTATCAAATGAGAGGGTAAAAGTCAGGGATTCAAATGCTCTCTTCTTTTAGCTCCATCCTTCCCCCACCCCCGTCCCCTTTTTGTTAACCAAGGTATAACTTACATAGAAGAATGCACAATCTTTGGTGTACAGCTTGATACGTTTTTGAATTTAAAAATTGCGAATTTTTGTATACGCCTGTGAAACCACCACCCAGATCAAGACCTGGATCATTTTCAGCCCCTGGAAGTCTCCCCCTCTCCCGCTCAGATGACCGCTAATGTTTTATAATTAATGATTCTCCTTCCCTGTGTGCAGTATTCTTTTGGACACTACTGTTGTATCTAGGCCTGTGCTGTTACCAGCCACCGGTGGCTGCTGAGCACGTAAGTCGTGGCTCGTTGGACTGCTGTGTGTGGTACGTGTACAATATGCATCGGCTTTGTAAGCCCTTGTGTGGCGGACAGAATGTAGGAGATCTCAAGGCTTTTGAATTGGATTTGGGGTTGTCTCAGACCTTTTGCAGACTTTTATTAGAGTCCACATCCTGAGGGGAAGACTCGACTCACTTTGGAAGCTTCTGGGGGGGGGGGGGTGAGCACCCTGTGTGTGTGTGTGACCTGCTGGGACTGCCCGTGTGGCCGTCACCTCCCACTGGCCTCTTTGGGCCTCTGGAAGCCAGGTGCTCCCCATCGTAGGCGTGCGTGAGGTTTCTTTCCTACGTACTTTTGTTTGATAGAATAATGTTTTGCTAATCATTTGGTTCTAAACATGTCTGGTATACAGCATCGGGCACAGGGTTGCTTTTTTTTTTTTTGTAGTTTGAGGCATAGCTTTTATTGAAGGCAATTTTGTTCATGAACATTTATTGTTAAGTTTTTACTAGATTCTGCTATCCTGTTTTGTTCCTTATTTGAGCCATGATTTGATTTCCCATATATTGGTGGTTTTAGATTGGACTGTGCACAGCTCCATGTCCGAGTTTCACTGTAGATTTCTTCGCCATTATTAAACTTCTTAATCTAAATCTTCTAATGGCTAACAGACACAAGCCAGGAGTGTTCTTATTGCTTTCGATTGCCATATATAGCTATCATGAAGCAGAGGGACTTTGGACTTCTTCTGTAAGCACCTTGGGCTGTTAGCTTCCTCTCCCCGGGTCTGCCCTCCTGCCCTCCGCCCCTCCCCCGTGCCTCAGGGTTGAGAAACACACTCATTCTCAGTTCTCCTTTTTTGCTCCTTCGTCCAGCTTGTGTTCACGCGTACCCTGTGATGACACACACAGATCCTGAGCTGCACAGAATGGTAGAATGGGAATAGAAAGGATGTTTAGTCATTCTAGGCTAGTTACACAATCTCTCCAAGCCCAACTTCTTCACAAGTTAATATACTGAAGCAGGATTAAGTGAGAAAATGTGTGAGGCAGCGCCTGGCACATACTAGTTGCTTGATAAATATTAACCTCCCCCACCCCTCTCCCTGTTCATATTCTCAGTGGCCATTCTTTGACATGACAAATGGTTTGTGTTTATACTGTAAAACTTGACTTTGAGTGTTCTTCTGGCTTAGTTATTCTTGGAGGTATGGGGACTTTTTTGTGTATTCCTGTTTTTTGTTTTTTTTCAATTGAAGTGAAACTCACATAACATAAAATTAACCATTTAAAATATACAATTTAGTGTCATTTAGTACATTCACAATAGTGTGCAACCACCACCTCTCTAGTTCCAAAACGTTTTCATGAGCCCCCAAAAGCCCCAGATCTGTTTGTAGGCGCTTCCTAATTCCCCCTCCAACCCCAGGCAACCACTAATCTACTTTCTGTCTCTTTGGATCTGCCTTTCTTGGACATTTCCTATAAATGGAATTATGCAATAGAGTCTTGCATGTCTGGCTTCATAGAGCATAATGATTTTGAGGTTCATCCATGTTATAGCATGAATCAGTACTTCATTCTTTTTTATGGCTGAATAATATTCCATTGTGTGAATAGATCATATTTTGCTCAGCCACTCCTCTGTTAATGGATATTTAGATTGTTTCTCCTTTTTGGCTGTTGTAAATAATGCTCCTAGGAATATTCACGTACAAGTGTTTGTGTAGACGTAGGCTTTCGTTTCTCTTGGATAGATCTCTAGGAGAAGAACTGCTGGGTCATAGTATAAAGTTTTAAGAATTAAGTTTGCCAATGTGTGGCAGCGTCTGGTACAGTTAGGTGCTTAATAAATGGTGGTTAATTGTTTATGTTATTTCCTTGTGGACTTTTTTTGTGGGGTTGATTTTCTGACCTTCAGGTTTCTTGTTCGTATTTTGGTAAATTTCTGTATATTCCTATCTGTCACGATCCTGAAGTTTTTCTTTGTTTATTGAAGTCTTATGATCCATGTATTAAATGAACTTGATTCCTTGTGGCTCAAAGTTATCTGATAAGCCAGATCACCTGCTTCACTAATTCATGCCACAAGTATTTACTGAGTGCCTCTTGTGTGCCAGGCCTGGGGGATTTTGTAGTTGAAACTTGTGCACCCCAAGAGGGGACAGTGACTGCGTTTAGTTTATCACTATAGTCCCATTGCATGGCCTGGTATTTGTTGAGTAAATGCAAACAAACCCCCTGCCCTCAAGTATCTGCGTCCAGCTGGAGAGCTTTGTACGTTCAGTGCCCGGGTTGATCACTCAGACCTGGGGCCAGAAGCCCTGCACTGTTGTGAGCAGAGGTGCCTGGCTCTAGCTGTGCCCGCTTATGGTAGCCAGTCATGTATCTCTTCCCAACTCCACGTACAAGGATGTCATACTGGTAGCTTGAAATCAACCACTGTGGGAATATTTACACCATGGAAATGGGTAAAGGCTATAAATCAGGGCTTCTCCCGTTTTTCTCTATTTTGTCTTGGAGGATCTCATATTAAATATACATCAGCGCATCAACCTGCCTTTCCAACCTCATCTCCTATTATTCTCCTGATGAGATGGTTTTTCGCTGATGAGGAAACTGAGGCACAGAGAATTGAAGGAACTTGCCCAAGGGAACACAGCCAGAAAGTGACAGGGCCAGAATTCAAACCCACATCTGACCTTAGCCCATCTCCATGGTCTTGGGACTGCACAGTAACTTGACGTGCCCCATTTTCTGATCTCTAGTCATGGTTGTTTGTTTTTTCCTACCAAACCATTTCATTATGCCACCAAATTTTTATTTTAATCATTTCTTAGTTTTCAAGGTGCCAAGACTTCCTGGTATGTTGCCTGAGCAGTGCTTAGATCCTGTCCCTTCTTACCTGGAACTCTGTGTTTTATTTTGTTTCTGCAGAATTTCGCTAAAGAGTTTGTGATCAGTGATCGGAAGGAGCTAGAGGAAGATTTCATCAAGAACGAGCTCAAGAAGGCTGGGGGAGCCAATTACGATGCGCAGGCAGAGTAACTCCAGCCCTCCCCCTGCCCCTTGCCAAAATCATCTGCCTGCTCCCCGGGGGAGGGGAACCTCGGCCTCAGCTACCAGCCCACCAGCCCACCAGGGAGAGGAGACGCAATGAGAGGCAACGCCTGCCACCCTGTCTGTAACCCAGCTTCCCTTCCCTGCTGCCCTCATGAGCCCTGTTATAGCCTGTCTCGCAAAGCTCATGGAACATCTTTCTTTTACCTTCTTTTTCTTTTATCCCCCCTCTTTCTTGATCTGAAGAAAAATCATTTTGATGCCAAGGTGATGCACATCGTCAGATCTGAGGCGCTTCCTGTGGTGACCCCTTTTCTTGGCATTTCTCTTAGCCTACGTGGCCTCCTCCACCATGACCTCATGTTGCTTCTGGAGCCTGGGCCCGTGCTGCCATCTTGGTTTTCTTGGGCACTCCCGCCTGCTTACCGCAGAGGAGGCACCTGTGCCAGGAGCTGCGCCATCGGTGGCGGCCTTCATTAGCACACATATTCATCCCATTTGTCAGGCTCAGACCTCCTACAATGTGCTCCAGGGCCCCTCACCCACCTCTATTCAAAGTTGCCTAAGCGACATGTCTGACAGAGACGGTGCTCGGTGGTGGAAAGTTTAGGCCTGACTCAGACCGAGGGAGAAGAGATAAAATTTGCCTTAAAAGTTGCCTGGCATTAGCTTTGCCACATGGTCTGAAACGGCCCATTCACGCCCTTTTGATTGACATCTCATTATGGCATGGAGAGGGGGCAAAGGTCTGAGTCCAGATTTGACAGGAGGAGTCTTTCAGGGTTAACTTCAGAGGCTCCCGAAGTGACCAGAACTTTAGGGAGGGAGGCCCGGGGTGTGGAATGGGAATTTAGGTAGACCTGGGAACTGATTCCTTTCAGGAAGGTCCACTGCCAACAGCAAGGACAGCTCGGACCAGAGGGCCTGCTCTGCCACCTTAGCGGTGTGTGGAGTGGAGCCCCAGCCTCAGGGGGACCAGAACATCTGTGGTTTTAATCCTACATCCGCACCGTACAGTCAAAAGGATTTTTTTTTTTTTGAAAGAAAGATGAGATTAGCTTGGTTCTTCATGAGCGTATTTTATATTGTTCTTTTTTCTTTTTTTCCTTGCTCATTTCATTCGGGGGGAGGAAATCTGTGCTGTATTGGGGTTGTGAAGAACACCTGCTCTCCAACAGTTTACAGAAATAAATGTTTTTTTGTTTTTCAAAAAACGAGTTTGTCTGATTTGTCTTATAAAGCTTCTCTCTTTACTATAAAAACAAAGGCCATTGTCATCTTCAGAATTAATAGGTATTTATGGAGCTACCGGGGCCTAGGCACATTCATATTAAGAATCGCATTTAATTTTTAACAACCACCTTAAGAAATAGGTGCTGTTTGTGTCCCCATTTTCTGGAAACTGAGGTTCAGAGAGTAAGTGATTCCCCTGAGGCCACCCAGCTAGAAAGAAGCAGAGCTGGGATTTGAACCTAGGACTCGATACCCCTGTCCCTGTGGCTTGTGAGTGGAGTGGAAAGGCCCTGGATTTGAGACAGTGACATGACAGCAGGATTGTGATATTTACGGAGAGGTCAGAGGCCTTCCCTCTGTTTTTTCAGGAAAAGCTGAGCGAACACACCGTCTCACACAGTTAGGCTATGACATCCTTTCTGAGTTGTTAAAAACTGGACTTTCAGCACACCAGACCCAGTGGGAACTCAGAATCAGGCCGGAGGAGTTTCAGACACATAAGACAACTGGGTTTGGGGGAGCTGAGTGTGAGGTGGGGAGGGTGGCGGGAGACAGCAGAAACCAAAGTCAGAACAGGAAGGAATCCTGCCAGGTGTGGGCAAGGCCACGATTATGCTTTCCCACAACAGCACAGGGCCAATGGTCAACTGGCGGCCCATGCCAGCCACATCTGAGTTCTAATACCTGCTCCTCTGCTCAAAGCTGTGTGGCTTTAGGCAAGTTCATTAACCGCTCTGGGCCTCAGTTTCCTCATCTGCGAAATGAGCAGCACTGTTACCTACTGTCGTAGGTGGGACAGCTTAAGGAGCAGCATGATTCTGAGGTGTCTGGTAGGGGCTCAGTTCTCATTACATCTCATCTGCCACTAGGTTTTGTTAGCTCTGTGTGCCCCAGTGTTTTCTTGTACCTAGAACAGAGGGAGCCAAACTGGGTCTCTGATTTCCTGGCCTACGGACTTTTGGCTCTGGTCAGAGAACTTGGGACAATTACACCTGAGGATAAGACCTGCTCTGGAAGCAAAGCCAGGTCCTATGAGAGAAAGGCTTTCCTGAGGAGGACACCTGAGAACTGAAGGAGAGGAGTAAGCAGGCAAAGGGGGTGGAGAGACATGGGGACCTTGGACCAATGCTCCATGGGGATGTTTGCTGAGGGGAAAAGCAAAGAGGGTGGAACTGGGTTTGCATATCGAAGAGCTTGGTTTTAATGGAAAGCTGCTACTCAGGACTTCGCTGGGATTTCACAAGGCGTCTTGTGGGATCGCGAGGTCTTCAAGGGCAGCAAGGGGCTTTGCCTTTACCATTTCTTTATCCCCTGTACCCACTAGGGATCCTGTTGCCTGGAGCTGCCTCCACCCGTTCCTCCTGTCTGTGCCCAAGGCCTTGACCACCCGGATCTGGCCTCCATGAGGGCCTGGCAGGGGTTGGGAACGGAGCACTGGGTATTTGAGTCTCCTTGCTTAGACACACTCTGAATTACTTCACTTATTGATCATTCAACAGCTGTCCTGGATTACCCAAAATCCAATGGTGTAAAACCACCACCATTTTATTTTGCTATGAATTTTGTGGGACAGGAATTTAGGAAGAGCTGAGCTGGGCAGTTCTCCCTAGCAGAGGTGTCCCATTTGGTTGTGCTCAGATTGACTGGGCTAGATGTCCAAGCTGGCCCCCTCACATGGCTGGCAGTTGATGCTGCGGTCGTCTGATAGCCCATTTGGGCTGTGGATCAGAGCACGCAACATGACCTCCTCTGCACAACCGTGTTAGTTAGGGTTGTGGACTTCCTATATGGCGGCCAGCTTCCTCCAGAGCAAGTGGCCCAGAGGACAAGGGAGAGGCTGCATGGCCTTTTCTGACCAAGCCTCAGAAGTCACATGGCAGCATTTCCACAGCACTCTACTGGGGGAAGTGGTCATGAGCCCCCAAATTCAAGGGGAGGGGACATTGACCGCACCTCTCAATGATAAGAATGCCAAGACACTGTGACCTTCTTTTTAAAACACCACACCTGCTGTGACCAGGCACTGCTAGTGTTGTGGGGGTGGGGGAAGGCGCTCAGGGGACTTGCAAGGGGGTGGGGGTGGGGCAAAGGAGATGTACAGTGAAACA
The DNA here is from genome assembly GCF_057876585.1 of Rhinolophus sinicus. Taxonomy (NCBI): domain Eukaryota; kingdom Metazoa; phylum Chordata; class Mammalia; order Chiroptera; family Rhinolophidae; genus Rhinolophus; species Rhinolophus sinicus. Next base: position 52,847,449 of record NC_142508.1, read on the forward strand.
AGCCAATAATTGCAGCAAGTATTCCTGTGTCCCTGGGGAGGTGCTTGCTCCTAGCTGATTTATCCCTGGGGAGACTTCTGTTTCTCAACTTGGCCAGGCCCTTCCACTACCCGTTTACTCTCCAGGGAGCTATCTGAGGCTGGATGGTGGGGGGAGGGGCGGCCCCAGATGCTTCCCTGGTGGGGAAAGGCCTCCTGCTGCCCCACCCCCAGGATGACTTCTCCTCCTGACAGTCTCCCTGCTGCTTCCTGTTCCCCGTTCTCGTTGAGCTACAGAGAGAGGTAAAAACAAGAACCCAAAACGGTTGGCTGCAAGGAGATGAGTCATCAGGGAATTGGCAGCAGCTCAATGTGTAGGTCAAGTCAGGTCAGGTCGGAGGTGGCCAGCCAGGTGGTCTGAGCCTCAGTTTCCTCCTCTGCAAACAATGGGCCAGAATAACAGTACTTCCCTGTCTTAGTCCATTGGGCTATCACAAAATACCATAGACTAGGTGACTTATAAAGAGCAGAAATGTATTTCTTATAGTTCTGGAGGCTGGAAGTCTGAGGTCAGGGTGTCAGCATGATCGGGGGCGGGCCCTCTCCTAGCTCCTGATTCCTTCCATGTGCCCTCACACGGAAGGAGCAAGGGAGAGCTGTGGGGTCTCTTATAAGGGCACTAATTCTACTCAGGAGGGCTCCATCCTCATGACGTGATCACCACCTCCTAATGCCAGGGCATTGGGGGTGTCAACAAAAAATCTTTCAGCCTAAGAAAAAGCTTATAAGAGTTTATTTGAGCCAAACTGATGACAATTGCCGGGAAGCAAAGTCTCAACAGATTGAGAAAATGCTCCGGAAAATGGCCATTTTGCAACTTATTTTATACATTAGAATCAAAGGAGGAGGGTTACATGAAATCCATGGGTTGTAGATTAAGGGGGTGGGAGAAAGCAAAGTGAGGAAATCACTGGGATTGGATAAAGAGCAAAATGGAGAGACACACACTTCTTTTGCATTGGTGGGTACAGGATAGTTAATAGCATTTTACAGCACATAGAGGTGGTATTTGGGGAACAAGATAACAATGAGGGATTTTGTAGTTTCCTGCTCTGGTGTGGTGGGTGGTGCCCCCTGGGGAGTTGGGAAAGGGATTATTCTTACATTCCAAGTGTATGTTATCTTATTAATAGATGCAAAGAGACAACAGACAGGCTCACTTAAGGTAAAGATTGACCTTGGTGAAGGAAGCCACAGGCCAAGGATGTGAGTTCCCGCCATGGCCCACCTTAGTTAGGAATGTTTGTGTTCACACCATCCTTAGTGGTTATTTTCAGTCTCCTGAGCTTGTCAGATTTAACATGTGGCCCCTTTTCCGTCCACAGGGGGTAGGATTCCCAATGTGGATCTGGGAGGATAAACACATCCAGACCACAGCCTTACCTCATGTGTTTATATGAGGACTAAAGGAAGTGAGCTGTGCAAACTGCTTAGCACAATGTTACCTTGATATTATGATGGCTACTCTGTGTGCAGTCCTGGGAGACCATCCTTGTTCTGGAGAGGGTCTGGGCCGTGAACACCTCCCAGCCGAACACCAAGGCAGTGACTGAGCATTGAGATCCTTCTACCTCTGCTTGTCAGCACCACCGCCCACGGACCCACCATTATCGCTCTGGGTTTAGAAGTCAGAACGCTGAGAACACAAATGCCTCTGGGCCGTGTTTTGCCAGAGCAGGCTGACACCTGGACGAACCCTGAAAGGGGCTCTCAGACCCCCTAATGGAGTGGGGCTGCTGGTACTGGGAGCAAGCACAGGGTGATAAGGAAGGGCTCCAATCCCAGCTCTGCCACGAACAGGCAGCCACGGTAAGTCATGTGGTCAGACTGAGGTTCAGCGGGGGCAGGGCTGTATCACCAAGTATTTGTGAACAGAAATACAGTCCGCCCCACGTACCTAGTAAGGGGCTGAGGCAGGATTTGAACCCAGGCATGCTGTGCGTGGATATGGGTCAATACACCCACCTCCTAAAAAAGTAAAAACAACTCTGGGGGTAATTCCAGCTTCAGGGGACAGAATAAGAGAAGAGGCTGGGGTATTAGGGCTGTATGATGCCACAAAGAGGCAAGTGGAGGAATCCGTCACTTTTGCTCTTGCTGGACTAGAGAGGCAATCAGTGCCCAAATAAACTTAACCCTCAACCCACTGTTGTTTTTAGCTCTCACATGCCTCCTAGCCTGGAGCAGCCCAGGAGTCAGACAGCCTGGGGGCCTACAATACTCCGGTTTTTTGTTTGACTGTAAATGCTGAAGTCATGAAACTAGAAGAAAAACATTTTTAGAGCTTATTTCTTTTCAAGGTTTTGCTTGAATTTCGAGCCTTTTCTTGCCTACCAGAAAAGTTCATCCTAAATTTAGACGAGGATTTCGCTCCCCAAACTGCAGCTCCATGTCAGCCTTTTGCTAACCCCTCCCCCCACCAGGAGCTCTTGATGGCCTTGTGCTCAAGTTTAAACTTCCCAGCGGGGGCTGGGGACCCTAGTTGTCTCTCCAGCCAGGACTCTTCTTTCCACTTCTTTCATTGGACCCCTGATCAGGTGGTCCTCCCTTCACTTTCCTGAAGGCACCACTCCTCCCTCTAGAGAGACTGGTCTCTGCTCCTTCTAGAAAGTTCCCCCACACCCCATACAGTAGGCTGATTGGTGGTTCCCAAAAGATACATCTGAGCCCTGGAACCTGTGCACATGGCCTTATTTGGAAATAGGGTCTTCGCAGATATAATTAAATTCAGAATCTCCAGATGAGCTTTTCCTGGATTGGGCCCTGCATCCAATGGCAGGTGCCCCGTATAAGAGTAAGCAAAGGGAGACAAGTTGGAGGAAGAGGCCTTGTGGAGCCAGAGGCAGAGCCTGGAGTGATGCAGCCAGAAGCCCAGGAACACCTGGAGCCACAGAAGCTGGGAGACAGGTAGCATCCTCCCCAGACCCTCTCACTTCCGGAGGAAGCTCAGCGCTGCCAACACTTGGATATCAGACTTCTGGCCCCCAGAACTGTGGGAGAACGCGTTTGTCAACGTAAGAAACGTTCACGCCTGTAGAGAATTTTTGTAAGAATTTATTTGGGCCAAACTGACAACCTATGCCGGGGAGCAAAATCGCACACGATTCAGAGAATTGACAGTTTTGCAGCTTCTTTTATTCATTTGAAATTAAGGAGGAGATGTAAGGAAGAGTGGAGAAAGTAAGGTGGGGATTACAGATTACAGGTTGACAAGATTATGTGCTCTCTTGAGGGTTACTATCCTGTTGGAGGGGTATTACTTCCGGTATTGCAAAGGTGTGTTAACCTAGATGCACAAGCACAATGGACAGGGCTGGCTTAAAACCATTTCATTAAAGAAGTTGTAGGCCTGCCTGGGGTTTGACTCCCCACCATGACCTGCCCAGTTAGGAATTTATGATCAGATCACCCTGTGAGGTTACTTTCCACAGAACCTCTTTTTTAAGCCCTCATTTCTGTTGTTTTCAGCTGCCCAGTTGGTGGTCATTTGTTACAGGAGCCCCAGGAAATTTCCCTCCCTCATTTGCTTCTCTCCTCCCCAACTGTCAAAATCTCCAGGGCAGGGATGCGTCCCCAGTACCTGGCACGTAGATGCTCAGTAAATAATTGGTGAGTGGGACTTCCCTGGAGCAGGAAGGGCCCTACCCAGCTCTCCAAGCCACACCTAGAACCCAGACCTGCTCAGATCAGCATCCTACCTGTTCTGTGCTGAACTAGGCAAATAGTCTGGGGGCTTCCGGCTTCTTCCACCTGGGAGCTGGCTCCCACCTCCACCCCTGCCCCCAGTCCCATCCTGGAAGGTACTTGTGTACCTGTCCAACTGTCTAGCTCCTCCGCCTTCAGAGACTTGAACCCATTACCCTGATTACTCCCTTTTACCTGTCTCCGGAGGAGTCTTAAGATACCCTGGGGAAGTGGGGCAGGTGTGGGGCCTTGGCTGTCTCTGGGGGGGCCAGGAGAGGCAGGCCAATGGCCACATCAGACAGTCTCGGGCCTCTGGGAGGACTCAGCCTGCAAAGACCTGCAGGTCCCCTGGGGAAGGGGACACTTCCTGCGGTGTGAGCCTGGGCCTAGGGAGGGGACTGTTCTGTCTGCCTGGAACCTGGAGGGGGAGCCCATCTCCATGGCTTGGGGGGAGCTGCCCGGCAGCTGGACAGTGAGAGACAAATGAGGCCCCCTTGAATGGAGGGCTAACAGTCTGCCATGGGTTATTTCTGGTACATCCGAGAGAGCTCACGCAGACCTCGACATGTCATGCTTCCTGTGTTGGCTCACTCCCAGCAGTTTCGTGTCTGATGTCACCGCTGAGGAGTTGCAAAGCCATGGACGGTGTGCCCAGGCAAGACAGGCTGCAATTCTTCCAATAAATCCCAAAGCACAAAGGTGATGCAAAAGGCAACTTGCAAAACGATAAGGATTACAGAGTGAAAATACCAGAGCTAAATTTTCAAACAAAATAGTCTGAATCTAAACACCTCAGCAAAATTACATCACATGTCATGAGAATGAGAAGTAAGACCAGGGGAGGGAGAGTAGGCGGGAAAGATAGCATCCAGCTGTGCCTGTTTTATTTATTTATTTATGTATTTGTTTGTTTGTTTCAGCTGTAAAGAGCAACGTAATAGTTAGACATTTACACCCCTCACAAAGTAATAACCCCCCCAACCTACTACCCCACTGACCTCATATATAGCTGTTACAATACCATTGACTATATTCCCTATGTTGTACTTTATATCCCGTGACATATTATACATATATATGTATGTATGTATATATGTATATACACATATATATTTAATTATAGTTGACATTCAATATTATTCTACTTCAGCTTCAGGCTTATAGTGCAGTGGTCAGGCATCTACACAGTCTATGAAGTGATCCCCCTGATAAGGAAATATATACAATAAAATGTAGGCATCTATGTAACGGGCAGGTGGGAATTTGTTAGAATCTTTTCTGTTTTCCCGTTCGTTTAGAATATAGACGTTTAGAGACTGTTTTGAAAGAGGCTAACAAAAGCATTCACCTAGCACACCCAGCAACCACAGGGAGGAAGGTCAGGCTGCTCACCTTTAGCTGAAGACTTTGAAGTAGAACTGCTGGAAGAGGCAGGTGGAAGCTAAGGAAAAAAGTGATCATCAGATCTTGTGGTCCAACCGGACCTCAGGGGCTGCTCACTAGTGTGAGTTTTGAGTTTGAAAAAGAAAACACCAAAAAAAGAAAAAAAGAAAATGAAAACACCAACCAAAATGAAGCTGGTTGCTATTGAAAAGCAAACGGTTGGTGTGAAAGATCAAGAGGAAGAATGTCCCCAGAGGCTCCCCTTGTCCTTCTCCAGGCTGCCTCGCTCAAGTCCCGGGAACACCCACTGCCCAGGCCTAGCTCCTGGATCCCTGCACTGCATCTCATCAGCCTCCTCAGAAGCCTTCCGCCTGGACGCTTGCTGCTTCTGGCATCGGTCCAGCTCCTCCAGCTCCTGGCACCGTGCCTGGCAATAGTAGCCTAATTCATGTTCACTTAATAAATGGATGCCACCTAAGTGGGCTGGCACCACAAAGAAGTACCCTGCTTCTCAAAGGGTGTCCCCAGACACTCATAGCAAAGCCACCTGATGTGTTTGCTAAAACGCAGATTCCCGGGGGCTCACCCCAGAATCCAGGAAGGATGACCTTTGGGGATCATCCCGGAATCTTCATTTTTAGCAAGTTTATCAAGAACATTTCAGATACTCTAATGAAAAGGTCTTTGCAGAGCACTGAGCCTAATGATGCTTTTTCCCAGTGGTTCTTAATGTGTTTGGTCCGGGACTGCAGATTGCGTTCGCATGGCCTGGGAACTTGGTGAAGAGCAGATTACACAGACACTCTGTGGGTGGGCTGGAAGTCTACACTGAATCATGCCCTCAGGGAAATGCTGATGCACGCTTGAGTTTGGGAACTACTAATTTTGACCACGGCCCAACTCTTCTCCCTTTGACTAGAAAAGAAACTCTGATTCCATTTTAGAAGAATTTTTGAACTGGACTTACATTTTTTCATTGTATAAGTATTACTTGTCATCATAAAAATACTTAGGAAGGAGAGATAAAGAAGCTAAAGATACACATGAGCTGATATGCTACCTCCTAGAGGTAACGACTGCCACTAGCTCAGTATATGCAGTTTAATTTTCAAAAATGCAATTATATTCTGTTCATGTTGCTGTAACTTGCTCTTTCCATGTCTCAACATATGGTGAACACTTCTTCCCATCAATGAATACTCCTATAGTCATCATTTCTTAAAAAGTGACTTATACTGAGTGGTGGTATAACCTTTACTTTCGCCAAACCTCTATGGCTAGATATTTAGAGTTGGAATTGGAGAGCTGGTGACTCACAAACCAGATCTGGCCCCCTGACGTGATGGGATTGCGTGTATATAGCTGCATAGTTTGTCAATGCACAGCTGTAAGTTCACTTGAACTTACCTGGGACTGGTGACCCCAGAGGGGTACAGTGCGACCTGCACAACCCAGAAGTACTCAGAAGCCCCACCCTAAATTTTGAATTAGTTGCTAGTGTTTACAAATGGAAAGATTTCACATAAAAGCCCAGCTGTCAACTTTTCTTGATGAATCCAAAGATTCAATAACACTTGGATTCCATTCTTGCAGGGCCAGGAGGGAGCTGGGACTGAGTTACAGCTGCCCACACAGATGGTGGGGTGTGCACTCTCCTGGGCCCCAGAGCCCCAACTCTCCGGTTAATCCTCCTGACATTCTTTTACATGAACTCATTTATGTTAACTGTCTGATTCCTGCAAGCATTTGTTTGCCACTCCTGGATGATATTTGATGGATGAAGGAAGGAGTCACTCTTCATAGCCACAATGGCCTAGAGACAGAGGATGCTTCCTCTATATCACGTAAATAGCCCAGATGGGGAGTTGCTATGGCAACCGTTGGACCATATTGTAGATTGCTTCCGGGATGATCAGAGTATCCTCCAAGAAACAGCACCCCTCCCCGCCACTCACCAACCCCCAGGGGTAGTCACTTCCAGCATGGATGTAGTTACAGTTGTTTAGCACCGTAAGTAGGCATGTTTTTAGAATAGAATATTAGCTCTGAACAGAAGCACATGGATTCTGGTGTCTCCCCCTCAAAAAATTCCTTTTTCATTTACCTCCCCATGCGCTCCATATTTTGGGATAATTGTCTGAGAAACAAGCTGCGTTGAGGGAAGCACAGGTTTGTTTTCTCATATAAAAAGAAAATCAAAGATGAATAGTGGTAGCCAGTGTGATATCATGGTTAAGTAAAGGCACTCCAGTTCTGGCCCTGCCATTCACTTGCTGTATGACTTTGGGCAAGTTGCAAAACCCCTCTGGGCCTCAGTTTTATCCTCTTTTAAATAATAATAACAACTGTCCCTGTTGTATAAGGTTGCTGCAAAATACCCAATATATGGTATTTCATGAAGCACACAGCACAGTGCTTGGCTACGAATGGCCATCACTCAATTCAGAATGGCCATGAGAATTTCGATTATCAATGGTAGAGTATGAGCATAGCAGGAGTTAATCTTTGTAGCCACACTGAGGTTAAACCCCCATTACCATGTTTAAAAACCACTGGGGTCATCCAAATAAGGTAGTCAGGGCGCATGCCATGCCTCTCCTTGCTGCTGGGACTGTGAACATGTTGTTGGACCTTGGGGCTGGGTTCTGCCCTGTCTTCCCGGGCTGCCTGTCTGGGTCCCTGACCCCCCCCCCCCCCATAGCATAGACCCTCTCCTGAGTAAGGACCCTTGGTTCTCAGCATTGATTCCCAACTCCTTCTAGTGCTGCCAATGCTGAAAAGTTAAAAATGATTTCCCCAACCTCTCTTAGAGCTAGGGTCCTGGCTGCAAGTGTGGCTGTGCCAACTAGATGCATTCATGTGAGATTTGGAAGGCAGGAGAGAGGCAGAAGTCAATTCTCTGTGGCCTGTTTTCCCTTGACAAGCAAGGGTATCGGGATTCTGGCATCCAGTCTCCAGCTTTGTGGGTGTCCAGAGCAGGGGGAGGGCAGCAGTGGGGCTCTGACCCCTGGGTTGCTGCTCGGAGAGTGTGTTGTTGACTCAGCCATCTGCTTGGGAGCGTTCTGATTCTCCACCCTCCTGACTGTGGCAGCTGCTCAGTTCTGTGTTATCTGGGGCTCTTACTGAAGCTGAGCCTGGAGCAGCTCTTGCTCCAGCCGTCAGTGTTGCAAACACCTAATACCTTTCCCTGAATTGCTTTCTGCCGGAAATACTTAGATACTTTCTGCCTGGAGCCTGACCCATGCCACCTCCCTGGGTCCCCATCCCTGCTGGCCTCCTGCTGTGTGTGCCCGCCCTGACCTCCCATCACCGGCTGAGGCTGGACTCTCAGCCAGATTCAGATCTCAGGGACAGCTGCTACCCGCAGTGGAGACAACCCACTTCAGACTGCTTCCTGCTGCATGGAGGCATGTGGGCCCCTCCTGGAGAAAAACATTGTGTTGGGGTGTGGTTCTAGGTTCTTACTAAGCTCTGATTCTCGGGAGCTTTCACTTGTACTAAATAAGTTCAAGAGTCACTAAGAAATATTTCAAAACTACAAATAATGAATCTGCCTTGAAAATGACTCCCAGGGTCGTTACATCAAAAGGCCTGTGAGGGAAGAGCGGTTTTCCTTCAGGTGCCTTAACAATGTAGAGCTTTAACTAGCGGTTAAATCGGGAGCTTTTCCATACGGATGTTGTAATCCTTTTAAACTACAAAAGTAGCAGAGACTCATTGTGGGCTGAGCACCCCTACCCCACGTGACATGGAGATGTCCTCGGCGGGGATGATCGAGGTGGACTTATGAGCACCTGAGCAGATGCTGTGGGCGGACTCTCACCTTCCCAGCTTGGTGAATTGTGCTGAGATGGCATCGGGGGCTGGGGCTGTGCTGCGCGGAGAGAAAACCCTCACCACGAGGCCCACCTTTAGGGGGCAGGCTGGGGGTACACCAACTGTCAGGGAAAGTTCTAGGGGGTGCAGGCAGTGCTACATAGAGCTGGTGGAGGTAGGGGGGTGGGTGGAGGGGATACTGGCTCTAACAAGCCCTCAGGGGCCTTAAAACCTGGGTCCTGCCTGGAAGTTTTTCTAAAAGGCTCTTCTCCAATAGCCATTGGGCCCGAAGGTCTGTAGTCACCATAACTTAGGATCTCAGGTTTCATTTACGTGTGGGAAGGCATTAGCTCTGGGTTTCCTATGGAGGCCCCCATAAAGCCTCTGTGCTGAGAGGAGACATTGGCCAGGTTGTTTGTGGGGAGGGGAGCAAGAACCCCTCCCATGCTAGAGGGGCTTCCATTTTAATTGAGGGCCTACTATGTGACAAGCACACATCGGTCTCATCTATAAGGGATGCCATATTGTTGAACAATTTTACAGACGAGAAACTGAGGCTCCAAGAGGTGGAGCTACTTGCCAAAGGTCACAAGCTACGAAGTGGCCGAGCTGGGATGTGAACCCAAGTCTGTTGGCTCAAAAGTCCATGCTAATATTTTTTCCCCCTTCCTCCCTCCCTTTTTTCTTCCTCCCATCCATCCATCCATCCATCCATCCATCCATCCATCCATCCATCCTCCTCCTCTCTCTTCTTTCCCTCCTCCCTCCTTCCCTCCCTCTAGGACATGGAGGAGGCAGTGTGCAGCCTGCACGGCCCCAGACCTGGCCTCCGGGCCTCTCTGCCCCTCAGACCGCATTTCTCTTCTTCATAGGAGCATCTCAGGCTGCAATGGAATGATTTCGTCCTGCGTGTGCTCGCCGACCATCCGCCTCCCTGTGCAATGCCGGCTCCATCTGCTCCCTTCTCTTCTCCATTCCCAGCACCTAGGAGGGCACCTGGGCCACAATGAGCACTCAGTAAATGGCAGCTACTATCGTTGTCCTAAAATACTGGCAGTGTGACAAGGCCTGGGAAAGAATGTGAGAACATGTTCAAGCCTCGTGTTGATTAGGTTTTGCCACGTGAAAATGGGGGAAAATTGAGATGGGTTAAATTTCTCCCAAGGCCAAACTGGTGACTTCACTAGTTATTTGTACTGAAGTAAAAAAAAAAAAAAAAAAAAAATCTTTAATAAACCTGAAAGGAGAGAGTGGGGGATGGGTAAGGGTGCCAGGTCAGGAAGAAGATGCTACAAATGCTTCCCTCCTGGGAATAAATGTTCCCTCCTTCCTGGGGCCCCTGGCAGGGACAACCCATGCTCGGGGACCCCTGGTAATGGTCACTGACTCTTGGGGACCCCTGGCAGTGACGACACACATCAGCACCCCTTTGAATTCTCTGGGAACCCCTGGGACTTCATTGTAAGTACAGGACAAGACAGCTTTTTAATGATTCATGATTCACACTTAGTTTTTTTTTTAAACAAATGCCAGAGGCCATTTTCATGGTATCCTTGGGTTCTACTCTGAAACGCTGTTTCTGGGCTCTGGTTTCAGAGTTTCTGATTTCAACCCTGGGATGACCTCATGGCCCCTTTGCCTTTGGGTGCCAGGTGTTGGTGCAGCTGGTCATGGGCGAGTGGTGCGTCCCCATCTGCAGGCTGAGGAGCCCACACTGGGAATGGCCAGCCTGCCTGCCTGAGGTCATGTAGCCGGAAGGGGTAGAACTGGCACTTGAAAGCTGTCTGTCTGACCCCTTAACCTGTGCTTTCTCATTTGAAATAACGTTCCCTTCACCCAGGGGGCTTTTGAGAATCAACAAACACCACCAAATAAGAAAAGTCAGAACGCCAAAGGCATTAGATCTACCCCAGGAGATCCCTGGAAACGAGATCCCTGGGTGAAGACCAGAGGGAGTGAGGGGACCTGGCTCTGATTCTGGGTCTGCCTTGGACAAGCTGTGTGGCCCTGAGGCTGTCCCTCTGCTTCTACGGCTCTCTGTAGTCCCTGGGGTTAGGTCATTCTTCCCAAAAGGTGACAGACAGATAGGAGACTGGCAATTTGCGCTGTGACTTCAGGGAACACAGAGGACCAGTCATTATGCTAGTTGCTATGTAATTGGAATGTATTAAAACGTACAAAAACACGCTAACCCTGCCATCAGCAGTTCTGCCCCTTGAGCATACCCTGAGGACCCGTTAAAATGCAGATTGCTGCGCCCACCCCTAGCATTTCTGGTCAAGTGGTTCTGGGTGGGGCCCAAGAATCTGCATTTCTAGCAAGGCCTCAGGTGGTGCTGACGCTGCTGGTCCAGGGACCCCACTTTGAGAACTACTGACTAACGTAACACTCGGTGCTATGGGCTCGATGGTGTGCTGGAGGTAGCTATTATTGGCTGACAGGAGCCAACTGTGCTCCGTCCCTTCCCAGTTCCACGTTTGGTGACCTTACATTACTAGCTTGAAACCAGCCATGACGAAAGCATTTACACCGAGGAAATTGGATATCAGCAAATACTGCAAATCAGGGCTCACCCCAGAGCCAGTTGTTAAACAGCACTTCGCTGTTCTAAGCACTTTACATATATGAACTCATTTAATCCTTTCAACCACACTATGCAGTACATGCCATTGGCATTCCCATTCTGCAGATGTGGAAATGGAGGCCCAGGCAGTTTAAATAATTTGCCCAAGGTCACACCACTGTAGAAGACCCAGGCTTTCCATCTCAACAGTCTGGATCCACTCTCTGTGCTGTTATTACTGAGCTATATGGCTCATCCAAACTCTAATTTCATGGATATTGCCTAGGCTAAGGCTAAGAAAAGAAAAACCACAGTAGGTTGATTTTTAAAATATGGACTAAATAATAGTACTGCAGTGTGACAGACAACAGAGGTAGCTCAGGTGGCAGATAGGCTTTCCTGGGTTTATTTATAAGGGAAGGGAGTGCCCTCCTTTGGAGAAGAGGTCCCAAATCATTTCCACAGCGGCAGAGGTTCGTACCAGCAGGCAAGTTGGGGCTTTTGTCAGGAAACTAGTGCTCCACGAGCAGGGAACTCGGGGATCAACGCGCTCCGACGATGTTTCTAGATGTCTGAGATGCTCGTGACGGCTTTGACTTCCAAACAGGGATGCTAAGTCACACTCAACCTACACTTTGGATTTACACACATTCCTTCAAGATCTTATCACTGTGTAAATAGAGACACGGAGACAAAAAAATCCCTCTGATGTAGTGGCTGGAAATGGGAAGACCTGTCTTGGTGGCTTTGAATGAAGAGCTCTGCGGGATGCCGCAGGCTCTCTGCGTCCTTCCAGCTCTGAGAGTTTGCAAAGACCCCGGCTGTGGGCTTTCCATGGGGGAAAGTCGAGGCAGGACCAGAACCAGGGCTGGCGCCCAGTCTTGGATGTACTGGGCATTTCATGGGCATTAAGTGCATACATTACAAGGACCACCCGCTGACTGAGGCTCAGGGAAGCTAAAAATAGAGCAATAATAGATAAGTCCAGAAGCCAAACTCAGGACCCTCTGACCTTAAATTCCTGAAAAGACCCTGTTGATGAGGAAGTGGAGGCTGAAATCTGAAGGCTGAGTAGCCACTGTCCATGGAAGACCTGGGATGTTTTGGCAAGCACTGTGGTCAGTTGAATAACGGCGTCCTAAGTTGCCCACGTCCTAATCCCTGGAAACTTTGACTGTGGCTTTCTATGGCCAAAGGGACACTGTGTGTGTGATTGAGATTCTTGATATGGGAGGGTTATCCTGAATTGTCCAGGTGTGCCTTATGAAATCACACCTGTCCTTAGAAGAGGGACGCTGAGGGAGATTTGACTACAGAAGTAGATGTGATGATGGGAGAGGAAGGGAGGAAACAGGAAGCAAGTCTTCCCTGTGGCCACAAGCCAGGGGCGCAGCACTCATGGGTTTATCATCTAATCACTCATCTCCTCATTCACTCCCTGCTTCACCAGCTTCACCAGTCATTTCTGATTCATTTCGTTCACGTATTCATTCTTGCAAGTACTGACTGAGCACACATTTAGTGCTAGGAACTGGGTGGGTGAGAAAACACTTCCTGCCCTCAAAGAACACACGCTTTCATGGTGCTCAGAGACCCCTGCGGTGTGAGGGGGTGTACACGCGCCATAGGAGCCCAGGGGAGGAAGCAATCAGGGGCTTCAGAGAGGAGGTGCCGTTTGAGCTAGGCTTCAAAGGTGCACTCACTGATTGATTGATTGATTGATTGATTCATTCATTCATTCATTCATTGTCAGCCAAATACTTATTGAGTGTCAACCATGTGCAGACACTGTTCTAGGTGCTGGGGATACACTGGGGTTCCCATCTTCCTGGGGCTTACAGGCCAGGGAATTGAATTGAACGCGTAGGGATGGGGGTGTGGCCAGCTGCCAGCAACTGGGCCAAAAATACTCAGCGAGTTAAAACTATCAGTGAGAACCACCAGGCCAGGGCCAGCCCCAGGGGCAACCATGACACCTCCTACCCCTGGCGCTTATTGAGCACCTACTGCATACCAAGCACTGTGCTTAGTGCTTTCCCTGACTTTCTCATCCAGGCTTCACAACAGTCCTCAGTGTGTATTCATATGAGCCCCACTTTGCAGATAAGGAAACTGAGGCTTCATGAGGTTAAGCCCTTCCCACCTGTGTGGTTTGCTGTCTCTCCTGTGTGCCCAGGACATTTGTCCATCCTTCCATTATGGTTCTTTGTCCATCCAGTTCCTCTGGAGGGCAAGGACCTCACCTGAACACAGAAAGTGCTCAATACGTTCATAGAGGAGTCTAGCGTCTTCCCTGCACCCCACTCTCCAGTCCTTCCCCCCACAACCCCCGCATCGCAGGTATCTGGCCTTCTACCTTGGAGCGCTTGCTCCCAGCAACTTCCTCCACGGTGAGCTGCCAAGGACTGATAATAGCAAAGAAGTGCCCTTTCCAGGGGAAGAGAAATAATCATGGGACGGAAGCTTCCATCGTGGAATTTCAGGCAGGGGGTAGAGTGGGATATTTTAAGTCCCCACTTTCTTTGCTCCCTGAAGTCAGCCCATAGAATTGGTTGCAATGAGAATATAACGTGTGGAAAGAGCTGAACCCGAGACTTTCTATTTCCGTGTTACTGTGAGTTACTAGCCCATGAGACACCTGCCTGCATTAGCACCCACGTGTCTGCTGGCTCTTGGGTAGGATACCCAATGTCCTGCTCTTATAAAGCCACCCCCAGGCTTAGGACTAACCAGGGGGTCAGTACCCCTTTCTCAGTGGGTCCTTGTTGCTTTAAACATGAGAGAAAAGTCGACAGTAGGAGGGCTTGAAACTATATCCCCTTTCAGGCTGTCCAGGAAATTAAAAGCCAGAGGCTAAGGAGCAGCTGGCCTCTGTTCACTACAGTCATAACAAGAATCCAGCTTTAACCTTGAGTGTGACATTGCCTTCTTCCAGCCTAGTTGAAGTTAGACTGACCCGCATGGGGTGGTGGCCTGTGGGCCTGGAAATCTGCATTTCAGTCACTGCTCTGCCACTCACAGGGCTGTGTGGCCTCAGGCAAGCCACTTCCTCCCTCTGAGTCTCAGCTTCCTCACCTCAGAAGTGAGAGACTACAGATGCAAGTGCCTTTGGGGGCCAGGGAGGTGGGTGAAGCAGGTAGGGAGGTTGTGCTCAGGCTAAGTCAGCTAGGGCCACTGGGCGCCAGCCCTCCCTCCCTTACCGCAAGGGCTTGGGTTTCTAGAGCTTCTGATTTTTCAAGAGAAACCAGACTTTGGATTTGTTTTTTTAATGTTAAGATTTTATCACGTGCACTTTTGCCATTTTAAAGTTTTTTATTATTATTATTATTAATATAACATTCATGCCCCAAAAAGGTGTTCAAATCAAAAGTGTGCAGCTAGATGGATTCGAAAACTGAACACACCGTTCAGCAACCAGATCAAGAAACAGGGCAGACCTGGCCCCCAAATCCCACCTTTTCCCCCACCCCCTCCCTGGAGGTGACTCTTGTCCCAACCTCTAACACTGGACATCCGCTTTGCTGGTTTGTACTAACACTTCACCTACAGGGTGTTCTCTTGGGTCTGTCTTTTTGCTCTCCACATTATGTCTCAAATTGATATAATTTGGGCAAAGTTGTAAATCTTTCCTTCTCACCTTCTGTATCACATTTCATGGTGTGACTACACCACAGTTTATTTAGTCACTCTACCATGATGGGCGTTTGGGTGGTTTCTTGTGGGGGCTACTACGAACAGAGTTGCTAAGAACATTCTAGAACATGCCTTTTGGCGAACACATTTCTCTTGAATGTATCCCAGGAGTGGAACTGCTGGATCATAGGAAGGCAAGCATTCAGAGAAAGATGAATTTTATCTGAAATCTCTATTTTAATAGTGGCAGAACACAATGGATATTTGTTTAAACAAGGCGTCAGCCAAGGAAAACATTCTTCGGGCAGATTAGGCTTGCTGGCGGCATTTCCAACCTTTGGTCTGGGTTGGATTTTACATTCTGTACTAGCCCTCATAGCCTACGATGAGCTTCATTTGTGTTTTGTCTTCTTACGTTTTTATAACTTTTTTCATTACAAAAGAACTATAACCACATCATAGAAAATTCAGAAAATGGAGAAAAGAAAAAAAACGACCACCAGGAGTTCACCTAAAGCAAACACAGCAGTATTTTTGCATATTGTGTCCTAGTGGTTTCTTTTTTCTTTGTACATATGTATTTTTTTCTGACAAATTTGTAGTATTGCTCTGCATAAATCATATATCCTGCCTTTTGACTTAGTCATAAGCGTTTGCGTGTTATCACATCAACTTCCTATCCAGCTATGATCAGTTTTCGATTCGTTTTATTTTCTGGGTAGAGAGAAAAATCCCTGTCTCTCTATTTTTTAGATTTATTATTACATCTACAAATTAAAAAGCTGCTGGTAAGTAGGCTTTTTCTTCTGTAACAATGAGGCTTTATTAGAGGCACATAGGAAAGTGATTTTTAGAAGCATGATATCTGTAACCATACCACTTGGGTTCAAAATCCAGCTGTACGGATTCTCCACTCTATAACATTTCCAGGCCTCAGTTTGCTTTATCTGCAAAATGGAGCTAATAAGTCGCACCTGCCTTGTGAGGATTAAATGAGGTGAAACAGGGAACGTGCTTGCTAGATGGCTTGACATTTTGCAAACATTATTAGCTATAGCAATAACAAATTTTTATGTTTATTTTTCTCCATATAAAAAAGTAATATTTGTTCATCATAGAAACTTTAGAACACTCAGAGAGAACTTCTCCCTGTGCACATTTGTGGGTATATTTTGCCAGTCTTATATTAGCGCTGATGTAATGTGCTGCGTGTATGCCCATTTCTCAAGATTGCACCAAGGGCCTGTTTTGTAACCTGTTTCTCAGTGACCCCAAAATTTCTCTCTCAGTTGTTGATGAGAGACAGTTCTCCGTGGGTGTCTCAGGTTTCTGCATGTCTTACAAGCAGAAGCACTGACCGTCTTTTCCAGGATGTTTGTGTAACAAATGGCCTTAGTGGTCAGTCATGGTGTTTCCCTCTGAGTAAAGAGCACGTCGTTTTCTGCCCCATGTAATGCAGAGCCTCCCTCCAGAACAAAGGTCAGGCAGGCTTCCTTCCCAGCAGAAGAGATTGGGGTTTCCCAAGGTCAGGGGTCCTCAGCAGGGAGAACCATGCTGTGTGTGACATCCACATGGGCCCCTTCATATCGCCCCTGTGGGAACTGGCACAAGAGTAACCGATGCAAATCTATCGCTCCCGCTACCTGCTGTGCTGCGTGTAGCAATGTCCTTTGTCTCAGACCCAAGAATCTCATGTCTTTTACCAGCAGCCATGGAACACGCCGGCCAACTCGTGGGCTTGCACATAGGGTACGGTCTCTGCTCATTCACAGTTCTTGAGAGTTTTTAAGAGTCTTCTCCATCATTAGCTCCAATGACTGCACAGTTTTCCCTTATCTGGCTTTTCCATCACTCTTTGGACCAATCTCCCATTGTTGGGAAGGCATGTTGTTTTCCATTTTTTTCTTTACTCTTTTAAACAATGCAATGAGCAGTCTAGCAGCTAAGCTTTGCTCTCATGTGACTCTTTCCGTGCCACCAATCAGAAATTCTGAGGAGCTGAGTGACAAGACCCCTGATACTGGCATTTCAGCATGCCCATCGTAGATTAAGGCCTACTGATCCTGAGTCACTGGGATTTGCTCTGTCCCCAGATCCTGAGCTCTTTGAGGGGAGGGATGGCCTCATCTTTGTGTCCCTAGTAGCTGGCACATAGTAGGTGCTCATCCAATGTTAGTGGAACTTGAATAAAGACTGTATATAAAATCGAGAGGATGTGTCAAGTTGCTGTATTTCATGGCATTGAATCTGCTGGTTCTCTCTCATCACCACCGTACCCCAAGAGATGTTCTGAGAATCACAAAATCACATCTAGCATAAGAAGCTAGGCATAAGGCCAAGGAAAACTGGGACTTGGGGTGGGGGCTGCACTGGGACCTCAGTCTGTTCCTTGACTCCCCAAATCATCCCCACAGTGAACCTCTCGGAAAGGTGATTATAATGTTTTACTATCACTTTCTATTGCGATATAACATATACAGAGAAGTGCACACATTTGAGATATACAGCTCAGTGAATGCTCACACACTGAACTCAACCACGTGATTGCGAAACCCACGAGAAACCCAACATTACCAGCCCCCACCCTTACCTCGCACCCCCTAGGAGTGCCCCGCAATGGTAAGTATTATCCTGACTTCCGACACCATAGAGTCATCGTTTTGCTTTTCTACACGAAGTACACGCTGTGTGATCTTTTGTGTCTGGCTTCTTTCATTCGGAATTACATTTGTGAGATCCAGCCCTGTTGTCGTGTGTAGTCGCAAGTCATTCTTTCTTCTACGTCGTTTTCTGTCACAGGGATAAGACCACATTTATTTAACCATTTGACTGTTGGTTGGCATCTGGGGAGTTTCCACGGTGAGGCTCTTGAGCGTAGTGGTGCTAAGAACATTCTAGTACAAGTTCTCACAGATGTACGCATTCCCGTTGAATGTATACCAAGGAGTGGAATTGCTGGCTTATGGTGTATGTCTGTGTTCAGCTTTATTCGATATTCCCAAGTGGTTAGAAAATGTTTATTCAGTGAATGGCTTTCTGGAGTCAAAGAATCAGGGTGATGGATGAATAGAAATAATAGCTACCGTCAGGGCTGACCTCACGGGCAATCTCTGCTCAGAGTGGCCTATGCTGGGGTTTAATGCTCCGTGGTCTCTGTCTTGAAATTCTCAATAATTTTTATCGTTGCATTTGTGTTTTGCAAGGGAAGTGTGATGGGACAACCAAGCATGCATCAGGAGCTTGGCGGTCCTGTCTACCCCGGCCTCCCTGCCTCCCTGCCTCCCAGAATGAGTTCTCAGAAACCCAGGCCCTTACCACTACCCCTCCCACACTGCTGCTCTTCACCCACTTACCTTGCGAGCATCCTGTGCCCATGGGAGCATGCCATTAAATAACAGATTAGTACAGAAGAAAGGAAAAGGGGTTTTCTGCCTTTTGAACAAGGGGCCACGCGTTTTCCTTTTGCCCTGGACCCCCAGATTATATAACCAGTCCTGGCTGGAGTTTACCCCACACTCATTGGGGTCCGGGCCCTCTGCCAAGCACTTCACACGTATGGTCACACTGAACCTGTTTCCACCCCTATGAAATCAGCATCATTGTCACCTGATTTTGGCGGAAAGAAGACAGAGGCAGGAAGCTTGGAAATAACCCTCCTGAGTGGTAGCTGGGAAGTGGGCATTGGGCAGATTTGCAGCCTGCTGAGACTGTCCCCAAAGCCAGTGTTCATGACCCAGCCTCCCCACAGATTCCGGACCCCTCAAACAGGGAGGGTAAGATTGTAAAGGGGACATGAAGAGTCTCCTGGAGAAGGAACCCTGCAGCCTTGGGCGTCAGTCAGAGCAGTGTCCGCAGAAGGCCTGGATGGCACTTTTGGCTGGGGTGGGTGGTGGGTTGGCAGTCTCCCGGGGTTGGCGAGGGGGGAGGGGAGGATAGCAGCCTGAAGGGACCAAGTGGCTCCTGCAATGTGCAGCCAAGGATGGGCAGCAGCCATTTCAGAGCGTGGAAAGCTTTATAAAATGCTCATGAGGGTGCGATTCATAATGCATGAGAGGTCAGGTGGGGGTGCCCCACCGGACACAGGGCCTTTGTTCTCAGCGGGGTCTGAGGGAGCACTTTCCTCGCAATCATCTCAGAGGAAGGAAGCAAAGAAGATTTATCTCCCAGAGTCTAAGCAACTTCCTTTGGGGAGGCCGCTATCTGTCCCGCACAGAACTCTGAATGCTCCCCAGAGAATGCTTTGCAATGTTACTAAGGGTCAGACTTTGAAGGATCAAAGATATATAGCTTGCTTACAGCATCTTAGAAAACGTACATTCTATTGTGTGCACGTGTGTGTATGTGTGTGTGTGGAGCTTCTTTCCAGACCAGCCATTTGCACAGATATTTTGCATTGTTCATCTCCCAGCCTCTTTGTGAAGTTTTGTTTATTTGGTTTGGTTTGGTTTGGTTTTAAACAAGAGGAGAAAGAAAATTAGGAGAGCAGATAGAATTTTCCCCAGATCAATAGCTCAGCTGGAAATGGTCTGAAGGTTGAAGGTCAACTAATCAATCACCAAATATGTTGTGAGGACCTCCTTCCTAGAAGGGAAGCTCATGGGAGAGTGAGCATGAGACGGTTACGTGGTCAGTTCCGGGCTGCTGCAGCCAGGGGGCTGTTGAATGTGTTTCACAGGAAGTTTCAAAGCAGACTTGGTTTTTGCCAACTGCTGACTCTGTTTTCTGCTTCTACATGGGAGCTGTGTCGGTACCGTGGGACCCTGCCCCCTTGACCACAACAGATTGCATCAGGGCTGGATCCAAGCAGTGCCAGTCAGTGTCTCTGTCCTATAAAATTGTTGTTGGAACTGATTTTAGAACAGAGGAGATGAAATCTTGGGTGGGGTTGACACCATGTTGTCTCATGGTGGGAATACGGCGGGGTGTAGAAATGAAAGTTTGATGATGAGCGGGAAGACGAGAGAGAGGTTAGACATTTATATAATGTATGCGGCGATCACCTCCCGATTAGTCTAGTACCCACCTGGCACTATACAAGGGATTAAGAAATACAAATTAGTAGTTACAAAGTAGTCACAGGGATGTACAGTATGAGAATGTAGTCAATGTTGCAACCAACCACATTTTTTATGCAAGACCAGCTACATAATATGTGGGTCTTAGTGCGACAGGAGATCCTGGGGCCACTTGTTCAAAATTTTTGAGAATTTCAAGGTGGCAACAGCAGAGCATGAAACCAAGTAGGAACCCCTTCTAAGGTGGAGCCCTGTGGGACTGTACAGGTTGCACGCCCTTGGAGCCTGTCCTGGGTTTGTGGGTCTGCAACTAAAAAACCTCGAGCAAGACAGACCAATTGGAAAGGTGGTCTTTCCCTCCGAAGGAAAGGTATTTCAAAATCCTTCCTTGAACTGCAGAAGGCAGCCACAGGCCAAGAAAACTTAGAGGGCAGAAAAAGTGCAGGGTAACTAAGTAAAATGAGAGAAAAGGTATTCCTAGCTCAGGCTTTGAGCAAGAGCCCTGGGGGCGGAGTGGGCGCTGGGAGCAAACTCCTCTAATGCCATCCTGCTGGGACAAGTGCAGACAGAGCCCGGAGTTCAGAGAGGAATGATCCAGGGCAGAGCTGTGCAGCCCAAGAAGCCCAAAGGGGGCCCAACACAGTGCTTGATGATGAAGAAGGGGAGTCTGGACTAGGTCAGGGCAAAGGGAGAGAACTTTCTTTTCGTCCAGTGCAGCTAAGGGGCCCATCAGCAGCATAGAGCGGAGGGCTGAAAAGGACCATTTGCTCCTGTCATTAATATGTCTGCACATCTGCCCTGTGGTGTCTATTGCTATGTTTAATTAACTGTGCAATTAACTGAATGCTGTTCTCACTCTCCATTGTGAGTTCAAAATTCCCATCCAGTCCTTTATAAAATCTCGTTAACAGAAGACGATATATCATGCCTTACTTTTTTTTTGAAAAAAGTCATGTTTATTGAAGCACAATTTACATTCAATAAAAGTCATTCCAAATTCGACCAACACACAATCAAAATGATCAAAATGTAGAAGAGTTCCTTAAAACTCCCTCATGCCCCTTTGCAATCAACCCTGCCCTTAGGAATCCATTGATTGGTTTTGTCAAAAGGGTCAAATGTAATCATGAAAGTGATCTATTGTGGAAAAATCTGAAGAATATAAAACCTAGTTTTTAAAAGGATACTTTAGACCATACCATCTTTAGAATAGTCAAAAGAATGGAATTTTAAAATACTCTTTGTCAATTAAAGCACAGTGGACAAAATTGTCTTAAGATAGTTGTAGAATAGCTAGTCTAGTTACTGTATCAAGCTGGGTGGTAGAAAAATCTCCTTTAAATAACGGCATTGAATTTTATGGAAATTATGGGGCAGATGTATGTTCTTACAGATATTTGACACCTTCTCAAAATTTACTCCTGCTCCCATGAAAGGGACAAAGAGAGCAAAAACTTCTTTGTATATATCAATCGTCACATGTTCAAATATACCTTATCTATGTGACGTGCTTCTTTTCAAGCACCAACCAGCCCCGAAGTGTGTCAGCATCTTGAACTGGACTGAGTCGAGTCACGCCATGACCAAAAAGATGCCTCACTCTTTGAATTGGATCCAACCCATCTGTGTGAGGCAGTCTCGTTGCTGGGGCTCAAGTGGCTGGGGAGAGGTTGGCAGTGTCCATAATAGGGGTTCTTAGGTGCCTTGTCTCTGCCCCCTGGGGAGCACCTCACATTCCAGGCACCTCCCTGGGAGCTGATGGGGCGGGAGGGCACCAGGAGATTGGCTGACCAGGACCACACCACAGACCACAGCCCTATGACATGTCACCCTCTTGGGGTGTCATCAGTCCTGCCCATGAATCAGTAAATTCCTATTAAGAGCTGTCTTGTAATCATTTAGAATTTACTTGATTGAATTAAATGTGGAGGAAATCATGAGAGGTCTTTCACATCCAGTTTCACTGTGTCTGTTGCATTTTCCTGATTGATGGCCCTGGGAATCCTGCTGGAAAAGGAAGTAATGAGTAGTGTGATGCCCTTAGTGTAATGGTTAGGAGATCAGGCTTAGATGGAGGACAGGTCTGGAGGTGAATCACAGCAACGCCACGTAAGGGCTGTGTGGTCTTGGTAAATCACCTAACCTCTCTGAGCCTCAGTTTTCCTCAGCTGTAACATGGGAATAATAATATTTCCTATACCACAAGGTTGCTGTGAGGATTAAAGGAGATAATATAAAGTTAGCTGTACTGACACAAATTATTGTTATTATTGTTATGTTGTCATTCCATCCTGGTTTTTAATAAACACTACTTTTTTTTTCATGTGTTCCTAGGCCATCCATTCTAGGATCTTGCCTGGTGTTAAAAGGAGGTCAATGCATGGAAGTGCTAGCAGGGACCATGTTGTGGTTGTGTCTGTACATGCAGAAAAGAGTTGGCTGGCCCAAGAAGGTTCTCCTTAGAAAGGCCTGCTTATAAGACTGGCCCTCGGTTGATGTCTGGGAACTGGGCATGTGAACTGTTCCCTGCATTCCCTAACTGATAAGGGTATTTTACTGTGCCTAGTCTGTTTGCTCAATGTGCTTTATGCTGAACACCTGCTTTCTTAATGGGGATCTAGGATTTTGGTTCAAGCAAAATGGAGTGTACCTACATGACCAGGCCACAGTAAAACCCTGGACAGTGAGTCTAACGGGCTTCCCAGGCAGACACGTTGCTTGTACATTACTATGGGAAGAGTGTGCTCTGTGTCAACCTTCATGAAAGGGAGAAGCATAAGGAAACCCATGCATGGATTCCTCTAGACTTCATGTACCAGTCAACCGGGGCTGCTATCACGAAATGCCATAGACTGGGGGGCTTACACAACAGATATTTGTTTCCCACCCCTCTGGAGGCTGGGAATACTAGATCAAGGTACCGACTGGTTTGGTTCCTGGTGAGAGCTCCCTCCTGGCTTGTAGACGGTCACCTTCTCCCTGTGTCCCACGTGGAGGAGAAAGAGGGAGCTCCACTCTCTTCTCATAAGGACACTAATCTTATCCTGGGGGCCCTACCTTTCTGACCTCATCTAACCTCCCAAAGACCCCAACTCCAAATACCATCACAATGGGGGTTAGGGTTTCAACATATGAATTTGGAGGGGACGTAACATTCCGTTGATAACACCCCACCTGTGGGTTTTTCCTTTACAATCTGGCTGTGTATCCTGACTCTGTGGCTGAAATAAATCTTAACCGTGAATACAACTATGTGCTAAAAATATGAGTCCTTTTAGTGAATCTCTGAATATGGGGGTGGTCTTGGGGACCTTCCACACAACGTGTATGTGTGTGAGATGCTTTTTGTTTCTGGAAGGTAGTTATGTTATTTTCAATAAGGAACAAATACATATGCTTTAAAATGTTGTCAAATGTGCAGCCACAATGTTATTTCAGTAATAAGATCACGTTCTTGGTGCAGCACCCCCAGTGACAGTTTCCAACAGCTGCTCAGCTGTGTGGCTTCCTTCCTGCTCCTGGCCCTTGGCTCCAACATCCCTCCTGATGATGAGATTGTCAGAACCCACCAACGCCTCCTCCCTTGACTGCAAGCAGGAAATGGCTGGGGTATCCTGGAGTAAGGCCTCGCCCCAGGAAGGGAACTGAGAGTGCATGCAATGAGAAACCAGAACTCCCATATATGGACATGAGAGTTTGAGCAACGGAGCAAGAGGCTTCTAGAATCGGCATTAAGATCCTCAGCCGCTCCTGGGGAATTCCTCTTAGGAATGCTGAGGCAACTGGCCATTCTTTTCAGAAAGGTCACTGCTTATGTCACATTCAGTGTCCCAGTGACTGTCCTGGTTACACTCATGAATGAGAGAATCAGAATGGGGTGATTTCAGCAAGCGGAGTGGACAAAAGGACATTTTGCCAAAAATGCAAATCCAGCAGCCAGATTGCCCATACATTTGCAAGTCAGTAACATTTTATGTTTCTTTGTTCAAGTTCTGGCTTGTCTACTTGGAGGGTGCGTTTGCCTGAAGTTCCCAGAACTGGCCTGGGATGGGGGGGGGGGGATGATACATTTACACAGGACGATGACACCTCTTCCAGTCTGTGGAAATTGTGGAGGGATGAGCAGATGAAAGACAGCAGGAGCAGTTATGGCTCTTAGGAATGCTGCGTAGGATCCCAAAGGGCAGCGGGTTGAGGGAGAGAGGGAGGAGAGTATAGTGGTTAGAACAAGGGCTGGTTGTCAGACTTGGTCCCCCGGTCTGCCTTGACCACGGTGAACTTGGGCAAGTCATGGGACCTCTCTGAGCATCTGTTTCCTCATCTGTAATGTGGTGATGATAGTTGCTACTTCAGAGGGCACTGTGAGGATGAAAGGAAGTTATGCACACCAAGTGCAGGCACTGTTAACTACTAACTCCTCAGGGTTTATCATGATCGAATGTTGAGGGGTGGCGAGTTTCTCCCTTCCTGTGGGCATAAAAGAAGAACAGGGGAAGGGAACTAAACTTTATCTAAGTCAGTAATGTACCAGAAACTTTGCATTTTATTTACTCCAAACAAGTATCGTGTGAGTCAGGGTAGGGCTTTTTAAACTTGAATGTGGTTATGAATTCCCTGGGGATCTTGTTAAACTGTGGATTCTGATTCAGCAGGTCGGTGGGGGTGAGGCTGAGATTCTGCATTTCTTAACAGACTCTCAGACCATGCTGATGCTGCTGGCCCATGAGCACACTCTAAATGACAATAAGATGGGCAACACTTACTGTGCCCATTTCACAGACAAGGAAACTGAGGTTCAATAAGGAAAACCAGGTCTGTCTAACTTTAAAACCTGTACTCTCTCTCCCGTTCTCGTAAAGTTTTCTCAGTGGCTGGATGACATGCTGATTGTCATAGGACAGGAAGATAAATCAGACAGGGTTGGGCAGCATGGATCTGAGGCTCACAGAATGAAGGAGGGGCACAGATTAGGACGTTATTAAAGCAATTCCAATGGGAGCACATACAGTCCTGGAATAGAGGGTGAGAATAGAAAGGTGACAGGTACAGTTAAGCTTTGGAAGTAGAGACTGGAGTGAGGCTTTTGGCAGACTTGGGATGTAATGGGGTCAATGGAGCAGAGTTGAGTCCAGGCAAGCTGCATCTGTATTAGTCAGGGTCAGCACCCAAAGTGTTTCTCCAAAGGAAAGTAATGATGGGGCTATTATTTATAAAGGATGGGATAGTGGATGAAACTAAAACAGGATGGAGCAATGCCCACAAGCTGCAGCAGGGAGCCACTGTAATTCCTAGCCTAAGAGGAGAAGAGGAAAAAATCTACCAGCAGCATCGGAGACAGGCTGACCAATAGGAGCTGTGGCCATGGCCAAAGAATGAAGCCAGAGCAAACCCAGTCTGAGCTGGGGGAAAGGGCACACATAGCCTGGCCTATCTCTCTTCTTAGCCTCTCATCTCCTGCTGGTGTTTCCCATTGGCCAAATACAAGGGAGCCTGAGGGATAAGTTCATGGAAATCAGCTTCCTGGGCCCCAGGGCAAAGAATGGATCTGGAGAATAATCAGCTTGTCCTTGAATCCCACATCTGCTGCTTACCAGGTGGGTGATCTCGGGCCAGAGAGCTATCATCTCTGAGCCTTGGTTTTTGTGACTGTAAAGTAGGCCATATAACAGTACCTTTCCCTTAGAGTTATTGTAAGCATTCAACCAGATAATGTACATTACTGTCTCTTGTAATAACCCAGCTGATCAGGAAAGAAGCTTTGGGAAAAGAAAAAGGTTTTCTTTCTGATGTCGAGAGCTGAAGACACAATGGTTCCACTGGAAGTGTCAGCAGTCCAAGCAGTCCTGTTTTCCAAATACAGAGAGTGCCAAAAAAAAACGTATACACATTTTAAGAAAGGAAAAACCTGTTAAAATCATAATACTCAATATATACCGACAACAAAAGATGAATACAAGTCATGTTTGACTCCTGCAATTACAAGAGTTGCTCAAAGTGGTTACCATCAGTGTCCAGACACTTCTGATTATAGTGAACTATTGCTTGATCAATGTTGACCAAAGTGTCCACTTGTATACATTATTTTGGCACCCCCCCCCCATTAAGAAAACCTCTAGGCCTCTGTAATGTAGTCCTAACCCAGTCCTGAATCACCACCCCCATACTGAAGCATAGCAACTTTCTTCATATTCTGATGGTTTAGATAAAGCGCCGAGACTATGAAAATGCTATTTTATGTGGCTTTTTGCTGTATCTCACCTGATGACTGATGGAGAAAGAGCGAAACGTTTGCAGCAGACAGGAGGCTGCAAAACTACACCTTGTTCCCGTCATTGTCTGCAGTGAAAGACTCCACCATTTTCCTACATGCACATACCAGAAACTCAGGAGGCATCCTTGACCCCACCCCTCACCCTTATGTCTGATTCATCAGTAAGTCCTGTTGATTTTAAGAGCAGCTCACTTCCATTTCCCCCACTCTAGTCTAAGCCCCTACCATCCTTTACCTCCTCACAATTTCCCACTCTTCCCATCTGTTGTCCATACAGCAGCTGAGGTGAGGTTTGTGAAACGCAAATCTTAGTATGTCACTTCCTGTTGAAACCTTTGAATGACTTCCGATTGCTCCAAGAACATCGTCCTACAAGACCTCTCCGGTGCTAGCCTTGCTCATGTCTGTGGCCACCTGTCCTGACCTGTTCTGCTCCGACTAAACTGGCTTCCTTTTGATCCCCCAGACCTAGCCCCCCCCCACTGGTTCTCGCAGTCTGGACTGATTTTCCTTCTCTACCTACTGTCCATCTCCTCCTCCCCGTGTCTCAGGTTTAACTCCCACTGCCTCGGGACACCCCTTGGTCTCTCTGACCAGGTCCCATCCTCTGTTGTACTTTCTCCTGGCCCTATTGTATTCTCCTTCACAGCCCTTCTGCATCCTAACCATCTGCTCGATACTATAGGCCAAGGGGATTTTTTTGCCCTTAGATTCAGTGAGTTTTGATGCTGTTCATGAGCCAAACCTGCTTTTCCTTTCTTTGTGTTTCCAAGGGCAGTGGGTAAGAACATGGATGCCAGAAGCAAATACCCAAGTGTAAATCCCAGCTCAGAGGCCCCTGTGTGATTTCGAGCAAGTCGGTTAACATTTCTGTGCCTCGGTTGCCTCAGATGTAATACTTAATGCCGGAGACTGCCTCCTACAATTGTGGAGATGATTAAATGAATCAATGCCTGTGAAAAGCTCAGATCAGTGTCTGGTATGGAGTAAATGCGATTTTTTGTGCTTGGTATTATTGTATTTTAAAATAACAAACCATACTTGCCCAAAGAACAGACCTCGGTTGGGAAAATTTCTTGAGTCAGCGCCTGGGTGGTCAGAGGAGCCACCTACTCTGCTTAGAACGAGGAGACCTAAGCTCCAGTCTTGGCCTGGCCCTTACTAGCTGTGTGACTTTGCACAGGTTACTAGCTCTTTCTGAGCACCAGTTCTCACATCTGTGACATAAGCTGTCTTTCTTCCCCACAAGATTCTTGAGCATTAAAAAAAATATTGGCTCAAAGGCAATGGCTGGCCGTGAGAATCTCTTCTTTTTAACCAATTATCTAACATTCACACAGGCAAACGAACCATCAGAGAAGTAATCGTGTTTCTCTGAGCTTGGCTCATGCCACCATCGGAAAGCTCTCAGAGCCATTATTAATAGCACAGCCGCAGTCTTTTCCTGTTTTCCATCTTGGGCTGCTGAGGGGCTGGAATTGTCATCTCCACAGTGGGGTTGAAAGAGCATCAGGAACTCTCAGTCTTGACAGAGAAAATAATATGCCCATGGTTCTCCAAAACCTGTAGCGACCCCCTCACATGTGCTGGGCCTCGGGTCACTGGCCCCCACTCCTGGACATCCCATGATGTCCCTGAGCTGAAAGTCTGGGTCTTTGACTGGCTGGGCTGGTGGAGGCTGGATTGTACTTTCTTGGGGGGGATTTGCACGGAATCTGCTTATGCTCTCAGCTTGGCCGGCGCAGCTGAACAAAAGATGGAGGCACAGCCACAGGACTTGTGTGCTACAAGGAGGTGAGGACGGAGGTAGGGAGAAGCAAGAAAGGAGAACCTCCTCCAACCTGGGGTTGAGATGCGTCTCTGAACACAAGGCCCAGGGAGGGACGCTGCCCACCTGCTGTCGTTACATTTCCAAGGAGAGGTTCAGGACAGCTGATGATGGGGACCAGGGCTGAGCATGGAATTGGCACCTCTAAGGCAGAGCTCCTGAAAGTGTGGTCTGGGGACCACACACTGGTCAGGAGGTGCCTTCCTTAGGTTTCTCTGGGCAAATGATCAGCAATTCCCTCAGTTTCATTTTTATACACATACAAGGGATGTTAGGTGTAACACAAGAGGAAGTTATTAAGGAAACGTATTATAATCGTTAAGGTGGTGTCCATGGGACAGGGTGTGGGGACAGAGCCCCAGAAAGCAGTTTCCAGGCTCTCGGCCTCACATAGAAAGGTGCTGGCTCAGGTAGTAAGTGTCCATCAACTGTGATTGGATGGCCATCAGCTGTGGCTAGTTGGCCGTCAGCTGTAACCAGTGAGCCATTGGCCACTAATATAACTGCTGTGGCTACGCTAGCAGCAAATGGGGGCTAGCAAGAAGATGGTGGCTGAGCTAACAAGAGCTGATTGCAGAGAGGCGGTTGCCTCCAGAGAGAATATAGTGATATGACTCCCCTACTTATGGCTCCGCGGGTGTTCCTTTATGGCCTCACCATATCCTGCATTCTCTTGTGGGGAGCAGGAGCAGAGACCCTGCCAGACGCCCCACACGACACAGGGAAAGAAATATTAACAGAAAAGCATGCACGTACTTCTCCAGCCTTCCAAGTAGGACTGATTGCAGGATTGATTGATTGGACTGTTCTTAGATCTTGATAGTTCTGATCAGGGAAATGGGTTATATTTATATGAAAAGGGGGCACAGTGAAAAGATGCAGGAAAGAGAACAGACCTTACAGGGGAGGGAAGGCGGGAGAGAGGCAAGAGCAAGGGTTTTAGGGAGAGAGACTGGGTCAGCAGCTCCTTGTGGTGGCACTTTGGGGAGAGACCAGAGCACGTAGGACACTTGTCATGCTGTGGCCTCCTGTGTCTCTTGAATCCTGTTTCTGTATGTGGGGACACACCTACCTGACGAGTTCGGAGCTAAAAGCCAAGTTGAACTCTGTGTCAGTTCAGGTCCCATGCGAAACGGATGCTGGTTGGAATTAGATGTGCAAGATACTTATAGTGTGTGATGCCACATGATGGATCTGGGGAGAACCTTCTGTCCACAGTTTGGGTCTGACACCCAAGAAAGGAGAAGCGAAAGGAAGTAGGGCTGGGCAGGAAGAGGCTCAGCCAATGGGGCATCAAGGAGGAAGTCTCGGCCAGGCCATCGGGGAGCCCCAGAGCAAAGAAGACCCCTTGGAGGAGCCCCCATAGGGGGCTAGAATGGCCCACTCCGCCATTGGCTGGGAGCAGGAAGGCTGCCAGGTTCTCTGTTGAAGGGACATCTGAGTAGTGCACACCCATGGGTGCCACAAATCCGGGAGCACACAGTAGCCTCAAAGAGGGTGAGTGCAAAAGTCCACTGCAGGAGCCACAGTTAGAAGGTGAAGGTGGGGAGGAGTCTCAGGATGAGGGCTGCAGGAACCCCACGGAAAGGAGGCAGAGTAGTTTCCAAAATGCTGCCATGTGGGCCACCACCTCTCCGCAGGTTCTTAAAGACCTCCTGGGAGCCACAAGGCCCCATGTTCTCCTACAAAGCCTCAGCCAGCGTGCCAACGGTTGGCAGTCACCTTCCCCCCCCCCCCCCCGGTTCTCAATGCTGCTGCGCGTTGAAATCCCGGGTGCCTGAGCCCTGCTTCCCAGAGCTTCTGGTCTATACCAAGAGCGATTGGCAATTTGATCTTTCGACTCAACTACCTATTGGGTCCAACAGACTGTCAGTCCGAGTGTGTGTGTCCCAGCTCAGGGGACCTCCTACTCCTGAGCACTGAGGCCTTGGGACACTCACATTCAGGGTGTCTTTTCAAAGCAAGATCCTTTAGTGTTGGATGTTAGATGTTTTTAAAAGCACTGTCAGATGAACATACTTTTATTTGGGACCAGATCGTTCACTGGTGGCCTCTCCTGGGTGTTGGTGCCCCAGTTTATTTCAGTTTATTCCATGAAATCTACAGGTTGGCAGGTGAGGCCACATCTCAAGGCCACCCGCCCCCCCTGGGGGAGGTGCTGGGTGTGTAGCCACCTGGCTGCCCCTGTCTGGCCCCAGTTTCCTGGTGCATCCCAGTTTCCTGGAGGTGCTGTAATTGAGGCTGTCAGCACCTGTCTCGGGATTGAAGCCAGCCTCCCCCACCAATTTACAGGCCACTGAAATCTCTTAAAGGAGGACACAGTTTTTCTTCCTTTTAGATGAAAGAGGAGACTTAATGAACATAAAATCCCTCAGAGAACAGCGACCTAAGTACTAAGATGTGTGAGCCACAAAGCAGACCTGTGGTGGGTTGAATGGTGGCCCCCAAAAAGATTTGTTCAAGCCCTCATCCCTGGTACCTGTGCCTGTGAACTTATTTGGAAATAGAGACTTTGCAGATGGACTTAAGGATCTCAAGATGAGCTTATCCTGGATTAGGGGGCCTACATCGAATGACTGGTGTTTTATAAGAAACAGAAGTCAGACTCACTCAGAGAAGGCCATGTGACAGCAGAAGCAGCGATTGGAGTAATGTATCTATGAGTTCCATATACCATGGATTGCTAGCAGCCAGCAGAAGCTGGGAGAGAGACATGGAATGGATTCTCCCTCACAGCTTCAAGAGAGAACCAACCCTGCCACCCTCTACCACCTTTATTTTGGACACTGGCCTCTGGGACTGTGAGAGAATCCATTTCTGTTGTTTAAGTCACCCAGTTTGTGGTACTTTGGTACAGCAGCACCAGGAAGAAATACAAGACCCATTCCGGAAAAACCCAGCTGCAAAAACTGGAGGCTGCTACTAACACCTGTCTTCTGAAGAAGGGGCAGGCAGGTAGAGGCTGGGATGCACCGCACACATTTACGGTGGCCCTGCATGTTGCTTTTAGGACCTCTAGGTTGAGGGACAATGCCTGGTGTCTGGGATCTTGTTAAAATGTAGATCCTGAGTCAATAGTCCGGGGTAGGCCTGAGATCCTGTATCTCTAACAGGCTCCCAGGAGATGCTGCTGGTCCTTGGAGCAGTGAGATCTGAGGACGGCGTGTCTCTGTGAGTGCCCCCCTGGACCATCTGTGTCAGCATCACCTGGGATGCTGAGTGAAGATTGGAAATAACCGACGTACCATTCCTGACCTACAGAATCAGACTCCCTGGGCCCGAGCCCTGGAAATTTTGTTTAACTAGCTCCCCACAACAGCCTTACAACCACTAGATTTGGGTGTCTAGGGTGGTCAGGGCTGGGAAGACAGTGGCCCCTGAGGGAGTCTGAGTCCCTTTCTTACAGGGGCAAGGGAAAAAAATCACCTACATTTTTTGAGCACCTATTCTGCCCTGAGCCCTGTAATAGAAAGCCTTATGTTCATTAGTGTATTTAATCCTCAGAACAACTCCTGGGAGGCAGCTCCTATTCTTATCCCCATTTTATAGATGGGGAAGCTGAGGCCTAGAGAGAAGAAGCATCTTACTGTCCCACAAATAAATGCGGCACAGTCAGACCCACAGCCTGACAACATGCTGCCCACAACTTCACACTGTCTGACTGTCCCTCCTTTGGTGGGTCTGAGAGTTCTACTTAAGGCCAGCACTTCTCAAACGTTAATGTGCCTGTCGTGCGGGGGACCCTGCTCGCTGCGCCATGTGTCGTGCGGGGTGACAGGCAGGGTCTCTGGTCCCGCTCCCCACATAAGACGCAGGACATGGTGAGGCCAAAAAGGAACACCCACGGAGCCATAGGTAAGGGAGTCACACCACTATGGTCTCACTGGAGGCTGGATTCACACGACGTGTGACCTGCTGTCTGCTTTTCTGCCAACTGACCGACTGCCCTCGCTAGCTGCAATCCGCCGTGCTAACTGCAATCCGCGCTTGCTAGCTCAGCCACCATCTTCTTGCTAGCCCCCATTTGCTGCTAGTGAAGCCATGGCAGTTATATTAGTGGCCAATGGCTCACTGGTTACAGCTGACGGCCAACTAGCCACAGCTGATGGCCATCCAATCACAGTTGATGACCATTTAGTACCTGAGCCAGCTCCTTTCTATGTGAGGCCGAGAGCCTGGAAACTGCTTTCTGGGGCTCTGTCCCCACAGTGCCTGTGTATCACCTGGTGAAAATGCGGGTCCTGGCTCCCTGGGGATGACATAGTTACCCTTAGAGGAAGCATCCACCGCATGGATTAGGAGCCATCTGCAGGGTCCATCTGAAAACACGCAATGCATACGAAATGAAAGACCAGGCATCTTGGGGAGGCGGGGCAGGGCCAGACCACAGGCAGGGGCCACCTGTTTTTCAGCCAATTTAACACCTGGATAATTGAGACTACGGGTGCAATCAAATTATGGGGCAATTAGCATTTAATAGAGCTAAGAGGCCATGAGCACCTGAGCACCGGTCAATAGGCTTCTTTGAAAGCAAACAGCTGTCCCGTTGCCTCGTTAATCTCGGTAGGCACCCACTTGGCATTATCTTCTCCAAGCAGCTCAGTGGCGCTACCTATGGAAGGCTCAGTCTACATTAGAAATGTCTGGGACAGTGGGGATGCGTCATTAAAAACAGAACGGGGGAAACCTGGTGGGGCCCCTCTTTACAAAATGATGCCCGGAGGGATGGTAGTGGGTGAGCGACTGGAACTGGCAGGGTGAGTGCCTGTGAATAATCCTGGCTCCTCTCTTCCCTCAGAGAAGAATCGTGTTGAGAACCAATCCAAGAAGTCATCAAAGGTCTGTAGGAACTGAGAAATGCAAGTGTTCTACAAAGCAATGCATTCCACTGGCTGCTTTTAAAAGAAACTTGTCTTTCTAAGACTCAGGTGGTAAGCTGATTTTACTTTATGAAACAGTTGAGGATTGTGTTATGATTTCTTTAACATCCTTAGTTGATAAAAGAAGGAGGCAGCCTCATTTCAGCCCTTTGATGTTCTAAGTAGTCCGTGAAATCCACAAATCTGGAAACCTCTGCATCCGGGCTGTTTGTATAAAATACATGTACAAGGGTGTTAAATGCAGCATTACACATAAAACTGAAAGAGGGGAAGCAACTGAAATACTCATCTGTAGGGGATTGGCTCAATTTTATATTCTTAAACAGTGGCATGTTGTGAAAAGAGGTATGTGGGAGCTCCATAACATTGTTAAAAGGAGAAAAAAGACAAGGTGTGAAACCAGTGGGCTTTTGGTGTGTTTAAGAGGTACAGATGGAGGTGAATATGGTGTGGGGACAGCGCCCCAGAAAGCAGTTTCCAGGCTCTCGGCCTCACATAGAAAGGTGCTGGCTCAGGTAGTAAATGGCCACCAGCTGTGATTGGATGGCCATCAGCTGTGGCTAGTTGGCCGTCAGCTGTAACCAGTGAGCCATTGGCCACTAATATAACTGCTGTGGCTATGCTAGCAGAAAATGGGGGCTAGCAAGAAGATGGTGGCTGAGCCTGCAAGCACAGATTACAGTTAGGATGGCGTGTTGCAGACAGTGTGGCTCCTGCTTCCTGTGTCTCCAACCCAGCCGCCAGCGAGAATATAGTGGTGTGACTCCCCTACCTATGGCTCCGTGGGTTTTCCTTTTTGGCCTCACCATGTCCTGCGTTCTTATGTGGGGAGCGGGACCAGAGACCCCGCCTGACACCCTACATGACAAATGGCGCAGCAAGCAGGGTCTCCCGCACTACACATGGCGCAGCGAGCAGGGTACAGTGCCAGCCAAAGCCCTCTGAAGGGCGGTGGAGCAGTTTATGTGTATGAACACCCAGTCTGAGGAAGACCAGGAGGAGCAGCTGCCGGAGAGCTGGACCCCCATGGAGGGGTGGGAAGACGTGCACGATTCTCCAACCAACATAGGCTGGAGAAAGCAAAGGTCCTTGCGGCCCTGTAGACTGGGAAGTGCTTGCTGAGGCCCTCACCCCCAGTTTGGGAAGGACTTGGAGCCCTCGCCCTGTGGAGATGGCACACATTGTGAGGCTAATGCCCAACCCTGGAGAATGACTGTGGACTATGGGGAATGGGCTCCATCCCTAATTTAATGGACCGCTTGACTGTTTGCTTGGGATCGTACCACCATGTAGTTGAACTGGTGGATATTTGTTTTGTGGCTTGACCGGCCACTATTGAGAATATATAAGCACCTTGACTGTGAGCCGCTGTTGTTCCAGCAGGGTACCCTGAGAGGCCCAGAGAGAGTGGCAGTGCCCTGAGAGCCCTGGCTGAGTCCAGGAAGTCTGGCTGTGCCCAGAGAGAGTGGCAGTGCCCTGAGAGGCCCTGGCTGTGCCCAGGGAGACTGGTGGTACCCTAAGAAGCCCAGTAAGTCTGGCTGTGCCCAGAAGCACTGGTGGTGCCCTGAGAAACCCTGGCTGTGTCCAGAGAGCCTGGCTGTGTCCAGGGTATTGCATTCACCTCCTGGCTCCTCGCACAGGGCCCCTCGCGGAAGATACTTATCGCGTAGATTGTGAGGCGAGAGCCTGTAGGGGTGGAGTGTGGGGACAGAGCCCCAGAAAGCAGTTTCCCACCAGTGCCCTGAGAAACCCTGGCTGTGCCCGGGGAGACTGGTGGTACCCTAAGAAGCCCAGTAAGTCTGGCTGTGCCCAGAAGCACTGGTGGCGTCCTGAGAAACCCTGGCTGTGTTCAGGATATTGCATTAACCTTCTGGCTCCTCGCACAGGGCCCCTCGCGGAAGATACTTGTCGCGTAGATTGTGAGGCGAGAGCTTGTAGTGGTGGAGTGTGGGGACAGAGCCCCAGAAAGCAGTTTCCAGGCTCTCGGCCTCACATAGAAAGGTGCTGGCTCAGGTAGTAAATGGCCATCAACTGTGGCTAGTTGGCTATCAGCTGTAACCAGTGAGCCATTGGCCACTAATATAACTGCTGTGGCTACGCTAGCAGAAAAATGGGGGCTAGCAAGAAGATGGTGGCTGGCAAGCGTGGATTGCTGTTAGGACGGCGGGTTGCAGATTGTGTGGCTCCTGCTTCCTGTGTCTCCAACCCAGCCACTAGCGAGAATATAGTGGTCTGACTCCCCTACCTATGGCTCCATGGGTGTTCCTTTTTGGCCTCACCGTATCCTGCGTTCTTATGTGGGGAGTGGGACCAGAGACCCCGCAGGCTGCCCCGCATGACAAATGGCGCAGCGAGCAGAGTCTCCCACACGACATATGGAGTCAAAGCAGAACTTGGGAAAATCCGTGAGAAGCTACTGTCAGTGGCTGCCTTTGGGGAGCAGGACTGGAAACCAAAGTGGAGAGGAGATTTCTTTATTACATCCTCTCTTGGACGGTTTGAACTTATTGTGTTTGTGTATTAATGTTTCAACAAACAAGTTAATTAACCAAGTCAGTGTGTGGGACCATCGTTATGTGGAGGTCCAGGAAGGAAATTCTGGCTTGTGGCTGTTGATGTGGGATTTTGCTCCTTGGCACCTCAGCATAAAGAGAGCTGATAGCTCTTAATATCCCTGGCTGGTTTGTATGGAGGCTGTTAAAATGTTCGCAGAGCTCAGAACCCACACCCCTTTTAGGCTCTGCTTCTCAAACTTGAGCTGTATCTGAATCACTAGGAAGGCTGCTTAAAACACAGATTGCCTGGTCCCACCTGAGTCCGTGCCTGACTCAGGAGGTCTGACTGGGGCGCGAGGACCTGCATTTCTCACACCCTCCCGGGGGATGCTGACCGACTGGTCCAGGATTGCACCTTGAGGACCACAGCTTTGAGGGCTCCAACTCGGGTGCTGGGCATTTCTCTCCCAAATAACGTGCTCGCCCTTCCCCACCCAGCACTAGGCAGCAGGTGGGGCTTCACCGGCCTGCTAGGTTATGGTTCCCTGGGAAAGCAGGGCAGGGAGTCCAGCCCATCAGCAGCTGTGAGCCCTCAGGAGTGTTAAGAGAACCCATGCCTGCACTCCACCCTAGCCTGGTTACATCAGAACCTTTCAGCAGGGGCTCTGACGTCAGGTTGTTTAAAAAACACCACAGGTGAATTTTGAATGTGGACAGTGCATGAATGTCCTGTGGCTACTGTAGCAAAGTACTGCTATCTGGGAGGCTGACCAACAGAAATGTATTGTGTCACAGCTCTGGAGAACGGGAATCCAAAATCAAGGTGGCTCTCAGCAGGGCTGGTTCCTCTCTAGGGCTGTGAGGGAAGTGTCTGTTCAGGCCTCTCTCCTTGGCTTGCAAACAGCTGCCTTCTCTCTCTTCACGTGGTCCTCTCTGCCTGTCTGTCTCTGTGGCTATTTTTTTAAATAAGGACCCAGGCATATTGGATTAGGGCCCACCCTACTCCAGTATGACCTCATCTGAACTAATTAATTACATCTGCAAGGACTGTGTTCCCAAATGAGGTCACATTCTGAGGTCCCGAGGGTTAGGCTTCAACATATGAATTTGGGGGGACATAATTCAACAAATACCAGACTGGGTATAAAGTTTGCTTCTCAAACTGTAATGTGCACACGAATTACGTGAGGACCTTAGTAAGATGTAGATTCTGACTCAGTAGGTCTGGGGCAAGTCCTGAGCCTCTGTATTTATAACCAGAGTCCAGACGATAGATCAGATTATAGTAAGGAATTATTAATTTTGTTAGGTGTAATCATGATATTGTGGTTGGGTAAGAAAGTGTCATATTTTACAACGAGAGGCAGACGGACATATTAAGGCTGAAATGTCAGGATGAGTACCATGTTCTTTCAAATACTCCCATGAACGGTAGGAAATATGGACCCATGTTAACAATTGTTAAATCTAAGTGCTGGGTATATGGAGGTTTGTTGTATTAGTCTGCTTTTTCTCACGTTAGAAATTTTTCATTAAAAAAAAAAAGCTTTCCAGGGGACTCTAAAGTGCTATGGGGGCTAAGGACTTCTGGGATGGATGGAAAGTCAGATGGGGGATGGGAGCACTTGGCTGTTGGGTTCCAGGGCCCACTCCCGAGTTCTCTAACTGGGAAAAAGAGCTGCATGCATCAGCGCCTTGTGTGTGTCAGCACTTTCTTTTTCTACCACTGCCATTTCCTTCTGTTTGCCTCTAGAGTGAGTTCTGGGAGGTATCAGGAAGAGGGTGAGATTCTGGGAACCCGATGCCTATTCTGGGGGGCTGGGGACCATTTAGGTTTCTGAGCTGCATGCTTTGCTTCTGGGTCCCCACCCCTTAGCATAATGCCCAACACACAGCAGGCACTCAATAAATGCATTGAATGAATGAACAATTGTACTGTTACTCTTAAGACCTGGTCTATTCTAGAGGAGCCAGGCTCGGCGAGAGCAGGTGACCTCTCCCAAACGGCTGAGCTGGGTCTGAACTTCAAAGCCAGCACTGCCCAGTGGAAATAGGATGCGAGCCCCATACATGAGTCTAAATTTTCTAGTAGCCACATTTTAAAAGGGAAAAGAAATGGGTGGCATTAATCTTAATAATATATTTAACCCAATAGAGCTAAGATATTATTTCAGCATGTCACCTGTATTTTAAAATTATGGAGAGGTGACCCGAGGGAAATCTTTGTGGTGAGGGACTAGTTCTATATCTTGATTGTAGTGGTGGTTACATGAATCTACATGTGTGATAAAAGGACACAGAATTAGACACACATGCACCCATGTCAGTTTCCTGGTTTTGATACTGTATGATAATTATGTGAGGTGTTACCATAGGGTGAAACTGAGTGTAGGGTACATGGGACCTCTGTGTGCTATCTTTGCAACTTCCCGGGAACCTATCATTATTTCAAAATAAAGTTAAAGAATTGAGCTATTTTACAACTAAAAATAATTTTTTTAACTTAAAAAATTAAAAAGCCGAGTCTCTGAGCTCTGGTGTGCACATCTCAGTTTGGACCAGTTCAAGTGTTTCGTAGCCACTCTGCCCATGGCTGCTGGGGCGGGGCGAAGCATAACTGTTGTCTTCTTCCCTCCAGCTCAGCATTCAAGGAGGTGGATTCCTGGAGGTCTGTTTGGGTTGACTGATAGACAAGATACTTACCTTACCTTAAATAAGTTACTGCCCTCATCTGAGCCTCAGTTATCCTAATCTGTAAAGTGGGACTAATAAAGGTCCTCATCCTACCCAGTTGTGAGGGTTAAATGAGCTACTGTGCCCTGGGTACTTACTGTGTTTCCCCGAAAATAAGACCAGGTCTTCATATTAATTTTTGCTTCAGAAGATGCCTTAGGGTGTATTTTCAGGGGATGTCTCACTTTTTCATGTACAACAATCTACATTTACTCAAATACAGTCATGTTATCTTCTTCTAGAACATCGTCATACCATACTAAATATGTCCGTCTGGCTGATGACCTTAACTGGGGCTTATTTTCGGGGTAGGTCTTATTTTTGGATACTTAGGGCCTGGACCATAGTTTGCCTGTAGTCGATATTTATTAGTGTTGCCATATTTGAAATGGGAAGTAGTAGCTTTATCTGGTTCCCCTCGTGTTACAATACCTACTGCCTCTCTCTGCTGGTCTTCCGCAAGCAACGCATGCTGGAGCATCCCTTCTCCTTTCAGCTGCTGGACAGGAAGTAGGAAGACCTCCCCCATGTATCTTTGGTGGCTCACTCCCGGTTGCCGTAGCTACACTGTCCCTTAAAGAAAGATGGCGAGCTGGCTGCAGGCTTGAGGGCCAGACCTTCTGCAAAGAGGATTTTGAAACCGAGGACTTCCTTTACGAAGCTTGGGCTGCACTTTGCAGTGGGCGGCTGCTTTTCACCATATAAGGCAATTGCTTGACAAGCCGGGGACAGGTGAGCTGGCAGCTGCGTGCAGGGCCTCTCTCAGCTAAGCCACAAAGACGCTTTCAACTGAGTCTGTGTGCAAGAGATCTTAGTAACGAGGAGATTTTTGACACCTTTTATGGTTTTAGAAGAAGAAAAAAGACCTGCATACCACAAAAGCAGAAACACGAAGATTTATCATGGTGAGAAACGGTGGTTTGACCTCATAGAGACACTGCAAAACCAGGATGTAACTCACATTGCAGAGCAGAAGACTCACAAAATACCCTGGAGGAGGCTGTGTGCACCCCCCTTCTCCCCGGGGTTACTGCCGGGTGGCAAGAGATGGTCAGAGGAATCAACTGTAGAATTTAAGCAGGGGTGGGGTGGGGGGTTGGATGGCTCATAAGCCCCCTCCCCTCCTGAACTTCAAGGTGCTTCCTTGGGGGCCTTCCTGGCTTCTAACGAAGTTAGGTTTTCCCACACTGCCCTTGAACCCTGTTCTGTCTTAAAAGGACTTGATCCATCTTGGTCTTCACTTCTTCATCTGGGCATCTGAGGTGAGGGTGGAGAGGGGGCAGGAAGCTGTCTGGGAGGTGGGATTTGAGCTCAGGCCTGAAGAGTGAAGGGAAGGGCCTGAGCAAAGGCTCTGAGCTGGGGAACTGGAGTGCTCCCAGAACAGAACAGCCATGCGTGTGGGGAGAGATGGCCCGGTCCAGGGCATGGGAACTGCGGAGGCTACCTGAGATGGTGGAGAGTCGCTGAAGGATTTTTAAGCAACTGAGAAGTGGGCTCTCGCTGATGACTACAAGGAAGGTGGCATAGACAAATGGGGAGCAACAAACTGTTCATTCAGCCATCTCTTGAGCACCTCCTTCTGGACAAGTGCAGGGCCAGGCGTGGGGACACATGCAATGCCCTCTGTCACGGCGCTGTATCCTGGTGCTTACAGGGCACAGTGACATCATCCCTTCTCGCCCTTTTCTCTGGCTGTCCTCTCCTTCCCATAACCCCTTTAATGACACTGATGGAATTTTACTTGGATAGTTGGAGACGTGGGAAGAGGCAGGAACCCCAAGTAATTGTCTTATGCTTGAAACTTCAAAAACGACTGGACTGCAAGTCTCCACTTCGTTCCCATGCCATGCGACTAGGCCTCCCCACCTTCCACACGGTCCTAACTGAACTGGGGGTGGCAGGCAATGGTTTAAAAAAGGAAAACCTTAAAAAAGTATATGATCCAAAGAGTACTATACGGAAAGGGGAAGGAGAAGGAACGTACAGTGGAGAAACCAGACAGACAGGATCTCGGTCAGGTGGTCAAGGTCAACACCAACGGTGATAAGTCATGGTGATGGCATGTGCCCTTGATATGGGATGATGAAAAGGGCATCATCCGCCAAACCCACAACTTCAGTCTAATCAAGAGAAAAAAGACAAATTCCAATAGAGGGGCACCTTACAAAACACCTGACCATGCCTTCAAACTGTCAAGGTCATGAAAAACAAGGAGAGTCTGAGAAACGGTCACAGCCCAGAGATGTCTAAGGAGACCTGACAAAGAAACACAATGTGGGGTCCATATTGGTTCATCAATGGTAACAAATGTAACCTACTGATGTACGACGTTAGTCATAGGGGATAGTGGGTGTGGGATATGCAGGAACTCTGTGTGTCATATTCTCAACGATTTTGTAAATCTAAAACTACTCACATTTTTAGACACCATGCCCCTCGCTCTGTATTTTGTGGCAGTCGTGAGCGCCACCTTGTGAGCATACAGCTGCATTAGCTGTGTGGAGTCCCCACAGAAAGAAACCAGAAGGTAGGGGCATAGACTCTGGGCTTGGGAAATGGAAAAGGCCAATTTCTTGACCTGCAGTGGCTCCTAAGTCAATGGGAAGGGGGAACAGGGGATGCAAAGCAAATGCAGGACTCTTCATTACAGCTGGCATTTATTTGCACCTTGGCTTTGGGCCAGAGACTGAGCTGATCTATCCCATTGTCATTGGTCCAAGGAAACCCTGTGGGATGTAATCATGACATCAGCTTTATTTCCCACTGCCCATGGAACCTGTTCAGGGGTGATGGAGCAGCCCTCTTTTTCCTGGATGAACCGCTCAGCCTTTCCCTATGATTTTTTATGTCCATTCTTAGGAAATTGTGTTGGTGTCTTAATGCATTAATTCATTAATTAAAAACATCCAGTCCTAGCTAATAAAGCTTGGACCTTGATTTAACATGAAATCTTCTCCCCTCCTTTCCGGAGCCCATTCTGGACAGCACAGGGAGTGTGTTTTTTTTTTTGTCTCTTCCTTGCTTCCTTTGTCCACTGTCGCTGCTGTTTTTGGCTGGGGTTGCCAGATAAAACCAGGATGTTCAGTTAAATGTGTATTCCAGATGAACAACGGATACTTTATGTTTAGTATAAGAATGTCCCACGCAATATTTGGGGCTCTTTATATTAAAATGTTATTCATTGTTTATCTGAGATTTGAATTTATCTGGGTGTCCTCTATCTCTCTTTGCTCCATCTGGTAACCCTATTTCTGACCCCCCCAGAGGCTGGAAGGAGAGGTGGCGGGCAGAAAGTTTTTACTTGACGTACAGTGGTTTATTAGTTTCCCCTTGCTGCTGTAACAAATGACCACAAATTTAGTGGTTTAAGATAACATTAATTTATTCTCCTACAGCTCTGGAGCTCAGAAGTCTAGAATCAAGCTGATGGCAGGGCTGCCTTCCCTTTGGAGGTTCTAGAGCAGGATCTCTTCCTTCTTCTTTCCCAGATGCTAAAAGTCAGTCCCCCATCTTCAAGCCAGTATCATAGCGTTTTCCGGTTCCTCCTTCCCTCTTTGCCTCCCATTCCCCTTCCATGGTCACATCTCCTCCTCTGACCCTCCTGCCTCCCTTTTATAAGGACCTGTGATGACACTGGGCCCACCTGGGTCACCAGGGTGATCTCCCCATCTCAAGATCTTTCACTTAATCACACCTGCAAAGTGCCTTTTGCCATTTATGGCGACATAGTCACACGTTCTGGGAATCGGGACTTGGACGTCTTTGGGGGCTGTTATTCAGCCTCCCACGGGTGGCAAGCTGCCTTCCAGCGATGTGGGCCTGGCCCAGTTTCAAGCTGACTTTGAGCTCATGGCTGCTTCTGTGCGTCCTTGGAGGCCTTTTTGCCCATAGCTACTCCCTTCACTGGGCAGTGCCCATT
Source organism: Rhinolophus sinicus (assembly GCF_057876585.1). NCBI lineage: Eukaryota > Metazoa > Chordata > Mammalia > Chiroptera > Rhinolophidae > Rhinolophus > Rhinolophus sinicus. The sequence continues at coordinate 52,889,707 of NC_142508.1, forward strand.
CTCTGGTGGCTCCCAGTGTGCCCCAGCTGGCTGATGCCCCTGTAGCTTGTTACTGCTGGGCCCCGGGGAGAGTCCCCCTTTCACTGTGACGCCTGGTGGCTGAGCCAACCGTGCATTCTGAATCCTGTCTCAGATCCTGACCAGCTGCTGGGTGGCAGGGCGGTCCATGAAAGGAGCAGGCCCCACTCTGCTGCCCCTATGCCTCACCTACTGTGCATGTGATGTGGACATTGGTTGGAGCTCTCAGAGAGGTACCATGGAAGCCTTCATCTGGCTTTGGCCCTGAGGTGAGAGGCAGGCTCCTCGCCTACTCCTGGGGAAGTGGACTCAACTCTCCCACAAGTCTCTCCCTAGGTCCCCCCTCATCTTCACGAGCTTGACCCTTTTACAACTTCCTTCTGGAAGGGATTAACCCTCCCTGGAGTAGAGATGTGAGCTCATGTGATGGAAGGTAGTGGAAGGGCAGCTAGTCAGCAGGAACAGCATGTGCAAAGGCATAGAGCAGAGAAAGAGTAGCTTGGTGGGATTGGGGGAGATGGTGAGTGGGTGGAAGGCCCCAAGAGAAAGCCAAAACATGGAGAGGGCCAGATGGTCAAGGGTATTGGCCCAAGAGGCCAACGTGATAGAATGAGCTATGTTTTCTGGGTCCATGATGAGCTCTGGTATGGGGGAAGAGATGGTCAGCTTGGGAGAGGGCTCCCCAAACCAAGAGTGTTCTCAGTAGTCACAGAAGGCCTGGGCATGAGCTATGTTCTAGCTGGCTGACTACAGCCAGGCTAGTTAACCCTCTAGCCCTCAGTTTCCTCATCTGTAAAATGGGGGCAGGGGAGATGATAAACTTACCCAGTAAAGTTGTTGTGGGTGTCTATAGAACAAATCAATCATGTAATGAATGTAGCACGTACCTGGCACCTGGTGGGTGCTGTGCACTTGTAAGCTGTCCCCGTGGTCAGTCTCCAGTGGCAGCTCATATAGGGTACCTGTTTTGTACCTAGGTGAGCCAGGATTAGTCTGAGGGTACTTGGGGCAGGGTCTGGCATAGAGAGAGGTTGCTGGGGTTTCCTGCTTGGCAGTGGCCCTCCTCAGGGCCTTGCCCGGAAGCTGGGCCATGCAGCCCAAACCATGGGATTCCTTGGATGGTTCTAGAGAGGGCTATTTGGCGGCCATGGAATGTATGGGGATGAGAGATAGCGGATGCCCAGCTGTGAGAGAGCCAGGCAGGAGGTTCAGCTCCTCTGGGGGGGGGGGGGGGTCAGAATTAGACTTGGAAGACCTGGCAGGGTGTCGCTGGCAGAGACCACCCTAGATGGTAGGGCCAGTCTGGCCAGGATCCCTGGGCGCTAAGGAGGAATCAACACACTAAGTTGACATCAGGGGCAGCTGGAGAGGATACTGATCCCCTGGGAGCAGCGACTGGTTGAAAGAGCGTAACGGATGGATATCCAATGATGACAACGGTCTCATTTCATATGTAGAATTTCGAATAATATAAATCTCCCCCAATTAAAAAAAATAATCAAAATACTTTCCAAGCCAGGGAGCAGATGGGATTGTAAACTGTTTATGCCGTGGCCACAGAGTGGCACCACTTCAGTATCGGGTAACTAGTGCCTTTCTCCACGTTTAAACACCTATGGAGACATTAGTCTTAAATTGCAAGCCCCCTATAGGCAGTGACATACCTGGTGCTTCTGACACGTGTAATGGATCGTTTGTAATGCCCCCTCCATTTAACAAAATTATTTTCGGAAATCATCATGAAATGAAATGAAATGAATAATGGTCAGGAAAAAAATGCAGAGTAAAAATGTTCTTTTGTTGAGTTTTGTATATTTAATCATTCTAGTAAACAGCGTTGAAAAATAAATTCATTAATACATTTTATATTACAGTATAAAAGGGGGATGATAGTGGATTAATTTATAATTACATTAACGTATTTTTTGAAGAAAGGGGAAACTTAATACTATATATTTGTGTGGAAGAGTTAATACAGCACACCTGAGACTCTCTTTACAAAGGCCTCCTTATAAGGTTGACCTTAGCTGACATCTGGGAACTCGGCACTTGAACTGTTCCCTGCCTTTCCTAACTGAGATGGGTGGTCACTGTACCTAGACTGTCTGCATACAGAATGTATGGCCGATATGCAACACTTGCTTTCCTTCTGGGAGTCTGGGATCTGGGTAGGTGCCAGGCAGAGGGTGCCTACGTGACCAGCCCCTAATCGAAAACCCTGGGTGCTGAGTCTCTAATGGGCTTTCCTGGGCAGAAATATTGCACATGGTATGGCATTTTTTCATTGCTAGGGGAAGAAGGAGCAATGTGTGATCCTTCCTGGGGAAGGAAACATGGTGGAAGCCTGGGTATGGATTTCTTCGGACACCATCAGTGTCTTTTTCCTTTGCTGGTCCTACTCATTCACTGTAATAAAATTAGCCATGAGCTCAACCGTAGGTTGAGTCCCTAAATCCTTCTAGTGAATCAGCAAGTGTGTGAATGGTCTCAGAGCCCCCTCAAACAATATTGGTCCCTTGTAATAATAATATTATGGTTCCTGTCTAGAACCTTAACTGCAGGTTTGTCAATCACTTCATCAAAATTGACATTTTTTGCATATGCATGTTCAATAGTATAGCCACATGTGTTGTCTATCTTTGCCCGTAGTTGGTGGAAGAACATGTATTTTGTTTAAATAAACTTTATTTTCAGAATAGTTTCGGTATACAGAAAAAATGTGAAGACAGTACAGTCTAAACTCTGTACCCAGTTGCTCACAGCATGAATGGCTTACATTATTGTACATGTTACAAATAATGAATCATTTTTCCTACGTTATTATTAATTAAAGTCCATAATTTATTCCAATTCCTCGTTACCTGTTACTCTTTTTCTGTTCTAGGATCCATCCCATCCAGGATCCCACTTCAGATTTAGTCATCACTTCTCTTTAGGATTCTCTTGGTTGTGAGAGTTATTTGGACTTTCCTTGTTGTGATAACGCTGACTGTTCCAGGCAGTGCTGTCAGGAATTTTGTAGGATGTCCCTCAATTGGGATTGTCTGTTTTTCTCATAGTTAGACTGGGGTTATGGGTTTTGGGGCAGAAGACCCCAGAAGTAAAGTGCCATTTCCATCTCATCATATCAAGGGTCCAAACTATCAGCGTCATTTATCACTGTTGTGTTGACCTTGATCCCCTGCCTGAGGTAGCATTTGTCAGGATAGTTAAGGCCCCTCTCCCACGTCCATCCTGTCCTCGTTGGAAGGAGCTCGCTGTGCACAGCCGTACCTAAGGAGAGGGGAGCTACACTCCACCTCCGTGACTGCAGAGTACCTACGTAATTATTGGGGTTCTTTTGAAAGGGAGATTTGCCTTTCCTTCTGTAGTTATTTATTTAGTCAATCATACATATTATAAACAAGTTTATCCACATTTCTTTCATGAAGCAAGAGCTATACAAACAGAAAAAGCCTTAAATGGAAGGCTATGTTGGACAGAGAATCATACGAATTTCATTCCAGACTACATTCCAGAAACTGAAAAACTGTCCACGGCTTTGTGTCTTTGGGATCCATTCTAAAAGCTTTTAGACTGCTCCACAGTTGAGAATGTTTAACCATAAAACCTCCACGTGACATATAATGACAGCATTGAAGTAGCCTGAGGTCTGTTTCTTGGACTTTTCAATATCTGTTTATTTCAAACCTACTCTTTTAATGGAGGTATAGGTTCTACAATATGGGCTGGAGACCCACACCGCACCCTAAGTGAGCTCAGAAAATTCTGGATATTTCAAACTTTTGAGATGAATGCTTGTGTGTTGGGAGCCAGATCCATACCTGGGAGTTCTCCAAATAAACCCAGTTTTTGAAGGCTTTGTAATAAAAAGGTGCAAACTTGAAGCTTATATAAATATTAAAACACAACAGTAACAGCAGTAACTGTTAAGAACAGAGGACAGCAAACCGTGGCTTGCAAGTTAAGTCTGACCAGCTGCCTATTTTTATATAACCAGTGAAGTAAGAATGATTTTCACATTTTAAATGATTGGAAAAAAATCAAAAGAATAATATTTCATAACGTGTGAAAATTATGGACACTCAAATTTAAATTTCACATAAAGTCATAGTGGAACATAGCCATGTTCAATTGTTTATATATTGTGGCTGTTTTTGTGCAATGACAGCAGAATCGAGTCTTTGTGACAGACCATATGGCTTGAAAAATCTAAAATATTTACTCTGGCCTTTCCCAGAAAAAGTCTACCAGCCGCGGGTTTAGTGCTTAGACCAGTACAGTTGTCTCCCCTTATCCGTGGGGTCACTTTCTGCGGTTTCAGTTACCAGCAGTCAACTGCAGTCTGAAAATATTAAATAGAAAATTCCAGAAATAAACAATTCATAAGTTTTAAATGGCATGCCATTTTGTAGTGTGATGAAATCTCATGTCCTGCTCTGTCTTGCCCAGGACATGAATCATCCCTTTGTCCAGTGTCTCCACGCTGCAGATGCTTCCTGTGCGTTGGTCACTTAGTAGCCATCTCGGATACCAGATCGACTGGAGGTACCACATAGTGTGTGTTCAAGAAACTGGAACTTTCCTTAATGATGCCACATTCACATAACTGTTATTACAATCTAATGTTGTAATTGTTCTCATTTTGAATTGTTAATCTCTTATTGTGCCTAGTTTATCACAGGTATATGTGTATGTACAGGAAAGAACAGCACATATGGGGTTCAGCACTCTCCTCAGTGTCAGGCATCCTCTGGGGGTCTTGGAACGTATGCCCCACCGGTAAGCGGGGGACTCCTGTAAAAGGCTTTTACAGGGAGGAGAATTATATCACTGAGGTTGCTCAGAATTGCTGGCTCTTGCTGACATAAAGCAGACCGATTTTTAGTTGGTTTCATTGTGTTTTAATTTCTAAAGCCAGGACACTCCCTTTGCCCACCCCTCCTCCCCAGTGGCCGCATCTACTGGGACGGCCACTACTGCCGTACTTGGTGTGCTTCAGCCTTCAGGGAATTGCCTCTTTGCGTAGAATGCAACCACCTCGGATATTACTGCAAGTGTACACACAAGGCTTGTGTGTGTGAGAAGTACAGGGGACCTCATCCTTGTCCTACTTTGGCTGCAGGTGGCAGAAACCTAACTTGAATAAGTTGAGGTGAAGAGCTGGGATTGTTCACACCTGTCACCGCCGACAGGAGGGTGGTGTTGGCTGGGTTTTGGGACACTTTGCTCTCATGGAACTGCTTCTCCTTTCTTGTCAGGCTCCGTGCTCAGAAGATTTCCTCCAACATTTCCTCCACGAGGGGCCGTGCCTTACACGAGCTGTCATAACCAGACACAGCCCTCAGGCAGGGCCAGGCAGCCAGGGGCTCGCTTCTCCTATTCCAACTTGGAAAATGGCCAGGAAGCATCTGATTGGGGGTGGGGGTGGGGTGGACGAAGGTGGGTGGAAAGAGCTTGGACAGGCAGTAGACCCTTGACACAGGAAAGGAAATGTCTGGATGGCCTCTGAGTTCTTTTTAAGCCTGGAAGTCCCTGTTTGTTTGTTTTTATATTCCACCTGTCCTCCTGCTATAGCTTCTCACTGTCCTCATTTTTTCCTCCTTTATCTTTCCCAGACCTCTCATCCACAGCTCCTAGCCCCCAACCACCTTCTCCCTTTAATGTAATCATCGTTTGCCAACTCATTCAAGGAGTGGGGACTGATGCGAGCAGGAGCTCTGTCGCTCGCTGCAATGTCCCCAGCACCTGGCGTGTAGTAGGTGCTCAATTTGTATCTGCGAACTGCAGGGACAGCATGCCCTTGCTGCTTTGGACCTTCCAGTTGTTCCGGCCCCACCAGCCTAGGACCTTCAGGGTCAACCCCAGAGTCTTTCAAATCAGGTGTTAACTCATTGCACTGGGAACCCCAGGTAGTTCTCCCGGCAAAGGTAAAGAGAGTTTTCATAGCTCTTCTGGAAGGATGAGGTGACATGAAGCAGTGTTTTCCCAGGGGCGGTACAAAGCAGGGCCATATGTGAAGGGGCCAGCATCAGGGATGGGCTGCAAAGTGCATCTGGCTCCCCTTTCCTTGGGAACCACCAAGTCAAGATAGCTGTGAGATGTCGTGTCCAGAAACCACCCATCTGGTGCTCTGCACCCAGGCTGGAAATCCAGGCTCTTCTCTGTTAAGGTGTCTTTCAGCCTCTAGAAGAGAGCTGGAAGTTTCATGCTCACTGATGGAATTTCAAACAAAGTTTCTGCTAATCTATGATTTTAGAGTTCAAAGTTCTTTTTGAATAAAAAGTCATTATTTTAAGAAAGGAGTTGTTAGAACACTACAGCTGCAGCCAGGTGTCCTTGAGAAATACTATTCCTATGAACTTTGCAGCTGGTTTTGCCTGTTTGTCATTTTGGCCTGATGAATGGCCCTGCTGATGCTGGGATGCTGTCTCTCTCTCAGTCAAGAGGGCAGGACAGGTGTTTGTGTGTTCAGTGTGGAAAATGGGTTGGAGGAAGCAAAGAAGCCAGGATGGAGGTTGTTACTGCTGTCTAGATCTAGCTAGGACCTATATAGGGAAGTGGGTGGATGCAGGACATATTTTGGAGGTAAAACAGATTTAGTAAGTAATGAAATATGAGGAGAGAGGGAGGAGGAGGCACTAGGATGGTTCCAGGTCTCTGACTAGGCATGGAAGGTGGGACCTGCACTAAGGAAGGAGATATACAGGAGAAGCAATTTTAGAGGGAAGAGGCCAAGTTTGAGTTTGGCTGGGCTGAATTTGAGGTGCAGCCTTGTAGACATGTCTGCTAAACAAGTGGACATATGAGTCAGGGTGCAGGCTACAAGACCAGCTGGGTGTGCAGGTTTGGGGACCAGCACAGCAGATATGTGGGAACTGAAGTCTGGAGGAAGGACGTTATCCCAGGGAGAATGCTCTCCTGAGGAGGTTGTGTTGGGTGAGAAGAGAAGAGGGCCGTAGGGAGCAGTGTGAGGAACTCCAGTAGAGCAGAAGCCGGGGAAGACTGAATGAAAATGACAGGGAGCGTGGGGGAGAAAAGCCAGGAACTGAGCTACCTAGACGCGCGGGGAGCAGAGCTTGAACAGGGCGGCAGGAATGCCAACTGGGAACCACTGCTTATTCGGGCTGAAAGTGCCCATCAGATTTAGTGACAGGGTCCCTGGGGCCAGGTTTCAGTTGTTTGGGGACTGAATGGAAGGTAAAGAAGTGGGGACAACAGTCTTGAGACATTTTGGAGTGAAGGCAGGGTGGGTACTAGCTAGAGAAAGCCATGGGGGGTCAGGAAAGTTTATTGACCAACGGTGGAGAGACTTAAGCACGTTTAAAGACTACTGGGGAGGACCGATAGGTTAGGAGAGAATGCAGGCAGAAGACTCGGTTACCAGAGGGAGGTAAGGGGTGGGCTGCGGACAGAGGTCATGGGGAAGGGCAGGAACCCAAGCTTTAGTTAGGAGAGTGCATTTTCTTAGAGCTGAGAGGCGGCTAGAACTAGTGGTAGGGAGTGAGGGCTGTCAGAGGAAAGTTGCCTGGGTCTTCATCCATGGGGGGCCTCAGCAGAGGAAGGTTCCGTAGCTGGGTTACCCCCTTCTTTTCTTTCACTATGTCTCCTTTTGGGTCCGTTCTCCTCCTCGGGTTATATTCAACCCCCACGTGCAGCCTGTTTCCCATCTATTCCCTCATCCCAGCCACACCCCTTCCCCCTTCCCAGCCACACCCCTTATCGGCCACACCCCCTTCCCAGCCACACCCCCTTCCCAGCCATTTTTCCCACATCCCAGTTAATGTTCTCTACTCCAACCCCAGACACCCGTTCCCTCCCCAGGCCGGCTTCCCTGGCTTCTCACCTGAATCATCAGCCTCTCTTTTCCAGATCTTTCTCCAGTCCTTTTCTCACTTCCTCTTGCAGCAGCACCAGCCTTCCTCCAGCCCCTCCTAGCCGCTCCTCCCAGCCTGCCGCTGCCGGTTGGTCCCACTCACACCCGCCCCCGCCGGGCCCTGCCCATGGCCCCGCCCTTGCCCGCCACTGCCAGCCCACTCCCCAGAAGGGGCATTGCATTGGCTGACTCCTGTGTAGGACTCTGCCCCCTCGGCTTCCACTTCTGCGATTGGGGCAAATAGCCGCCCGTCTGCGCTGTCGCCCGACACCAGGGCTGGCAGCTCCAGGGGAAAATCCTTGGACAGCCTGACCGGAAGGAAAGTGAGTCCAGGTCGGTGCTGCCGGAAGACAGAGGTGAGCTGAGCAGAGGCACTGGCCCGGGGACTGGAGGCAGGGGTAGGGATCGGGGACGATGGCCCTGGTTCTGAGAAGTCTCCTGGGCCCCGCACCGCCTTGGCTGCCCATGTCTTTGACCCCAAGGTGGTGGGGGGCAGTGGGGGAACAGCTGCGAGGGAGGGAGGGTCTCCCCGTATGGTCAGTCGGAGCACAAAATCACCTTGCAGCTGTGCCTTTCGTGTGATGGAGATCAGAGGGTCTCAGCAGGTGCCATCCCCAGGATCGCCGCTAGCTGTCACGGAGGAATTATGGGGGTTATGCTGGAGTGTGTGTGTGGGTGGGGTGGGGTGGGGGGGGGTAGGGACGAGGGGTGGTTAGGGAGCAATCTTCCTTTATGTATTCTGATGACAATCTACTAGCTTTTTCCTTTTCCTCAGGTTAGTTGAGTTGATCACTAAATTCAGGGTAGAGGGGAGAGGGAAAAAAAGCTCTCCCAGGCGGACACCTCTGCAGATGAGCTAGTGGGTCTCCAGGAGTGAGGCAGCCCCCCATGGGCAGGACGGGTCACCTTCTGGTCAGCAGGGACTCTGCACTGCCTGAAGGTTGGCCCAGGCTCAAGCTTCCTCTGCAGAAGGGTTGCTGGTTCTGGGATGTAAACAGGGCTTGAAGTACTTCTCTCCAGATGAGGCATTTGGACTCTTCCCAGAAAGGGGGTGCTGAGGGTCAAGTCAACACTCTCAGGACAGTGGCCCCTTAGAGGTTGGGAGATAGAGGTCGGCAGGCCAGGGTGGAGAGCACCCCCAGGGCAGGAGCCAGTTGAAGAGGCTCTGAGAAGGGGTTGACCGAGCTACCCTAGGATGCTAGCTGGAACTGCAGGCCCCATTCTGCAGAAAAGGGCTCCTGGCACCCTCCCCACCCCCCCAGCACTGAGGGAGTTTGTTCCTTCCAAGCTGGGCTGTTTCTCTTGTTCTAAGGCAAGAACTCAGCCTTTTGTCTCTGGCTTCAGAAAGCAGAATTCAGTGCCCTATGTTACCTCATGTGATCCTTTCCACCTCATTACAGGACTGGTGACACTCCCCCATTTTACTAAGGTTAGAAAAGGCTAATAACTTGCCCAGAGTCATAAAACCAGCAAGTGTTAGAACTCGAACTCAGATTTGCCCATCTTTGCTTACACCACGACTTCGGAGCCTGGGGCCCCTGTGCTAAGAGGGGAATGTTCTGGCTATGATTCAGTGCAGTTCAGTGTGGACCCTCGTATTCTGCCCCATGTCCCCATATCCTCGGCAGCCAGGGTTTTTCACCCTCTGCCCTGCTGACATTTGGGGCCAGGTAATTCTTTGTTGGGGGAGAGGTGGGTGTATGCTGTGCATTGAAGGATATTTAGCAGCACCTCTAGTTTCTACCCACCAGATGCCAGCAGTGACCCCATCCCCAGTTGCAACAATCCCAAATCATTGCCAAATGTCCCCTGGAGGACAAAACCACCTCCAGTTGAGAACTACTGATGTGAAACAATCTTCGAGGAACAATGAGGTGTGTCCTCCTGAAAGAGAACTTGATATATATAAACCTGCAGAAGACGCAGGCCAGCAGAGGGTTGTTTCATGCACAACTTGCCAGGAAAAAGGCTGTACCACATAGTGAGGTGCACCCGGGACAGTCCCATGAGAAAACCATTGCTGGGGACTGAAAGAAAGTTCAGGAACTTGCATTGAGGGAGACGTAAGGACGCACCCAAGGCTTTCATGTCTACCTCAAAGTTGATTAACGAGATTTCTGGCATGGTTAAAGCAGTCAGGGCTAAGATGGATGAACCGGGGATCATTTGGTACCATTGCCGTTACTTCATCTGGCCCTGCAGGAGCTCTTTAAAAGGAGATGGGTTGTTCTAGGGCTGTTTTGAGATGCATCACTTCACCAGTGCCCTGTAGACTAAGAATGGTAGGGCAGGGCATAGGGGCTTGTGGTTAGAGGCTGCCCCTGCTTCTGTAGGCCTGAAGCTCCGACTGTGGCTGCTATACCCTCTTCTCCCTCCTTCTGGAAGAAACACCAGTGTTGCCAGTGGGTCCTGCTTCGGAGCCTTTCCCGGGGTCTCCACCTGGCGGTGCCCTGTTCCCACCCCCATGCTGTTGGTCCACACCTCTCCTGTGTGTTTCTGCCCTCTGTGTTGGCTGCTCGCCCAGCCTGTTCCTCTCTCACTCTTTGGGTGCCCTAGAGGACGTGGCCGGGCTGCTCCATACTGATTTGTTTACACACAACAGTGGAAGAAGCAGTTTCTAGTGAGACAGAGGAGGAGGTGGGGTAGGCTGGAGGAGGGGCAGACGAGGGCCCCCCTAGCTCTGTAGCCCCTTCCGGTACCTTCCCCACACCAGACCTTACCTTGCTAATCTCAGTGTTCACCCACACCTTCGTGCACAGTGTGCAGGGAACCACCCATGGGTGCCTGAAGACCCAGCCAGAACATGTCTTGGCTGCTGTGTTCTCTTCACCGCAGTCCCCACTGATCCCCACAGCACTTGTCTCTCTCCCTGTTGGACAGGACAGTCCTGCAGGCCCAGGCCTGCCTGAGGCTTCTCTGTGTCGCCCGCTCTCTGATGGGGCCTGGCTGTGGGGCGCAACGATGAAGCATCCTGGAGCCTGTTCTTGGGCAGGGAACCTGTTGTGGATGGTAGAGCGAGTGGCACTGATCCCAGGGGCCCCTGAATGCTGTGGGCAGCTGGGAGTGAATCCTGTGGGAGCTGAACGTGGGGGTCTTGGGCCTTCTCAGGACCGAGGCCATGCCAGCCAGGATTCTGGGATTTGCATAGGGGAGCCCACAAGGTGGTGGGAGAATAAGCCGGTCCACCTGAGAGGCCAGCAACAAATGACATAGTCATTGGACAGGTACATCCTGTGCCTGTGTGTGCCAGGCTGGCTCAGGTGCTGGGCGGGTAGCCATGGGACAGAATCTCTATTTTGACTTCCAGATACTAGCCAACCAGTAAGGCCGGTGGTAGTGTGGGAGAAAGCAGAGTGAGCGAGGCTAGTTCTGTCTCCATTTAAGTTAAGGCAACAGTCAACTCTAGGAAAGTCACAAATGCTGGGTGGTCTTGGAACCCGAAGGCTGAGCAGAATGGTGAGGTGTGTAAGGTGGACAGCAAGGGCCCTCTGAGCCAGACAAGGGCAGAAAGGAACTGCCCAGAGGGACCACATGCCTCCATGAGGCCAGCCTCAGGAGTCTGCCTGGGGTGGGCACAGCCTTGAAAGCTCAGCTCGGAAGTGAAGCTGTGCTAATGTCTCAAAAACCTTTCCCTCCCAGGTGTCAGGAAGATTGCATACGTCTCTTCCGGCATTTAGGTAAGTCGTAAGCCTTCTCATGTCACGAACCTTAAGGTTTTCTAGAGGAAGTGAAAAAGTGTCATGATCAGTGGTACGAAGATCCTATCTAAGAATGAAATGAATTCACTAGGGTGCCTTCTTATACGTTCACCAGTTTTAGGATTGCAGCAGAATAATAAGATCGGGGTACAGGGAGAGTTGCGTGACAAATTTTCTGGTGACCTGATAAATTAACCCAGATTTTGAGAGAATTACATTTTCGTGTGTGTGTGTGTGTGTGTGGGGGAGTATGAATCTAAAAATACTTTTGATTAAAGTTGTCGTGATTTACCAGTAATACGTGTAAAGCTGCGACCGAACAAAGCAAAAGCAGAAACACGCTGTACAGAGATAAAATCACTGTGTGAACTCCCCAAATAGCCCCCATCCTCCTTTCCTGGGAAACACAAACGGGGCAGTGTCGTTCTGAATGATAACTTTAGCTCCTTTCTGTCCCTCCTGCATCTTTGTTAAAAATGAAGATACCCAGTCCCTGAATCACACCCAATCCAGGCCGCACCCTCCCTTCTCTGAGCCTCCCAGGAAGGCAGCGCTAGCCCCATCCTAAGCCCCCCTCACACATGCTTACCGAGACCCCCATGCTTCCTGGCTGCAGCCATGTGGGAACGTGGCTTTGATGGTGCGGGCTCTTGCTTACCTTTAGCCAGTGGGCTTGGACATGATTTCTGTTATGATTTCTCCTGGGCATTGCCGTAGGTCTCTTCAGAATGCACGCAGCATGTAGGATATGGGACAATAACTGCAGAATCACTGATGTAGGCGCCTTCTTTCTCCCTTTGCTTTGCACTCTTTTCCTATTCTCCTTTGGAATTGGTGGGCATTTAAAAATCAAATGATGCTGGCTCATCTCCTAATTGAGTCCTAAATGATCAAGTTGTTTCTTGGGGCTCTTAGAGGACTTGGTGGGACAGGATAGGTCTGCCTTGGTGGGGCTGCTTAGGCTGTGCCCCTGGAGGGGACCAGGTACCAGCTAGTGCTGTCCTCTGTATCTTAGAGATGAAGAAAGCCTCATGCAGGCTGGACCTTGAGGGCAGGACTGGAGGTTTCCTTCTTGGCTCTTATGCTGCTGAGAAACTTGAGTGGAAGCATTTAGATCAGATGGCCAGTGAGTGACAGCCCCAGACTGGTTTGTGGAAGCTCTCATTTCCAGTCTGCCTTTGCAAGTGTGCTACAGTCCCCTTTCCAAGGAGCCCTCTGCGGCAGCCTTTCTATTCTGGGCAGATCGGTCCCCCTGCCAGGGTGGCCGTGATAAAAAAGACAGAAAAGATAGCCAAAGTGTTGGAGAGGATATGGAGAAATTGGAAACCTCATGCTTTGTTGCTGGGAATAGAAAATAGAAAACAGGTTGGTGGTTCCTCAAAAGTTAAACACTCGATTACCATGGGACCCAGAAATTCCACTCCTATGTGTATACCCCCAAAATTTGAGAGCAGGGACTCAAACAAGTACGTGTGAATAGTGCTGCCATGAACATGTGTGTACAATACCCAAAAGGTAGGAGCAGCCTAAATGTCCATCGACAGAAGAATGAATAAACCAAATGTGGTATCTCCATACACTGGAATATTATTCAGCCATTAAAAAGAATGAACTGGCAACCTTGTTGTTGAGAGCTTGCGCTCTAACCAACATCTGACTGTTTTTCTCTTTGAAGCCACAGATCTGTTGTCATTTGACCCCTTCGTGTAATGAGGTCTGTGATAATGAACAAAAGTCACCTGCCTTTGGGTGCTCGCCTCTGCAAACACTGCTGAACTCCCTGGCTGGAATCTGAAGAGTGACAATTGTGAATTATCACAGCAATCTCTGAGGTAGGGCTGTGATTCTCCCCATTTTGGAAATGAGGAAATGGAGGCACAGAGTTTCAGTGGCTTGCGCAAGGCTCCACAGCTAGTAGGAGGCAGAGCCAGAGCCAGGATCGCAAAGGAAAACCTGTCAAACAGTATATTCCCTTTGTCAGCGATATTTCCAAGGTGTTGATTTTATTCAAATACTTGTGGCTGTGGGTGAAAAAGAGGCCACAGACTAAACCTGGCAAGCTCAGAGGGGCCTGCATGGCAGGCTCTACAATCTCAGAGGCGGAGCATAACCACGTGGGATGGTCTGAACATAAAAATTCCTAACTAAAAGTGGGTCATGGCCGGTAGTCACATCCTTGGCCTTGACAGAGATCAGTCTTTACCGTGAGCCTGTCGTCTTTTTGCATCGAAAATGACATACTTTTGAAATATCAGCATAGTCTTTTCCATACCCCTCAGGGCACAGCGTCTTCCCCAGAGCAGAGCCCACAGAACCCCTCATTGTTATCTTGTTCCTCGAATACCATCTCTATGTGCTGTAAATGTGAATTACTAACTGCCCTGTACCCACCAGTGTCAAAGAAGTATGTGTCTCCCCGTTTTACTTTTTATCCGATCCCAGAGGTTTCCCTGCTTTGCTTTCTCCCACCCCCTGAATCTACTACCAATGGATTTCATGTAAACTTTATGTCTCCTCCTTTTACGCTCATGTACAAACTAAGCTACAAAATTGCCATTCTCTGGAGCATTTCCTCAACCCGTTGAGATTTGGCTTCCTGGTAACTGTCAACTTGGCTCAAATAAATTCATAAAAATTCTCTACAGGTTTGGACATTTCTTACGTCAACATGATCATCCGACCTTAGAGATTTTTTTTTTTCAACTCAGGTGTTTTTTTTAAATGAATATTTAGATTAAAATACTGATTTTTCTACCTTTCAGTCATATTCGCTTGGGAACTGTGTTTTTCAAATAGACAATCCAGACTGTTTAGCAATTTTGAGCATGCTTTCAGAGATCATAGGAATCAAGACTGGGTTTTCACACTTATTTATAATTGACTATTAAGCTCCACCACATTGAAACAATACTACGTAGCTCTGATGCGTTTTAGCTGCATTTTACAGCTAGATCAATATTTCTTGACTTGATCATATAGTCATCAACGTTTGTTTTCTATGATTGTTACATTTTGATTTTTCTCTCTAACTTGGTGTCTTTTTCTTCTGCAGAGACTCCTGCCAGATTTTGGGAAAGATGGGGAATGGCAAAAGCCGATCAGGGCAGAATGTGTGTTCACAGTTTCTTCCTGAGGAACAGGCTGAGATGGATAGATTGTTTGATGCTCTGTCATCGGAGAAAAGCAACCCAAATACCTCACCCAGATCCTTCTCTCTGAAAGCACTAAAGGCAAGAATAACAGTCATCAGTTAATGTTTAGTCCCGAGCAGGCGTCTGCAAACTATGGCCCCCGAGCCAAAATCGACTCCCCGTTTTTATGGCTCTCTATCAGAGAGGTGTATGGGAACACTGAAAAATGTATTTTCTCTAAAGGGTCAGTAGTACCTATTTTCTGCTGTGTGGGCTACTGTGATCTCTGTTGCAACTACTCTGCTCTGCCTTTGTATCGTGATGTGTTGGGGACATTTCTAAATTGAGACTGACCAAAGGGGCCAGCCCTGCTTCCCACCTCTTGACCATTGTCTTCTGATTTCCCTCCTGGTGATACAGCTTTAGTGGGATTCGTAGGTCCCGTGACTGCAAAATTTCAAGTGTTCCTTTGACTTTATTAGGATTTGTAAGTGTTTGATGGCCTACGGATTTTATGGTTCTCCTAACAAAATAATGACGTTTCAGTCAGGGTTCACCTGACAAAAAGTTAAAACTACGTGTTTCTCCATCTTTCTGTCTCGTTCCATGGGGCTTTGAAGCACGTGTCGGAGTGCTCAGACTGAGGCAAGACATGGGAAAGAGAGAACATTAGCCCATCTTCCTGGGTGGTGGGAGGCAAGGCAATGTGGGAAGACATTCTAGCAGCCTCCTCTTCTAGAACATGCAGAATGGGAGCCAACAGGGCTTTGGGGACCCCCCCAACATACTCACTGCACAGATGAGGAAACTGGCCAGCTATGCAGTGTATTTGCGTGCACATGTATCTCCAGTAGACCAAAAGCACCCCCATCCACCAGGTCACCCACCAAGCTGGAGCAGACAGAACCAGAAGGGCCAATTACGGACTTGACTGCAGAATGGGTGGCAATGCTCACAAGTGTTTACCGAGAAAAATATGGTTAAAAGTTGATCAGCAAACCTTGGCAACTGAGTCAAGTTTCCTTTGGGGAGAAATTCGAGGTTGCTTTTCCAGCAGAACTTGGAAAACACGGACAGAAATAGGTGTACTCTTTTTGAGCAGTGAGCAGGGAGGGTGGGAATCTGATGGGCAAGATGAGCCGCAAGCCAAGACGCTTTAAGCGTGGGGTCCTTGGGTGTCGTGATGCCCTTAGGTGAGGGATTTAGGAAAGTAGAAGCATGGTGGCATAGCCGTGGTTGGTCTTGGTCCCCTTGTTATTTTTCTGTGATCCTACGCCATTTAACTGGCACCCTGTCCCTCCTTTTCTCCTGCTTGTGCCCAGCAGAGCCGCATTGGGGAAGCCCTTCCCCCGGAGATGGTCACCAGACTGTATGACGGCATGCGGAGGGTTGACCTGACGGGGAAGGCCAAGGGGCCCAGCGAGAGCGTCTCCCAGGAGCAGTTCACAGTGTCGATGTCCCACTTGCTGAAAGGGAACTCCGAGGAGAAGAGTCTCGTGATCCTGAAAATGATTTCTGTCACAGAAGGTCCTGTGAAAGCAAGAGAAGTCCAAAAGGTAGAGGGGCCATGAGGCCCATCACAACTGTCCCAAGGAGTCTTGGTGGCCGTAGGTGGGGGATTCAGGATGATCAAGCAGCTGGTGGAGACATCGTGGAGATGTCTGCCCTCCAGGAACCCTAGAGCACGTAACTAGTTGAGGTCAGAACGCTGTATAAAGGCCTTGGTAAAAATAGACCAGCCAAGGGTAGCATTAGAAAAATGAATAACTCCCTAAGATACATTGTCTTTTCCCATGTTGTGGCCATTGTAGTTGGCATTAAAGAGAGAACATGCCCTTCCCCTTATTGAATTGATGTAGGTCATCAGTCACAGTGGAAATGTTATTAATGGTAAAATTGTGATCTTCAAGTTTACAGAGGATCTGGTGGGCTCTGTAGTGCACGTGCTAAACCACAGACAGGAGCTGAGAGGCTGGACTCGGAAGAAAGCCCCAGGCCCCTCGCCCAGGGTGCAGGTGCTGGCAGCTCAGCTGCTCTCCGAGATGAAGCTTGCAGGCAAGTGCCCTGTGTGCGCTCACACACGGAAACCTTGGTGGCCTAGAGTAGTACCATGCTGTTTCAATTACTGTAGCCTGACAGTAAAGGGTTGAAATCAGAAAGGGTGAATCTTGCACCTTGGGAGGACTATTTCGATGGTCCAGTTGGTTGGCATACAACTGTTCACAGTTGTCCCTTATAATCCTTGTTCTGCAAGAACAGTAATGATATCCCCACTTTCATTTCTGGTTTTAGTCATTTGAGTCTTCTCTTTTTTCTCGGTCAGTCCAGCTAAAGGCTTGTCTATTTTTTGGTTGATATTTTCAAAGCCAGCTTTTGGTTTTGCGGATTTTCTCTGTCGTTTGTCTAGTCTCTATTTCAAGTATTTTCTTTCCTTCCTTCTGCTTCCTTTAGGTTCAGTTTGGTCTTCTTTATCTAGTTCCTTAAGCTGAAAGGTGAGGTTATTGATTTGAGATCGCTTCTTTTTTAACAGAGGCATTTATGGCTATACATTTCCCTTTAAGCACTGCTTTAGCTGTATCCCATAAGTTTTGGTGTATCATGTTTTTGTTTGCATTCATTCTCAGTATTTTCTAATTTCCCCGTGATTTCTTCTTTTGTTTATTGGTTATTTAGAGGTGTGTTATTTAATTTCTACATGTTTGTGCATTTTCCAAATTGTCTTCTGTTACTGATTTGTAATTTTATTTTGTGGTTGAAGAACATATATTATATGATTTCAATCCATTTAAATTTATTGAGTCATGTTTTATCGTCTAACATATGGTCTATTCTGGAGAATGTCTCATATACACTTGAGAAGAAGGTGTATTCTGTTACTCTATGAGAAACAGTGTATATTTAAATTTACTTGAGATTTAAAAATACTTCATGGTGGATCTCTTTGCATAGTACACTTGTCTTATAAAAGTGTTACAATTTAATTATAAAGCTGAATTAAAAAAAAATTTTTATTAGGGAATATTGGGGAACAGAGTGTTTTTCCAGGGCCCATCAGCTCCAAGTCGTTGTCCTTCAATCTAGTTGTGGAGGGCGCCGCTCAGCTCCAAGTCCAGTCACTGTTTTCAATCTTTAGTTGCAGTGGGTACTCAGCCCACCATCCCATGTGGGAATTGAACCGGCAACTTTGTTGTTGAGAGCTTGCGCTCTAACCAACTGAGCCATCCAGCCACCCCTAAAGCTGGAATTTTAAATGCAGTTTGAAAATAGGTTATATTTCAAAAATTTAAGTGACGAATTTGGAACTTGGAAAAAATAACATAATATATAACATAATATATATGTATACAGTACCAGTAGTTTCTCTTCTGGTATCACCACCATATTACGTCCATTCTTTGTAGGTAAGAGAGAGAAAACAGGATCATAGATACTGCTTTGAAACAACGAAGCGTAATTTGTAGTGACTGAAACCTGTTCTTCCAGATAAACTAGAGGGGTACCAAAAGTTTACCAACCACTACCCTGACTTGGCTGGAGAACCAAACACTTCTAAAATGCTTTCCAAATGACTTTGTTAGGGCAGAAGCCCTGAACAAGTGGCTTTTGGTGTAGCGCAACCAGGAACAATTGCTGGGAGTTTGGGAGCTGGGCCTCGGGGGGAGGTCATGCTGCCTCCTGGACACGTAGCTTGGAGTAGACAAAAACATAAAGGGTGTTGACGTTGAATTGTTTAGATTCACACTGTCCAACAGATATAACTCAAGCACCAAAGCAGGATACACATGAACTAGTAAATATTCTAGTACCCACATTAAAATAATAACTAAAAAAACAAGTGAAATTAACTTTAATAATGCATCCAAAATATAATTTAACATTGGGAATCAATGTGAAAAATGATTGAGATATGTTACATTCTTTGTTTCATGCTAAGTCTTTGAAATTGAGTGTGAGTTTCTCACTTACCACACACCTGAAGTCAGGGGGGTCACGTGTCGAGTGCCCTGAAGCCACGCATGGCTCCCGTGTTGGGCAGCACAGGTTTAGGTGAATAGCTATAAGGAGACGTCATCACCCGTTAATACTGTGTTCTCCTCCCCTAGACGGCAAGAAGCTTCTGGGGCCCCAGTGGCTGGACTATGACTGTGACCGAGCTATGATTGGGGACTGGGTGTTCAGGGCCCACCTCGTTGCCACATTCCTGAGTGTGATCGTCCACAGGGGCTTTCGCCTGCACTTGGCCCTCAATCTGGCCACTTTGGTCCCTGAACGTCGAGTCGACCAAGGGCAGGAGTTTGAGAGCATCCTGGATGTCCTGTCGGTCATCTATGTCAACTCCCACCTGCCCAGGGAGCAGCGGCACCGCTGGCACCTACTCTTCTCATCCGAGCTCCATGGGCACAGCTTTGCCCAGCTCTGTGGGCGCATCCCACACCGGGGGCCCTGTGTGTTAGTCCTCGAGGACCACGACGGCCATGTGTTCGGTGGGTTTGCCTCCTGCTCCTGGGAAATCAAGCCTCAGTTTCAAGGTAAGACTTGGCCACAAAACCCCAGTGGTAGGTGGCACAGTGCTTGTTAGGAGTTTTAGTCAGACGGCTGCGGCATGGTGACCTCTGAGCACCGACGAAGGACGTGAGAGCTTAAAAGCATACAAGCATTTCTTCCATCTTCTCCTCCAAGTGTTTGTCTGGATGTGTTGGGGAGGAAAGTGAAACATGATGCTGCCTCATGGCAGTTGAACGCTTTGTGGGTTTCTTTTGTGATTCTGATAACAAGGTCAGGTAAGCAGGACAGGTATCCTCACCTTGAATTTCAGGTTGATGAAATGGTGCCAGGTCCAGGCCATGGGAGAGGCTGGGCTGTGGGTGCCGCATAAGGGACCAGGAGACGCTGATTCTTTCAGATGGAACAATTTCTCTCATGGGACCCACTTCCTTTCCTGGAACCCCAGTGGGTCCTCTTTGCTGCTTCTGCTGTGGATTTTTGGCTTTGTGATTTTGCTAAAGTTTGGAAGTTCTTGGCGGTATCTCCAATGCAGGGGATGGATGGCTCTGAGCAAATTCTCATTCCTCAAAGAGAAAATGCTCTGATAAACGTTTTTAAAGGACCAGTTTTGAAAATAACTCTGCTCAGCAGTGTGCTGTTCTCATACTCAGGGGGTGACACTGCCTTCTCAGGCTTTGGTGTCATTTTGTGTTCCCTGGTGGGTGGCTCAGCCCCTCAAGTCTGTGCTCTCTGTAGGGACCTGGAGGCCAGCGACTGTGAAGTGGAGGGAGGCTCCACTTTTTCTAGTGGCTCTGACAGACCAGATGCAGCCACACTCTCACTCCCATGGGCTAAATGAATTCCAGGGAGGGTCTCTCCCAGTGAGGGGGAGAGGTTAATATCCTCCCTGGCTGGATCAGTAGGAGGGAGGATCCAGGGGTCTGAGATGCGAAAGATGGAGGAGAGAGCCATGTGTTCTTCTGGGATGGGTTGCACATCTGAGCCAGGCGGTCATCCGCTCCCATTCATTCTGCCTGCATCTTTCCCTCCCCTTCTCTCCAACTCATTATCAGCAGCGTTATGCAGCTGCCTCCTCACTGGCCCTCTGCATTTAGTCTCACTCATCCAACCTGTTTGCCACATCCCAGCAAACCTACATGCTGCTCTTCTCCTGGAAACCCTTGAACAGACCCCACTGCCCTCAGGATGGCACACCTTTTATCTCCACCCTCATGACTCTCTCCTGTCCCTTGCATTCCATGCTCAGTCTCACTGAACTTCCTGCAGTTTCCACAATAGGTCATGTTCCCTCTCGTCTCAGGACTTGGCTCATGCTGCATTCTCCCTTTTCTACCTGTTTGCACAGTCAGTTTCTTGTTGGGTCAACTCCTCCAGGAAGGCCCCCAGCCATGCGAGGGCCATGAGCTCCCTGTGGTCCTCTGTCATACTGCACCTTCTGCAATTGTTCCTGTTTTCCCTCCGCTAGGCAGAGCTTCTGCCAGCTGGGGAGCCGGCTGTGTCCAGGTACAGAGTTGTCATTACTGGAGAAGTTTTAGCAGTGGCAGGCGGCCCTTTGCCTGGGATTGGTAGAGGAATCATGGGATAAAGGTTGGGTACTTCTATCCCTGAGATACTATTCTTTCTAGGATTTTAGTTTCTCTTGGTTTTAGAATGTTCCAGATCTTTAATCCAGGTACTGCTACCAGCTCTTCCTCACTGTGTCAGGGGTCTTAAAACTACCCACACACCAGTGATTCACTAGGACTCACGGACTCAGCATACAGCTGTACTCACGGCCATGATTTATTGCCGTGAGAGGATACAGAACAGTTTTATTATACTCGTAGGTAAAACCTATTATAGAGGCTCCTATACAATTATAGAAGCTCCTTTAACATTAACTCCAGGTTGGCTCTGCTGGGTCTAATGTTTTCTTTTTAACAAACAGAATTAATCTTCCTGAAGAACAGTGGAAAAATGCAGTTACCAGGTTCTCCGACTTGCGTTCATTCTGTTCTGAAATATGAGGATGGGATTCCAGCAGAGGGCAGCCTTGCATCACAGAGTCCAGTCAAGTTCAGCGAGTGTTCTTGTCCATTTGTCCTGGAAACCGGCACTTCTAATATTTGCGACTTGATTTGAAGTGATAACCGCTGGCTCACTTCACTTTTGCTCTGTCTTCTGCGGTGCAGTTAAAAGGCCTGTGGCTTTGGACTGAGCACAGAGCCTCATGAGTCCAGCTCTGGTCCTGGGCAAAGGGCTTGATTTCTCTGGGCCACGGTTTCCCAGAATTATGTGAAATGGTGCTGTGGGAGGGCAGCTTGTAAACTGTCGCAGTGGGTGCTTGTTAAGGATCGTTGTTGAGAGTTAGGTGGGGAGCCTCACTGTGGACGTGACTTTTTCTGCCTGGAATACTGATGCCTTGGATCCTTGTGTCCTAGAGAGTAATTTTTCCTGACATGACCTCCCTGCTGAGCGCAGGCCCCGTAATGGACTAGACTGGGTTCCATGGCAACTGAGCGGCTTCCGCTTTGTCGCCCCGTCACCCTGCTTCGCATCAGGACCCAGGAGATGTTGGTTGCATAGCAAAGTGATGCTGTGCCCAACGCTGGGGCAGTTCATCGTGTGGAAAACTGCTCCCACCCTCCTGCGGCCACCCACCCAGGCCCCTGGACTCCAGCCTGAGGCTTTGCCGAGAGCACCGTCCACCATCATGGCCCCACTCCAGGCTCATCCGCCTTCTTTCCCTTTCCCAGCGCACGCAAACTTTTCAGTTTGGGGAATGGCCCCTGCTGGTGCCCCATGTGCCTTTTCCCTGCTGGGGTCCCTCCTCCAGGGAGTGGCTCTCACCCCAGCCATCTCCATCTCAGAACTTCCTTCTTGACCTTGGAGGCATTAATGCCCCACCTCCAGAAGCTCCCTGAGCACTCCAACTGCACCACCCTGTGGATCCATCTGGATGGAGGCCCGAGCTTCACTTGCCCATCTCTGCCTGTCTGGCTCTTTCTGCTGCTGAGGGCTCTCCTCTCCTTGTGGCCCCTCAGGGCTCGAATCCCCCTTTGTGTCTATCCTCCACGTCCTCCATATTTGTGTTCCCATATACTTTCTTGAACCTTCCTTCCCGCCTCACTAGTAGTCTGACCCAAAGTATCATGAACTGAATCTTGTGTTGGCTTGTACAGCTTGTTTTGACATCAGGTGTCATTCACGCTGTCACTATGGAGAGGCAGGCCTTTGGGCCAAGTTCTCACAACTGTGGGGGACATTACTGGTTTTGCTGCCCCTGAGCTGGGAGCTTCTGGGGGTAAGGTATGGCTTCCATCCCTTGCCCTGGTGCTGAATGTGCTTCTGGAATGAATGAATCAAGAAAGAAAGAGAACTCAGACTTAGGACGCTGTTCATTTCCAGAGTTTTGACGGGTAGCTTCTTTCAGTGGCAGCATGGCTGCACTTGTGCCCTTGGATGAAGGTAGACGGTCACCTTCCACTGCTTGTCCCCTTCTTTCCCTGTGAGACAGCTGTGTGTCTGCAGGTTTTCTCTACCCTTTGGATGATACGCTCTTTTAGGCTGGGGACAACCTTACACAGTATCCAATGCCAACTCTAGGAGGCTGTGCTAGCACCAAGTCCGTACCTGGAGTGACCGCCAGCCGCCTTGCTCCTAAGTTAAAAGGACACGCACCCTTTCTGACTTGGATGCAGTCTTGTGAACAATGGGCAGAATTTCCATCTCTGCTTCCCCGGCAAGAGCTAAAAGGTGTCCCCAGCAAGCATTTGTCATGTTCCTTTTTAGCTGTCACTCTCACCCTCGATCTCTCAGCTCATTCCCTGGTGCTCTGGGCAACCGTTAGGCCTGTCCTCTGTGAGGCCTGGGAACGGCACACTGGTCTGCGATGGCCAAGCTCCCGGGTGTGTGCAAGCTCAGGGCACATCTGAAGACCCATGTGACTGTCCTCGCCGCTTTGCCTTCTAAGCGCTGGCTTGCGTGCCATTCCTATTGCTCTCCACTCAGCTCCGATCAGTGATCCCGCTTATTTGCACTCTGCTCATTTTCAGGGGACGACAGATGCTTCCTGTTCTCCATCTCCCCCAGCATGGCTGTGCACACCTGCACGGGCTACAACGACCACTACATGTACCTGAATCACGGGCAGCAGACCATCCCCAATGGACTGGTGAGGACGCAGAAGGGCTGAGGACGTCCCGCTTTCGTGGTGCCCATCCCTGGTGGAATGAATCCCGATTCTCCCAGGCGGGCACTTCCTGACATGCCAGGGGCCGCTGTGTACATTCGGTTACACAAGCGTGCCATGTTTGGTTCATTCTGCCCAGGTGTCAGCGCCACGATGAGCGACAACTAGGGCTGAATTTCTCTCATGGAAGGAGAGATCCTCTGTTGGGGCATTTTGATGGTTTGTGTATAAATGGCGGATTCAGCCAGTTTTCTTGGTAATCAGATTGGGTGTCCTGTGGCCTTCATGGCTGTACATGGTGTTGGTGTCAGACCTGTCAGCAGCCCCTGCTGCCCTGCCACTTACCTGGGGGATGAGCTAGGGGAGGGGTCACACCCAGGGCTGGGCTCCCCAGACCCATGGGGAGTGGTCAACAGCGACAGAACTGTGTGTGGGTTTCCAGTACTGGTGACCGTACCTCCTGTCTGTTCCGTGCTCCAGCCTGGAGGCTCAGTTACAGGAAAAGGAGGACCAGGGTGAAGGCCAAGGGTGGGAGAGGGGGCCAGGGTGGGTGAGTGGGAGGCTGAGGTGAGAGGCTGGCATGGGTACCCATATCCACACTTCAGCCCGACACATAAAAGCCAGCTTAGTGTGGGGTGAGAAATGTGATTCCCGCCAGCTCCCCAGCCTCTGTTTTCTTCTCTGCTTCTGAACAAAAAGCTCCTTTTGGGAAATTCCAGTACTGTGCTTACAGAGCCAGGGGCCAGGAAGTCTGGTGCCCCTCATCAGGATGGAGAGTGCCCCTGTGTTCCTTCCCAGGCTCTCTGTGTGCCTCCCATTGGGCCACCCAGGGACCCCTAAACACCTCCCAGAAAGGACAATTTGGTGACCACAGGGGTGAGGGCTTTGGCCTCAGGAGCAGCACCCGGGAGGTCCCCAGGACTTGCTAGTAATCAGCCCGAGGGAGAAAAGCAGCTCTGAGAGTCGACTGCGTTTTCCTGCTCTGGTCTCTTGCTCAAGATTAGTTCCAGGCCCCCAGGGACATGAGAAGAGGCGTAGAGTTGGCACCCAGAGATGCGATCAGAGAAGTGGAACAGCAGTTCTGTTCTTGTCAACACGAGCTTAGAGCTGGCAGTGGGAAAACAGCTCTGAGTCACCCCTGGGTCTGCTTCCTGTTTTCTCTCCTTGTAGCACTGAGAAAGGGACTCACGCACTCAGAGCACAGTGGGATGTGTCCCTGCCTGCAGGTTTTCCATTGTCGAGTTCTGTGTTGACCTCTGCCCTTATTTTAGTGGTTTGGATCTCTGGGCCCTGACGGTGTGTGTTTTTTCTGTCCTCTGCTGTCAGCCAGTGCAGCCCCAGGAGAAGGAGCCATCGGGTGGGAGTCCAGACACCTCGATGATTGTTTTAGTGACTCGTAATGGGATATGGAAATCGCACCAATCTAGATATTTTAGAGTTAGAAAAGGAAATGACATTCCCTTCTCATCCACCCTTGTCTCCGACGGGTACTTAAGGCTGAAGTGGGCTCAGGGTCTGAGGTTCACACTGAGGAAACGCTGACGGTGTTCCCTCCACAGGGCATGGGAGGGCAGCACAATTACTTCGGGCTGTGGATCGATGTGGACTTCGGGAAAGGGCACAGCAAGGCCAAGCCCACGTGTACTACATACAACAGCCCTCAGCTGTCAGCCCAGGAGGACTTCCGGTTCGAGAAGCTGGAGGTGTGGGCAGTTGGAGACGCCTCGGGGCAGAAGCTGGTGAGCATGGCGGCATTTCTCCACGTTCTTGGCTTTACCCCTCCTACTCCTCCATCTAGAAATAGTTTATTCCAAATTTGTTACCAGCTGCTGTTCTCGGCCAGAGGGATGCCGGTAGGTGCACAGCATGTGGTCCTGTCAGGGTCCGTGGTGGGGGGTTAGCAGAGTGAACTGCTGCGGGAAGTGGGGCCCTGCCCACGGTGGGAACTGGGCTGGGTACATGGCCCATCTGGGTTATTTCTAGTTCCGCGGTTCTACGATGAGTGATCGTTGGGCCTTCTTCACCTTGTCACCTCCTAACGACGGCAGGCCAGGGTCGGGGGACCTCAGGGAGAGAGCCAGAGCCCGCGCCGTGTTTCCTTGTGGCAGCAGTAGGATATTGATCCACTCTAATAAGCTTGAAGCCAGCAGAACATCACTGCCTGTTCTTGGCCGCACATCTTTGGTCACTGAACACATCCACCCTTCCCTTCTTCCCAAGGCCAACAGCGGCAAGAGCATTCTCGATGCAAACCTGGACGCCCGGGTCCTGCTGGAGTTGACTGGGCGGAGTCGCCACAGCCAAGGGCTCCGGGAAATACCTGACGAGTGAGGACCCTGGGCTCAGGTTGCCCTGGAGCTGGAGCATGGTCCCTCACCTTGGACAGAGGACACAGCCTGCAGACCCTCTCCCCATGTCCAGATTGCCCGGACGTGCTTAATCAGAACAGAGTAAAATTCCTCTGATGCCATATATTGATTGGGGAGTGTTTCTCCCGGAAATCTTGAGTGTCGAATTAGCAACGTAACTCTTGTACTTTGTTCACTTCATATCACTGAAATGCAGTGACGCTGAGGCCTTTGAGTCCTCGGTCGGAATTAGCATTTGACGGGCTTGTGAGTTCTTGTGTGTAGGGGGTTCCGCACTGGGGGTCACGTGGCCTCTGCTCAGGCTGTCCCAGGTAAAGCGTGCCTTGGTGTTCATTTCAACTGGTATACAGGACAGAAGTGTTTGGGTGTGAATCTCAACACTCTTTGAAAACAGTTTCCTATGGCATGGAATTTCTGTATTTATAAATAAGCACAGTGTATTAACGGGGGGGGGGGGATAGCTGAAGTCTTGGAGATAACAATGGCATGGATTCTCAATAGGTGTTTATAATAAGCTTCCACATACACCTTTCTCAGGTGGTTTTAAATGAATGTGTGCCATGAGCTCCTCATGAGGGGGAAAATGAGGAGCTCAACAGAGAAGCAAAGTTGTGGTTCTTTTACTAATTTAAATGTGGGGGACGTTTGGGGGTCTTACTATGGCCTGCTGCCTACATTAGGCATGAGTAGCTTGGCAGCGCTGGCCTGGCTTCTGGGCCTCCTGGCACCACATCTGTCAGCATAACCTCCCTGCCCGGTGCTGCTCCTGAAGGTGAGGGCAGGTAATTTGACAGCTTGGACAAACTGCAGTGATCTCCAAAGGCCAGTGATGACTTAGGTGGGCTGGGCTTCCAAGCTGAGCCGCCATCTCCCAGGCAACTCTAAACACACTGTGAGAATTCCCTCCTTAAAGGAGCTGTGGGCGCCCCTCAGACATACACATACCTCGTCCTCTTGTCTTTTAGCTGTAAGCTTTGACCTTTTATTATAGAGTTTGCCCTGATAATAAGCCATAGCAAACTGAGCTGTTTGCATTTTGCAGGTTCTGCATTTTCTAGCAGGAGGCTCATCAAACTTTGCACTTAAGCAGTGCCCTTGGCTGAGCAGAAGGCTTTGCAAATTAGCCTTCAAAAGAAAAGCACACGCTGGGATGGCACCTGGAGGGCAGCAGCGTGACACACACAGCCTCAGTCATGATTGACTTTCCTTATAAAAAGCCATTTTTAAATAGCTTCTCTCGGGTACATTATGTGACTTCCTAACTGATGGGGTAGCAGTTACAGGATATTGGAATTCTCAGCTAGTTTTGCCATAAATCTGAAGAATTAGGTCTTGAATCTTCAGTTTGTTGTGGAATGATTTTTGTTTTTATATAATGCAATGAAATATCTCACTAATAAAAGGTTCATTGGTGTTCATACCTTGAGTACCATTTTGTGGCGGTCAGAGAGGCTTATATTTTTTCTGCCTGCACGCTTTTCTGTCTTGTGCTGTTCTAATAAGAGTGGAGATCACAAATGGGGATCTGTTTCCCAAGAACGCACACTTATGCCAGGAAAGGAGGGTGCCCAGACCAGGCGCTTGGTAACCTGGGGGATGCTGCCCTCGTCGTGGGTGTGTGGTTCTAGGCACACAAACTTGTGTAAGGGTGTCAGCCGTGGCTGGGGCCACTGGTCTCAGGCACCATGCTCTACATGCGACTGAGAAACCTGCAATGCTTGTTTTAACAAATGAAGTTTGTTCTTTTATGAAACAGAAATAATAATTCAGGTTGTAAGGACCCATGGTCTCCCTATAAGTGAACTCCGGTCAGTGCCCAAAAAGGTGTTAGAAAGAGATGGAAAAATGAGTCCGTGGTACAAATGTGACTATTTTTTCTCACTATAGTATTAAAAACAATTACATGTGTGTACGTGGTAAAAAGGTCAAAATATAAAAGGATATAACTTGAAAGGGAAGTCTTCCTCCTGTCCCCTTTCCAGTATTTGCTTCCCAAGAGGCAAAACCACCCACGATAAAGCCACTTAGGCCTCCTTGCCAAAGTAACTTCTTGTATACCCAGCATAATTGTGTTTTATATGCTAGTGTGCCCCTCACTTGGAGAGAGTTGGCTCCGTGTTTACCTATCTGTCTCGCTCTTTGTTTTCACTGGCTGTATAATGTCTCATGAAGGTGCCATCATTTCTAGTGTTCAGCCATTCCCAACTGCGGAATGTTTGTTTGTAGCTAACCACGGCTGCAGTGAATATCCTTTATGTGTGTCTTGGTGTGATTTTGTCTGGAGGATAAACTCTTAGAAGCTGAATTGTTGGATCAAAAGGTACATGATTTTAGATATTGACAAATTAACAATTATTTTTCAAGCTCAATTTATACTTCCAACATACTGGAGTGCTTGTTTGCTGTGTTTTCACCAACACTATATTAAAATTCAGTTGTTGTTTTTTTAAAGATTTTATTGGGGAAGGGGAACAGGACTTTATTGGGGAACAGTGTGTAGCCTGCGCTCCCACCCGGGAGGTAGCTCAACTCAAGGTGCTGTGTTCAATCTTAGTTGCAGGGGGCGGAGCCCACCATCCCTTGCAGGGCTCGAGGAGTTGAACTGGCAACCTTGTGGTTGAGAGCCCACTGGCCCATGTGGGAATCGAACCAGCAGCCTTGGGAGTTAGGAGCACGGAGCTCCAACCACTGAGCTCCAACCACTGAGCCATCGGGCGGGGCCAGCCCTAAAATTCAGTTTTTGTTTGCCCGATACACGAAAACTGGAACTTGTATGAGTGACAGTGAACAGCTTCATTTTTCCAAAGCCATCTGTATTATCTCCTTTATCTGGTTTTTCAGGGTGTGAGTCTTACTGATTTGCAAGCATGTGGTTTCGAATGAGGCAAAGCAGCATTTGCCGTGTATGGTAAATATTTTTTCCAGTTTGTTTGACACTGTTTATTTTTCTGTACATGAATTTTGCATTCTGTGTCGTCATAGTTGCCAACACTTCTTCTTAAGGCTTCTGAGATAATGTGGTTTGCCCAGGAAGTTTTTCTCTACATTGAGATTAAAAAAAAATCTGTTTTATTCTACTACTTCTGTGCTATCCATTTTTACTTCTAAGTCTTTGATCCATTCAAGATGTATTTTAAAATAGACCTCTATTTTCCCCCAAATAAATCCCAGTATCTTTCATATTAAATGGTATGTTGCTTTCCCACGGACTTAAAAGGCTACTTTCTCATCAATTGAATTAGTTTTATGATAAAAAGCTGTAAGAGCTATTCCCCTATGACTACTGTTTTTTGGAATTTTCCTCCATATGCTTGCCTGCTTATTTTCTGCGACCTTTGGTAGGTCTTTGACTACTTCTAAAGTTTGATAGTAGCAGGTTCAAGATAACACTAAATATAGATCAATGTAGGCAGGATTGATAGCTGGCTAAAATTTATGATTCTTCTTAGCTAATAACAGGAATATCTTAGTTGGCTACAGAAAGTTTTGTTGTCATTGCCGGCACCGTGAGTGGACTTTTTCTTTCTGATGATTGAACATAGGAAAGCTCTTAATTGTTCTACGTAGTTTTGTGCCCAGTTACCTTGCTGAATTCTTTTATCCAGTGGTTCTATTTCAATTGATATGACCATGTGATTTTCCTTCTTTAGACTATTAATATGGTGTATTGCATCAAGCTTTTTTTTTTAAACATTTTTTTACATTAGTTTCAGGTGTACAAAACAATGTAATAGTTGAACATTTATCATTTATATCCCTCACACAGCGATAACCCTATTGCATCAAGTTTTGAATATTGAACTAGCCTTCCATTCTTGGCTTAACCCCACTTGGTTACGGTATCCTGTACTCTTTACATGCGGCTGGATTTAATTTGCTAACATTTTACTGAGGATTCTTGTGTCTGTGTTCATGACAGAAGCTGGTCTGTAGCGCTGTTTTTATTTGGTTTTGGTATCAGGGTAATGCTGGCCTCATACACTGAGTTGAGAAGTGTTCTCTCCTGTTTTATTTTTAGATTATGTAGAATTGTTGTGTCTTTCAATGTTGAGTTAAATCTACCAGTGAAACCCGATTTCCTTTTTTGGGGAGAGTTTTTAATTACAACTTCAGTGTTTTTACTAGTTATAGGACTACTCAGATTTCCTATTTAATCTTCAGTGAGTTTTAATGGTTTGTGGTTCTCAAGGAATTGTGTATTTCCTCTACCTTGTTGAACTTATGTGCATAAAATTGTTCTTAATATGCTTTTGTTGTTGGAATGTCTTGAGGGGTTTATAATGACAATGCACCTTTAATTCCTAACACTGGTAATTTCTATCTTCTTTTTTTCCTTTGATGAACCTATAGCCCGACTGGCACTTTTATTGATCTTTTTAAAGAACTATTAGGTTATTGCAAAAGTAATTGCAGTTTAAAAGGTTAAAAACAATGCAAAAACCACAATTACTTTTGCACCAACCTAATAGCTTCTGATTCTTTTCTCTGTCTTTGACTTCATTGATTTCTGCTCTTTACTATTTTCATTTTGGTGAATGTACCTCTGCTCTTGATGGGTGGAGTGTTTTATAAATGTGAATCAAGCTAAGTTGCTTAACGATGCTCCAATCTACTACATCCTCAATGAAAAGATGGTCTTCATTTGAGTAGAGTTTATTTATCCATTGTACTTTCTGGTTCGTGTTTTGTGTCTTGTTTAGTAAAATTTTACCTAACTCTATTTTTTTCTTCCAAAAGCTTTATTGCTTTATCTTTTACATTTACAATCTACCTTGCATTGTGTTATATGGTACAGGCTTAGGAGTACTTGTTGCTATTGCAAGTATCGATCGACCCTGGTTGTGTTTAAGTATTTTTTAGGGGAAGCATATTTCTTGGGTTAGCACTTTGCTGAAGGATCCTGAAAAGGGAGCAGAGCAGCCAGAAGTATCCCTGACTCAGAGCGAAGCCCCATAGCAGGTTGTATATGAGAAATGATTTGGCCTGTACCTCTCAGCTGTTGCCAAAGGTTGGCAGCTGCTGGGCAGGTATCACCCCTGCTCAAAAGGTTTCTCCGCCAGCCCCCCTCAATATTCTTGCAGAGCTGGCATGTGTGTGTCTCTCCCCAGTTAGCTCTGGTGTCATTTGGTGGGGCAGAGGAGCATAGTGACCTCCCTCCAGTCTGTAAGTTTTACTTTGGGGGAATCTGGACTCTGTCTGGAAACTGCAGAGGTCCACTCTGACCTTCAGCCTGATCTGGTCCACGTATCACCACCCCGGAAAGCCTATCTGACAGCTACTGTGGCTTACATGGTGTGATGCTTACTTGCGTGTGTCTACCTGAGCTACTCAAACACTTGGTCAAACACTGGTCTAGATGTTTCTGCAAGAAACTTTTTAGCTGAGATTGACCTTAAATTAGTAGACTTTGATTAAAGCAGATTACCTTGATAATGTGGGTGGGCCTCATCCAATCAGCTGAAGGCTTAGAGAAACGACTGCGATCCCCTGAGAAGGAAGGAATCCTGCCTCCAGACTTGAGGACTGCCTCAGGAAAGAGTTGCTATTGCAGCTCAAGTCTGAGTCTCCAGCTGGCTGGCCTGCCCTAAAGATGTTGGACTTGCCAACCCCAGCTATCACGTGAGCCAATTCCTTAAAACAAATCTCTCTGTCTCTTTCCATTCTATTGGTTCAGTTTCTCTAGAAAACCCTGGCTAATAACTGGGGGCGGGGTTATAATTGTGACCTCAATGCATGAAAGATAGAGATCCATTTCTGGTTCTGCATGGTGGTTTTTGCCTGGCTGAAGACAGAGGAATGAGACAGAGACCTCTCTGCTCTACCACCATTCAACTCAAAAGTCAGACATGTTCTAAGAACAATCTTGGGGGCAGTGGGAAATACGGCTCATCCTCAGGCAGGCGGGAAATATTCTGGTTCCTGGTTCTGGAGATGAAGACCACTTACTCCTCATCTTAAAATCTGGGGCCCTTGGTTAGGCAATTATTTAGGATGTTCCCGCTTCTCGCCACATCTGTGGTGGGAAGCACAAGGCTGTGTTTCCACCCTGGCCACTTGTAGAAAAAGCACTAAGTCCATCAAAACAATAATCTGACCCCTGGCATAGCACTTAAGAAAAGTACCCAAAGCCCCCATTTTGTGGATGAGGAGGCCAACAATGGGCAAAGCAATGACCAGGAGCCGGGTCCTGTCCCCTGTCCCCTGTCCCCCGTCCCCCATCCCCCCGGGTCCCCATGTATTCTTCACGGGTGTGCTGCATTTCATGGAGCTACGGCACACGTGGTTAATAAAAATCATTGATTTAATAAATAGCGAGGTGTTTCTGTACAGGTTCCTCCCAGTCTGTCCCTGAGCCGGGCGGGGGAGAGGGGGTGTGGACGCGAGCCTGGGCCTGAGCTTCCTGCTGGCTTCCCAAGGAGGCCGTGCGTGACTTAACCCTATGGTATCCTGAAAATATCCCTTCCAAGAAGGGTTGAGGGAGGGGCCACAGTCACATGAAAATATACATTATTTAGGGGCTGGTACACTGGTCAGGGTCCACTATACATCTTGATGGTGAATCTGGGCTTTCTTGGCTCTGGAGCAGAATTTTTCACATAGTTTGAGGAGCTCTGACAAAATGAACACGGATGAGGCCAATCCAGTTAAAAGCAACAAATCTGTGAGAAGGTAAAAAGGGAAAAGGGTCAGAGAGCAGAGGTTGCACCCTTGGGTCACCAGCTCCCCTCTGCCCCCAGAATCAGGGCAGTGCCCAGCAGGGTGGTGACTGTGGGTCTGACACGCAGCCTTATCCTGAGTTAGAGACAGGCGAAGGGGCCGGGACCAGCCCTTTCCATTTCCCTGAGGGGGTGGAGATTTCCTAGAGCCCAGCTCCCCAAGGCCCCACAGCCTTTCCAGGTGGTTCAGGGCAAGAGGCAGATGCGCTGGGTAGGGTGCATGTTACCCAGGTCAGCAGTAATGGACGTTAGCCCCCATCCCTCCGTAGGGCAGATGCCCCCTAAGCATTGCTTCTGGCCCCCAGCTCACCCTGACTCATTCTAGTGGGTTAATTTTAAAAGTCTGCCCTGGACACTCACTGTACCTTATTGTTCGGAACCATCTCTGGCTCCCTGTTGTCAACAGGGAGTGATAAGCACGATGCCCAAGCATGGTCACCGTGTTTCCTTCAGTTCTGGTGAGCTGGCTTAATTCCCAGTGGATGGAAACATCCATTAAAACTTAGGGGGATTCGTCTTTTGTCGGTGCCCACAAGGCATTCACAGGAGTCCCCCATGGACACTGCTTTTTCAATGTTGGGAGGAAAGAGCTCATGTTCCTTAGTCTTGCCGGAAGGTTCTCCCTGCACTTGTTTCCAAGGCCTGAGACCCTCATGCGCTGGCTGGGAGCTGCCTCAACACCTGCTGGCCCTGGGGTGGGGCTGGCCAATGGAAAGCTTGGGCAAGAAGGAAGGGAGGCGGGAGGGGTACTTGCCCCTGCTCCCTCCAAGTCACTGTTGCTCTCTAGGCAACTTCCTCCCCTTCAGGACCCAGCCCTCCTCCCAGTTCTGTTCTCTCTCATCATAGCTTCAGGCAAAGGGGGCCAAGCCACCCTGGGCAGCTTCCAAAGGAAGGAAGAGGGTCTGCGGGAGGCTTAGTCGAGGATGGAAGAAAGCCCCTGGGGTTCTGCACCAGGGAGTGTGTGCTTGGCCCCCAGAGAGATGGTCATTAAATAGTGTCCCTTTCTGCAAGAACTACCGGACAGCCAATTCCCTGGCTTCAGGTAAGCAGCTGTCCAAGTCACACTGGCCTCTGCTAAAATCTCCCACTGTCCATGGGGGCAGACTCACTCCTCAGCTGGGGCACGCAGCATGTCACAGGCTGAGCCCAGACTGTCACTGGACCTGCTGTCTGCGCTCTGGGTTCTCTACACCCCCATCATGTGGCCCTTCTACCCTGTGCAGGCACGAGTCTGCTGCTTTGGGGATGGGGTGGCCCCAGGGTGTGTGATGGCCCTGGTCTCTGGTGACCCCGGCCTCGGGTCCCTTCCTACTCACCGAGCACTCCCAGGTTCTCTGTCTGGAAGATCTTCTGCAGGGGTGGGATGTAAATCACAGCCAGCTGCCCCAGAATTGACCCGAGCACGGAGTACAGGAACATGTGGTTCCGGAGGAAGCCGATCTCGAATATCAGCTTGGTCTGGGGGAGAAAAGCATGTGACCCCCACTTCAGATGAGGCTGCCTGCGTCCCAGAGCCCCTGAGTGACTTGGGCAGGGACCACAGTTTCTCACTGAGAGCACAAGGCAGCTCTCCAGGAAAGGAAGCCAAGAGTCTCACCTGGGAGCGGCAGGTCAGGGCGTTGAAGAGGTCAAAGAACACAAAACAGGTGAAGGTCATTGTTGTGGTGCGCGGGGTGCTGGCCTTGTCTTCGGGGATCTGGAACACGAGTGATACAGGATGAGGTGATACAGTCTCCTGCCACACACTCATCCCTCACCCAGCCCAGGGATAGAGCAGGCCTGTAATCGTGGCTCGGTGTCCAGACCACAGTACTTTAGTTTTACTAGGAATCCATCGAAAGCTCCCTGAGTCACCTGGTGTAAGCCCGAAGTGTGTTTCCCAACTTCCCCACGGTCCAGCCCCTCTGTCGGCACCTGGCAGGGGCCACTAGCCCTTCCTCTGGAATTTCGGCAGCCCTTGATACCAG
The DNA here is from genome assembly GCF_057876585.1 of Rhinolophus sinicus. NCBI lineage: Eukaryota > Metazoa > Chordata > Mammalia > Chiroptera > Rhinolophidae > Rhinolophus > Rhinolophus sinicus. Next base: position 52,924,159 of record NC_142508.1, read on the forward strand.
AGGAGGCACCTCGCACACGTGAATGGAACATCCCTTCCTCCCGCAGGTGACACTGCCTCCCGGGAGGTGACACCTCCACAGTTACATCCACTTCACAGAATGTCGCAACCCCACAGAACTAGGGCCTGTGAGGCTGGATGAACGGAGCCACCGCCCCCTCCCTGGCTCTGGCACTGCGGCAGAACCGTCTCATTCTGGCTGACATCGTGGGGGCGGGGCTGCAGACCAAGGTGAGAGGGCTCAGGGTGTGCACCCTGAACATCCTTCTGGCTGATGAGAGGTGGTGCATCCCCTGTGGCACAGGCAGCAGGCACCAGTGCTACCCTGAGCTCATCTGCGGGACCAGAGGTTCACACAGATTCCTCTGGGAGCGACTGTTAAAACAGAGCTGGACACAGCAGGTCCTGGGTGGGGCCTGAGAATCTGCGTGTCTCACAAGGTCCTGGGGTGCTGATGTCGCTGCAGGGCCCCCATGCTGAGGATGACTGTGTCACACCAGGAAGGTCTGTGCTTCTCTCTCCACTAACTGAGCACACAGGCGGGCGGACCAAGGTGGGGGGAGAAAAGCCGCTCCTTTTGAGGCAGAACAGTGGCAGTGTCCTATCCCTTCTCACAGCTGGGTGACGGGGGTTAAAGGTCTGGACGGAGTCACCTGCCTATTCTCCGTCTAGATCACTGGATGTCTCCAGACACAGGCTCCCTTAACCTGCAGGCCACGCAAAGACCCATAATAAGAGCCTGCCAACAAGCACCTCCAGGGAATAAGACAGGAGTTTCTTTTAGATTTCAAATCGTTTTCTGGTGACAACAGAAAGAAGTAGAGGGATGTGTCCCATTTAGGAAAAAGTCTGAATTCTTTTCTCCGACCCTGAAGCTTCCCATCCCTTCTGCCTTTCTGCCTCTTTCCACTTCTGCCAAGTCAGCTCCTAGTCACCTGACCCTCCTTCCCCAGTGCTGCCCTGGATGCCTACATTTGTCACCCCCCCACCCCCCTAGCAGGGACCGTCCGCCTTGCTTTGCACCCGCCCCAGCCCTGCATCAGCCACCAGCACCCAGGCATTGACTGAGCCAGTGAGAACGTTATTGACTGAGCCAGTGAGAACGTTATTGACTGAGCCAGTGAGAACGTTATTGACTGAGCCAGTGAGAACGTTATTGACTGAGCCAGTGAGAACGTTATTGACTGAGCCAGTGAGAACGTTATTGACTGAGCCAGTGAGAACGTTATTGACTGAGCCAGTGAGAACATTATTGACTGAGCCAGTGAGAACGTTATTGACTGAGCCAGTGAGAACGTTATTGACTGAGCCAGTGAGAACATTATTGACTGAGCCAGTGAGAACGTTCTTCACCTCCTTCCAGAAGATGAAGAGGGTCCCGCTGATGATGACGGAAGCCGACAGCAGGATCTTCAGGATGAGGGCTCTGCTGAGGATTGTGTCCTTGACGTTCCTCGGTGGCTGCCGCAGGGTGTCTTTGTCCACTGGCTCTACCCCCAAGCTGCTCGGAACAAAATGGAACCCTCTGAAATAAGCCACTGGAAAGGGTACTTTCGACAAGGCGTGTAGCAGTTACACAAGTAAGGACCCCTGAAGCAGAGACATGCTCAAGTTAGGGGGCGGGAGCCAGGGTGTCCCCAGTCTCATGGGGACCTCCAGGGCCTTGCTGGAAGCCTGCCCTTCCCATCCTCCGACCCCTCCCTAACTGCCCCTTCCAAGGAGTCTTCCACAGCCTAGCCTCCCTCGGGCAGCTGCACACAGCTCCTCCAACCGCACACCTGCCCACCTCCATTGGGAACCCGCCAGCTCCTGATAACCACACCACGGTCCTGGAACCACACCCAGTCATCCTCATGCTCAGTTTCCACCACAAGGGGACAGCGGGGCCTGGCCTCATCCCAGCTGGCCAGGAGAAACAGCATCCAGGCCTCACCCACTAGAGTCCTCTCATCAACTAAGAGATACCCTCCTTCATCCAACTCCTAAACAGTGGGATTGAGGCCAGACCAATGGTAGGTGGTGTGGGGGCACCAGGGAGGGAGAAGACTGGGTGAAGCCCCGGGCCTGTGCTTAGGGAGAGCATGTAGAAAAGGGAGCCCTTACTCTGGGCATGGGAGGGGATGACAAAGTAGGACCCTCTTTCCTTCAGCAGCTATCACAGGCAATGATTAAATTAATAATGGTCACAATAATCAGCTACATCTGAACCAGTCCCTACTATGTGCTCAAGCAGGTGAAGTGTCTTGCTTGCTTTGGTCTTCCTCACTCCAAAGCTCATCTTTCTCCTGCACCATTGAGCCAATCATTTACTGAGCACCTACTATCTGCCAAGCACCATTGTAGGAGCTGGGATACTTCAGGGAACAAAATAAAAACCTTGCCTCCATGACGCTGACATTCTAAAGGGGAGATGGATTATAATCAGATAAATAAGGAAATACATATTTTCCCTTCTAGGGAAAATTAAGGCAGAGGAAAGTGACTGAGAGTGAGGAGGCTGCAGTTAATCAGGGAGGACTTCTTGAAGGTGGTGACCTGAATGAACAGAGGAATTGGGCCATGTGGCTAGCTCAGGAGAGCATTCCAGGTAGAGGGGACAGAAAGTTCCATCATTCCCCGCTCTGCCTGCCTAGGTACTTCCCTCTGTGCCCAGGGCATTCCACTCTCTCTCCCCAGTGCACCACACTTAAGTTTTCTGGGACTCCTTACGGCCAGTGACCACGTTTGCCCACCTCTGTAGCTCGCAGCACAGAGTAGGGGTGCGGTTTGTGGAGCCTGGCAGAAGTGGTGCGGTGCTCCAGCCCAGGACCTCACCTCTGTGCCGGCGGCCCGTCCATGATGATGTTGATCCACAGGATCTGCATGGCGTTGAGGGGGTTGGGCAGGTTGCACATGGTGGACAGAGTGATGAGGCTCAAGGCCGAGATGCTCCTGCAGGGCACAAGCGGCCGACAGGGGGCGCTGTCAACAGCTGCTTGCCGGACGCAGACGCCCGCACTCGGCGGCACTGGGAGAGGCTAGCCTCAGACTTACGTGCTCAGCTGAAATCGGACAAAGTTTTTGATGTTATGAAAAATCCCCTTGCCTTCCTCCACTGCATTCCTGCAAGACAGGAGAAAGTATTTAGTCACAAAGAGGGTCTGGCTCCACTGGCTGCTAAATGCAGTGATGGTGTCACTTAGGGTGACACCTCCGGGTGACACCATGCTTGGAACACCCTCCCGCTCCTGCCCATTTCCCCTTGCTGGCATTCTTGAGGACACACCAGTAGAGGAAGAAGCGCCATCAGCTGCTGGGGACAGGTCCCTGAGCCATGACCAGAAGACAGTACATTACTGTCACTCTAGCCCAGGGACCCCAGCCCTCACCCAGCACTGAAATGCCTCCTGAAGTGCCGAATGCATCTCAGTGATTCACCAATGACAACAGGTACAGCAAAACCAATTAAAGCTGCCAATTAGAAGGGGCACAGCAAGGAGGAAGAGAATTGAGGTTGAAAACATCTGTTGTATTTTTAGGAGGCTCTTTGTGACAGTCCTTGAGTCACTAATTAATAGAAAATGATTTAATTCTTCCCCGTGTTTACTACAAATTTTTGCAAAACAATGAAAACTGCAGAGCTATATATATTAACTGCATCTTTTTTTTTTTAATTCAGAGGAAGTGTTTTGAGAATTCCTAGGGTGAATCCATTTGTAAAGAAAAGATTCCTGTTGTAAAGTCGATAATCACATCAAACTTTCATATTTGTTTAGATTTTGGTATCAGGCTTAAGTTTTCTCCCACTCCCAATTATTGCAATTTACATATGGAACTAATTAAAATTAGCCTTAATTGGAACTGAAGTCTTAACTGGAACGGATTAAAATTATATCTAGTGGGAAGATAAATTTATTACGAGAAAAATAAAGAAAAGTAAAACAGAAGAAAACAATTTTTTGTGACCCCAGCACCCGGAGATCATGGGTGTTCACTATCTGGGTATTTCTGTCCAGTCTCTTTTCAGTGTGTGAAATGTACGTGTCAACGCAGACAACACTAGACTCAAACTGAATGTACTCATTTCCCCACTGTGAATGTTTCTGTGTCTTTAAATGTTCTTCCAAACATGAATTTTAATGGCCACGTAGTATTTCTGTCTCTTGCTGCTGGCACTCAGGATGACGTAGGATTTCCTGATACACAGACATACCAGCACATGCCTCCTTTTGCACACCTAACCCAGGCTTTTCCGTCAGTGCACAAATTAGGGCTCTGCCTGCCACTAACCCCAGGGTGGCCCCCATGACCCTGGTTTATGTGGTGTTTGGGCCTGGCACACCTTGTATCTCCAGCACAGCAGACCCCTGGGGCTGGTTACCCCAGGCATTTTTGCCACTTAAATAAAATGAAACAAAACAAAACATCTAAAGAGCAACTCACATGATGGCTGAGAAGTCATCGTCCACCAGGATCATGTTGGCGGCCTCTTTGCTAACGTCTGTCCCTGTCTGCCCCATGGAAATCCCGATGTCTGCTGACTTCAGGGCAACTGCGTCGTTTACCCCATCCCCCGTCATGGCCACGATAGCCCCTGACTCCTGCAAAGCCTTTAGAAAGAGGTGCTGAGTTGTGACCTGCAGCCTGAGGCCTTCCTCCTAGGTCCTGCCTTCTCTCCTAACACTCTGCCTCTCACACTGTGTGGCCGGCAGCAGAGACCCCTCTCTGGAAGGTACCGGAGTCAGGAGGCCTGAGTCTGAATCCCAGCTCCATGCCCTGAGCTGTGGGAACTGGGCAAGCCTTGAACCCCTCAACCTCAGTTTTTCCATCTGCAAAATGGGAGCGACAGTCTCTCCTCAGGGCTGTGGTGAGGCCTAGACTAAGACCATGGATGGGATATTGCCCAGCAATAGTAAAGGCACAGATGTGTTATCCATCACCATTCAATGATAATCTATTTGTCCCCTGAAATTATGTGGAGCCCAGTAAGTGTTAATATTTTCTTTCAGGACTAACTTGAGATTCACTCAGCAGAATGAAAAAATCCAAAAATAGCATAAAAGAAAAAACACAGCTACCAACAGAGTTAAAGAGTTTTCAAAGTATATATGTGCCAGGAAACCAAGCACCTTTGCAGGACTCTTGTTCCAGCACTTTCAGTTTTTGATGCACAATCAGAAAATCTTATCAACTCTTTATTTGGCAGCTGCTGGTATGCCAGACACTGTGCCAAGAGCTTCACAGGCCTGGCTTCCTTTAATCTTCTCGCCAGTCTTGTGAATTAGGTGATGTCATTCATTTCATCCCCACTTTACAGATAAGAAAACTAAGGCCTGGAGTTAACTAACAGGAATATACCATAAAGCACTTGACTAACAAAGGGTAGCCTCTTTTCAGTTTTCCCTTTGTACCCAATTCCTGCTCTCTGGTGGTAAAGGGCCCCTCATTCTCCCCTCCCCAGATGCTGGGTAAAGGCCACCACGGATGCAGCAGCCCTGGACCGAGAGCAGGAAGCCACAGTTTGAGGATGGTTGAGGCTCCAGCCAGCTTGGGCCCCGGACCACCCTGCGGAACAGAGCTACTGCTGCTACCCAAGACTGTATCTTGAGGGACGAGTGAGGCAGAACCTGTTTCCTTACACAACTTACCTTGATGATTTTGAGTTTGTGCTTAGGGCTGGTCCTGAAGAAGACAGACACCTGGACACAGAGACGTGAAAGCGCAGAAAGTCAATGAATGCAAAGCTGGAAACACAACCCCCTCTACCCAGCCTCAGCAAGCCGCTGGGAGGACTCCACCTTCCCGACGTGGTCAGCCAGCTTGGAGTGCTCCATACTTTCCACCTCTTCCCCGGACATGGCTTTCAGCCTTCCATTGCACAGGCCGATGTTCCTCCCTGCATGGTAGGGAGAATCCATCCTGAGGGCTTGCTTTGGTGCCTGCGACTGCGGTCCCCATTCCCACCCCTCCCTCCACCTACCTGACATCAAGAGAATAACAAGACTAAAACCACAATGGCTACCATTTACTGAGCCCCTGCTATGTTACAGGGTCTAATTCCATCCACAGAATTAACCTACAACAAAGGCCTTCTTATCCCTGCTTTAAAGATCAGGAATCTGAGAGGGAAGTGATTCCTTAGGGTCATAGGGTAAGTGGTGACCTGACAGGGTTCTGTCTGATTTCCTAGTGACAGGCTGCCTCAAGGCAGAGGGCCAAGAAAACCAAGGTGTGAGAATCCTAAAGGCAGTAATAAGTAGAATAGTGGGAACAGGTTTGTTAGCCCTCTGCTGATGAAGAGCCTGAGGGTCAGAGTGGTTCTATGATTTGCTAAGGGCCCACAACTGGTGGCAAAAGCCAGACTGGAACTATACACTGGGATTGATGCTGCCTGTGAAGACTAAGTGAGATCATGGATGAAAAACCCTGGCACATAGCAGGTTCTCATTATACAATGAGGATTTATTTCCCCTTTTGGAGAATCTGCCAGCATTTTAGACAAAAACCTTCAAAGGTGGAGTGCTGGTCCATGAATCTCAGAATCTTTTCTAAGCACTGAGAAGGTAGGTGTGAGCGCTCCTGACCAGGTTTGCTGAAGATTAACCAATGGTAGTGACCCCACTGTAAAGGATGACAGATCCTTGCTTTCTTACCCTCCGCCGCCTTCCCCATTACCTATCGCCAAGGCTGTCTCCAGGGCATCTCCCGTTATCATTTTCACGGACACGCCGGACTCAGAGAGAACCTGCACCGCTTCCTTCACACCCGCCCTCGGAGGGTCGATGATTCCAACGAGACCCAGAAACGTCAGCTTCCCCAGCTCGGGCCCAGAAGCCAGGGCCAGCACTGAGGAGAGAGCAGACCAACAGAAGCGTCACTGGGCGCCGAGGGGTCTGATTTTATCCCGTCAGCCCCAGCCCCCACCATGTCCCAGACCAGACCCTCTTCTGTCTGCTATGGGCTTGGGCACCGAGTTTCCAGAGCACAAAGGGAAGGCAAACATCTTTGCAGTGGTTGTCATCAGGCCTGTGCAGGGTAATGGGTCTCATCACCCCCAAACAGAGAGAGATGCTAGAGACAACTTGCCAGGCAGAAAATATGGTCCCTGTCCACTGGTGGTATAATACCCCAAGCCCATGCCAGCAAGAGTGGCCACAAGAAAGTGTGAGACAGCCTATGATGGGCCATTTCTGACAATTCTCCTTGTCTATTTGCTCTGTTCTCATTTTGTCACCTCCAGCAGACTGGGGATAACAGCTTACCAAAGGTAAAGAAAAATGTGCGGGAGGGTAACACGGGTGAGAAGACTGTTGGCGTGTCTCGGCCTTGACTGTTTCAGTGGCACAGAAGCCAGGCCCAACTCCTGGGGACGAGTGCTCCCAGAGGGGGAACTGACCTTACTCTGTCACCTTACTGATACTGGAGCTGGTAAGTGGTGACCTGACAGGGTTCTGTCTGATTCCCTAGTGACAGGCTGCCTCAAGACAGAGGGCCAAGAAAACCAAGGTGAAACAACCGTCACAGCAGTGATAAGCAGAACAGTGGGAAAAGGGTTGCTAGCCCTCTGCTGATGAAGAGCCTGAGGGTCCGAGTGGTTCAATGATTTGCCAAGGGCACGCAGCCAAGAAGCCTCCAGCCGTGCCTCCCTCCTGCTCAGTTATAATACTGTGCCAGTGGTGCAGGTGCCATGTGCCCGTGATACAGGTACTATTCCCAAAGCTTCCCTCCCCACCTGCTAAGCTCAGCTCCGTCCCAGCAAGCCGCAATGTCCTCACCTTGTACCTTGTCACCCTTGTCAGCAAGCTGCTAGCTATGTATAATTTCTGTCCCATGAAGGGGAAAACCAAGGCAACTGAAATTAATATGGCAAGCCCAACGCTTCCCATAGTCCCCTGAGGGAATACAAGTGTCCCAGAGTGTTTTTAAACGCTGTCTCTGAAAATGGACAGGCTGACAAATGACACGGGAAATGTGGTTTTTAATGTTCAGCCCGTCAGGGAAGGCACCGGCCCTGGTGCAGAAAACTGGAAATGGTCACATAATGAAATGTCTGCCTTGATTTAACAGAGCTCTGGATTTTCCTCACACTAAGCGAGGAGCAAGCAGACCAATCAGGAAAATCGATATTTCTGGTGCATCGCCTTCACCTGTCTTAGAAAACTCAGGACGTAGGGTTCCAGCTCTTCTCACACATGAGCCGAATCTAGGTTAATGGGTGTCATTTGGTGGCTGGGATGGAGTGGGGGGATCCTACCTTTCATCTCACCAATAAATTTCACACTTGCTTTACTTCCCCCAGCATGCTGCCCGACTGCCATCCTGACCAATCACCTTACGGACTGAGGACCCTGTGTGAATGCACTTGAAAAGTAGTGCTACATGCAAATTTAAAGCTCAGGGCTGGGGCCACAGGCACTGACCCCGCAGGCCGAGCGACCCCATCTTCTTTTCCTCCTGCTGGCAGAAGGATTGCTGTTGGGGCGTCAGTGGCAGGGAGATGCCCCCATTGTTGTACATGGTACAGTAACGAATCACTTCTTCAAAGGCCCCCTTCATGAAGTAAATGTCTTCCTCCTCCTTGAAAAAGACAAAAGGGACACAAATCAGTCACTAGATGCTTCAGCTCTTGGTGACTGTCACCTCACTCACACAGAGAAGTGCATGGCAGGGGTATGTACAGTGGACTGCCCCTGTTCACCAATATCAGACAGATCCGATAGGTTCCAGGAAACCTACACAAGGGAATACTACACAGCCCACAAAAGGAACGAGGCCAAGCTTTGACCTGCATCACCTCTGCTCTCCATTAAGTCACCTGGTTAACGTCGCTCAGAGCGTCCCGTGTGTTTCACTAGTTAGTCATATGTCAGTGTTATGCTGTAGGTGGGTGATTCATTGCTAAATGTCTATTTTGCTCAGACTGTTGCCTCTCCATGGTGGGCACCATTTCTATTTTGTTCGCCCCTGCCCTTGGCTCATAAGAGTGAATCCAAATGAGTAGCTGACCATTTTCCTGCCTAGTTATTAAACTCTGTCTCCCCCTTGACTCAGCAGCCGGTACTATCAGTGTGGGTCATACTATATCCTCATTAATAGCATAGCACCTGCCTACTCATGGTGGGCAGTGAATAAGCCCCTATGAACTGACACAGAAAAAGGTGTAAGACATTATTTAAGGGAAAATAGCAAATGATAAACAGTAGATACAGCTCGACCTTATTTTGCCACCCCATGTGTCACTATGCACACATTTAGAACCTGGAGCACTCTATCCTAGGAGTTACCTAGCGTGGGGGGTGGGTAGGGATAGAAGAGGGGCAGAATTATAAAGAGTTTCCATTTTTTTTAAAGTCATATTCCTATAATTATTTTGATGAGAATATTACCATTGGCTTTGGGGGGAGGAAGCCTAGAAGTATTAAAATATTTAAAACATCCAATATTTAAAACCCCTTTTAAGTACCCAGAATTTATATGCCCATCCACTCATGACAAGAATGTGACATGAGCTGGCCAAGTTGTCCACCACCCTGAATGAGATGTGAAATCTTAGCATGGACAAGACATGATGGATTCCACAAAGAGCAAGAGAGAAGGAGAAGGTTGGAGGAAAAGATAGAAGGCAATAAGAAAACTCTTAAAAAAAAAAAAAAAGGTTTTTTTTTTTGTTTTTCTTTTTTCCTGGAAAATCTGAAAAGCTACAGAGAATACAAAAAGGAAAAAAAAAGTATCAGCTGAATCCCTACCTAGGGATGGACAGTAATAGTTTGGTATATATTCCTCTAGTCACTTATAACATGTGTATACACAGGGGACAATGCACGTGTGTGTACGTGTGAGCTCACTGTTCCCACCATTTGTGGAGGACCTCCCTTCAAAAATGAAGGCTTGTTCCCCCATTGTGACTGTTAAGTGAGCTCATATGTGTAAAGAACTTAGCATGGGGGTGCAAAGGAAGGACCCCCGAGTTAGCGATGGGGGTCAGTATTCTCAGTAGAGCCTGCAGTTGCTGGAATAGTAATTACTCAATGACTACATTATAGGCCAGTGAGTCTCATACCTAAACGTGCATCAGACTCCCACAAACACAGATTACGGGGTCCCACCCTGGAATTTCTGATTCAGAAGTTCTGGGGTGGGGCCTGAGAACCTGCATTTCTAACAACTTCCCAGGTGATGCTGGTCCAGTGACCCTCCCCCTCCCCCTGCCCTAACCCTCTTCCCCCCCGTCCCCCTCCCCCCGCCACTTAGGGAACCAGTGATTTGGATGAAAATCTCAGAAGACCCAAGATAGTCAAAGGTTTAATTGCTATCATCTGTATTTTCATGTATTTGGAACCTTGTAGAAGTAGCTAGAAACTTGAAATGCTTCTCCTTGATGTCTGCATTTACTTTTTGGTGGTGGTGGGGGAGTGGAAAGGCGCAGACAGGATAACTCACCTCATTCTTGGGGCTGCATTTTACCGCCATCCACTTCTGCTCCGAACTGAATGGGAGCTCTTTTTTCCTCACGTATGACTCTTTAATATCACTTAAGTGCATCTAGGATAGTAAAATGGGACACTTTCAGCGAGCCATCCTAAACCAACCTTGATGCAAAGCTCAGTCCATTTAAATGATTCACTATTCAAATCATCTCAGGCAGATGAGCAATCCAAGCGTTTAGCTTACAGAGAAAGGCCATTTGCTTTCAAATGTCCCAACCTGAAAAACATGTCTCTTTTCTCTCTCGTTTCAGAGGCAGAACCAGATAGCCTTTGCAACAGCTTCTAGCTGAAACCTGCTCAAAGACAGAAGCCTGGGGGGTTTCTGCCAGGAGGAATGTTTCACACTGGAAGTAGCAATTTCCCAAAAAGGAACCCGGGGGTTAGTGGCGGTCTGCTGTAACAGCCGGAGGTCCTTGCCAGGCCTGACATTCATTCATTTGCTCTTGGATGGCTTTCAGGCCAGTTCCTTGATAGCTCTGTGCCTCAGTTTCCCAAAGTGTAAACCAATTTTAGCCTGTGCATCCCATTGACCCCCAAGGGGTGAAAATGGGCCTTAGGGGACAAAAAACTCCTTTTATGTATAAAACATAGATATGCATACAGTACACAAACAGATATACAGTATATCTGTGATATTAAAATGTCATGGGAGGGGTGATTAGAAATAAAAAGCTAGAAAGCATCTTTAGGAGAGTATTATGGGTTGCACTGTGACCCTCCAAAAGATGTATGGACGTCCTAACCCCCACCCCTACCCACCCACCCAGTACCTGGGAATGGGATCTTATTTGGAAATAAGGTCTTAGGAGGTCTTTGGAGATGTAATCATGTTAAGATGGGGTCATTAGGCCAGGCCTAATCCAGTATGACTGGTGTCCTTGTAAAGAGAGGACCACCCCATATGAAGATGAACATACAGGGAGGACACCATGTGAAGACGGAGGCAGAGATTAGAGTGATGCGCCTGCAAACCAAGGAACACCTGAAATTACTGGTAACAGCCAGCGGCCAGGAGAGGGAGCGCGGCACTGCCGACACTTTCAGTTTGGACTTCTGGCCTCCAGACGGTCAGGGAATACATTTCTGTTATCTTTAAGCATGCAGTTTATGGTGCTACTTTTTTTTTTTTTGGGGGGGGCAACTCTAGGAAACTACTAGGTTGGTGCAAAAGTAATTGTGGTTTTTGCAATTTTTTTTCTTTTTGAACCTTTTAAACCGCAATGACTTTCGCACCAACCTAATACTACAGGGAGTGGTGGTGGGAGAAAGGTTTAGAGGATGAATGAAATGATAAGCATGGAGTGCTCAGCACCGCGCTTGTCATAATGGAAGCACTTAATTAATCCATGTCAGCTGTTATTTTTGTTATTGTAAAAGGTACATTTTAAAATTCCAAACCAGGCTCCCCAAATAATGTAGATGCATAAAAGAGTTAAATTCTAACATGTAAAAGAAAGGAAAGAGGGTTCTGGAACCTCTGCCCTCTCTAGGCTGCATGGGTGGCTAGCAGTGGGAGCAGGATTTTTCTCCTTCTGTGATGGTCAGGCCAGTTGTCCCTTCCCTGCTGGGCAGCGGGAGTTGTTGAGTGAAGCTAGCCCATACTGTTTTAAAGGGGACAATAAGTCTCATTTGGTATTATTGACATTCTGGGGAGAATTTTCTTCTGTTAGTGGAAGGAAAAGAATATGGCGTAATAATTTCTTAAAGCACCTGATTTACCATTACAGGGAGGTACCGAAAAGGTAACCCTTCTCCCCACTCATCGGCACCCCCCAGCACTGGCTCCTGGAACGCCCCATTCTGGGTTGTGTCATGGATGGGAGGCAGAGATAGGGAGCTGGGGTAAGGGAGGGACAAGTGAAGAGATGGACGCTGGACAGTGCGATGCATGACAGCCCGGGTGCCAGGGTGAGAAGAAATGACAACAGAGGTGGAAACTGCAGTGAACTTTACGAGAATGTCCAAGTAGCAGAGAGAGCAAGGCTGGCAAAGGGTCATAGCACAGGAAGCAGCAAGAGGGAGCAGACTGGCTGGGAAGAAGGGAGAGGGTCAGTTCCCATTGGAAAAGCATCCATGAGTGGGCTTCTACCTCAATGGAGGAATCTCATCGGACATCTTCTGTTATTTGTCCCCTGTGCACAAAGCAGAGAGGACACCCATAAACCCGCCACCCATTGCTTCAACACTCATGAGCAGCTGCTCTGCATGGGGCCCTGGGCACAGAGTGGGGGAGCATTCTGCCAAGTCACAGAGCTCAGGGTCTAAACCACTGAGCCCCAGAATCCATCGAATGTGTTAAAAGGAAATAAAAATTTCCCACCTTCATGGCCAGGGCGATCAAGGCACCTTCCGTGGGCTGTCCCATCATGGTGTTTTTCCTGATGACAGCGTTGTTGGCGACACAGCCTGCCTGAAAAGGGGGGTGGTTTCCGAATGTCATTAGTTAATATTTGGAGCTGGTACCCCTCAGGAGTCCTGGGCTCACTCAGGCACGTGCAAAAGTCAGACAATGAAACCTTGACCTATTTTTGGAGCTGGGCTGGGGTGGAGGTGAGGGACAAGATTTACTCTTCAAAATTTATCAGAGTCCCTGCTTTTTAGAATAAACACAGTAGATATTTATTGACTCTGCTGAATGGTGGTTGTCTTAAAACCATTGTAAGAAAATGTGGTTTGAAGGCAGGTAGACGGGTGGTGACGAGTGTGGGTGAATGGTGAGTGACTGCCAGTGGGCATGGAGTTTCTGTTCAGGGTGACGAAGTGTCCTGGAATTAGATAGTGGTGATGGCTGTGCAACTTTGGGGACATCCTAAAATCCACTGAGCTGTATACTTTAAAAGGGTGACTTCTGTGGTATATGAGTTACATCTTAATTAAAACTAGTAATTAAAAAAAGAAATGTAGAAACACACACACCAAAAAGAGCATGAGGTGCTTCCCAGCTTCCCCCCATCACTGGCTGGGCGATCCTGGGCACTCGTGTGACCTCTCTGAGCCCGTTTCTTAATCTGAGCAACTGAGATAATAGGAGAGGCCTCACAGGGTTGTTGTGATAACTAAGTGGTCCCATGAGGTGGGACCTGCACAGAGTAGGTGCTCACTAAATGTCACAAAGGAAGACGGCCGGATTTAGACTTCACAGAGGGCACCACTACGTGGGGAGGACAAATGAGTTTCGGTGGGAGGATGAGCACGGCTACTGTCACTATGGATAAAAACAATAGACGACACTGCCCACTATTCTTGAGCACCCTCTGGATGTAGGCTGTCTCTAAAGACTTCCCAGCAGGCAGGGAGGAGTACAAAGGGTGCTAATTCTTCTCTTACCTCTGATGTTCCCATCTGTTTCCGGGCCACTGTGACAACCTGATCGCTGGGGTATGGCTCAGTTGTCACCAAGAACCAGTTGGTTCAATAGCTGTTTCTCTTTTCAGAGAGAACCCCCATCAGCTCTGTTTTAAATGCATAGTGCTACCATGGTGCTTGTGACACTTACCTCCACTAATTTCCCCACTGAGATGTTGGAAAACTCCTTAATGACTTCCTTTGATGGTAGAAGGCAGACTGTCCCTTGGCCGTTATATCCAACTCCACTGACCTGCAGGGCAAAGGGACAGGAAAGATGTCACCAAGTGTCAAAAACATGTTCCCCCTGTTGGCTCATAATCTCTTTTCTGGGGATCCATCCCAAGGACAAATCCTAGCTATAAATAAGGCTTCAAGCATGAACATCTGTTCCTTGCATGATTGTATATTAACCAGAATGCCTTACTAAGTGCCATGTGTCAGTAAATTGCAATAATCTTGCTCGATGGGATATTCTGCAGCCAGTACAAATTCTGGGTAAGGAAACTGTTATAAGTAACAGCATAGGAGAGTGCTTATGTTCTAGAACAGAGGTAGGCAAACTTTTTCTAATAGAGCCAGATAGCAAATAGTTGAGGCTTTGCAGCCCATAACCCATCCAGTCTCTGTCACAATGACATAACCTTGCTGTGTGGCGTGAAAAGGAGCCATCAGCAACACATGAACAAAAGGGTGTGGCAGCATGCCAACCAAACTTTATTTACAAAAATAGTCACTGGCCCATGAGCTGTCATTGCTGACACCTTGTGTAGAAAGTTTTGTGAAAAAAAATAGCAGGATACAAAATCGTACATTCAGGGAGCTCACAACTGTGTTAAACGCATAGGAGAGAGTCTCAGAATCACAAATGGACTAATCATGGCGAGTTTGTCATGGGAGGTTATGGGTAATTGTTTCCTAGCTTTTAAATTTTAGAATGTGATTATTAAAACAGTAATAAAAAAATAAAGATGGCTAATTTAAATCAGTTATGCACCTTGCAGCTATTGGTGTAAGGATTTTGTACAATATAACCTATATTTGTTTTCTCCTTATGGTTTTCTAGAAAATTGTCTGTGCTTTCTCTAGGAAGAAAAGGGTCTGGAGGGCACTCTTTTGTCTCGAGCCTTGTGCATTCACACAGAACTCACCTCGGCACGGAGCCCATCAGACGTTACAAGTTGGGTGACAGTCATTTCATTGGCAGTCAGAGTCCCCGTCTTATCAGAACAGATGACATTGCAGCAACCTGGCACAAGAGAACATCAGAGTTTATAGGAAAAAGCAATCATCACCACCAACTCTCAGGTTTATGAAACACCCAGGTTGAATTAACATGGCACCAGAACATCCATTCAATTCAATTTATAAGAATTCCACCAGCTGGAGTCCCTTACCTAAAGTCTCCACGATTGGTAACTTCTTCACAATGACCTGCTTCTTGGCCATCCGCAGCACTCCCAGGACCAGAGTCACCATGACAACAATGGGCAGACCCTCTGGAATGGCAGCCACAGCCAGGCTAGATTGAAAGGCCAGATGGGTCACCTTTAACATACACTTAAGAATGATATGAATTCCAACTGGGATTGGCAACACTTTTATATGGTGAAGGTTGTCTCTAGTGTCCCCAAAGTCTCTGTTCTATTCTCTGCTCCCCATTCCATGATGCACATGCCTCCTTCTTCAACCTCCATTGCTCTGAGCTCTCCCCCCTGCAAAACCCTGCTCTTGGGAAAGGACCTCATCTTTCAGACATCCACACTTTAGTGTGAATTAGTCTTCCCATTGTTTTGCCTCTTTAAGTGCTTTTGCGTTTAAATTGCTCTCATTTATTAGAGAGAAAACTCAGGGCCCTAGGAAATGAAATTCCAGAATCAGCAATGGGTAGGCAGTGGAATTCTTTGGTTCAGAAGGTCCTCCTTTGAATTTCACTTTTCATTGGTCTAATGGTTTAGAAATTCTAGTGAAGAAGCCAGACAAGGAAATTAAAATTGAGGGAGACAAAGTAACACAGCTATGCCTTTGCCTATCCTAGCAGATCTGTCTTGGGGTATCTGCTTGCTTCTCTATCATCCCTTCAATTCTTTCTGTATTGTGTGACCTTACTCTCTTATAGCCTTAGTTGACTAGATGAGAGGAGAATATGTGATTCAACCTGAACCAATGAGCTTCTCTTTCTTTCAAATCTGAACTGGGATTGAACACACGTATCCCCTTCTTGTGGGTGGTATGTCAACATGTGATAGGTTGGTAAGAAGGGACTCTTTCTGCCTCAATTTGGCTCTAGAACATTGGGGCTCACTGCTCCCCCATTCCAGATTCCTGAGCAGGCCTGACCGAGGGCAGAGGGTTGGTTTATGGCTTTCCACTGACCTCAGGCCAATAGGGGAAGCTAGAGATGAATGAGTGAGAGGGTGCTTTTGTGCAGAGCTCTGTGCTGTGAGTGTCACTGTGCCACACGTCACCAGTTTACCCTCTGCACTAGAACTTCCAGCAGAGTTCTGCAGGCATTCAATAAATATTTGCTGAATGAACTCACAGGACTGAGTGGATCTATGGCAGGTGTCTGGACCTGTGCTGGCCTAGCATAGTGAGTGGTCTACATGGGCTGGTTAATAATCAGAAAGCCCGGCTGAGGATGCCCATTCAACCAAATTTCATCCAATCCAAGATACTGCTGCTTGTGAAGGGCCCCATAATCTTGTGTACCACTAAGAAAGAAAGAAAGAAAGAAAAAAAAAAAACCTGCCAATTAATCAACGTGACGGTACTTTCTCACATCCCTTATAAGTCTGATTTCAGAGAAGTTATAATGTGAAAATGGATGTGCCTCTGAGAGTCAAAGAAATATAGTACATGAATGGTGGCTTTTCACCCAGAGACAATGGAGCATTCAGGGACAGTTATATAAACCAAGATAACTGAATTTGGTCAGGGGACTGTGCCCGGTTTCTATGGTGATGGCAAGAAGGCTTCCTTAGTTTTATGGCACAGACTGACAAGACTAGCTAAGTAAACATTTGCTGAGGGCCGTGAGGGGGACTTTCCTCCATGTGGTGTGGAAAGGGCATCTTACATGTACCCGGAAGCTTTCATAATAATAAAAAAATGAATCCACAAAGTAATAAAGATTAGAATGGACCAGGAAAAGCAAGTATACCTTGGATCATCTTTAATGTCACTCAACGCAGAGGGAATTAGGATACAGTGTTTAAAATAATAATTTTTATTTATTTTGGAGAATCTCTTCCTCGTTGGCTATCCTGTCATTTCTATGTTCTAATTGAGTGGTTCCGAGTGACTTGACTTAAAACTGAAAAAAATCTCATCCTTTCAAAGTCACAATTGAAATGCACAGTCAATTTTCTCTCAATCGCATGGTTACCATGGATCCAGTGGGATGGATGAAAAGGGAATGAGAAGAAATCAGGGATGACTTTAGAGAAGTGGGGTAGAGATGGTCACGGGAGCCTTTTTTGTCATTTACTTGGAAATAATCGTCTTTTTGGCTCACAGAACTTTCCATGGTTTATATAAGATGGGAATGAAACGCATCATTATTTCAGGGAGGTTCTTTAGCATCATGGTATCTGAGCGCCCGGGCTTCTCTGTCCCTCTGCCACCACCCCTGCCGCTGACGGCTTAGTCACCTGAGTGCTCTTTTCAGGGGTTCATCCTTCTTCCCTGGTCCTGCCTCTGGCTGGAGCCCTGACTGGGTCAGGTTCTGGTTGCAGCCTCACTGCTCAGAGCGTGTGCCCACCCTAGCCCAGTATGACTGGTATCCTTACAAGAAGGGGGAGAAAAAGACACAGAGACGAACACAGAGATAGACACATAGGGAGCAAGCCATGTGACGACAGAGGCCGATTTGAGTGATGTGTTTCCAAGCCAAGAAAGACCACGGATTGCCGGTAACACTGGAAGCTAAGATTAGAGGTCTAGAACAGATTCTCCCTCAGAACCTTTGGTGGAAGCATGGCCTGGCCTAAACCAGGATCTCTGAGACTATGTGCTAAGCATGAGAGGAATTCAGTGAAAATAATAGTTAGATCACGTGGTCAATATTATAGACATTAACACAAAAGAGTAAATGGCTATCAAAAGCTCTTTGAGGGGTGGCCGGTTGCTCAGTTGGTTAGATCGTGGTGCTAATAACACCAAGGTTGCCGGTTCAATTCCCCGCATGGGCCACTGTGAACTGTGCCCTCCTTATAAAAAAAAAAAAAAAAAATTCGGTTATTTAAAAAAATTTTTTAAAATGAAAGCTCTGTGAGTGTGGTTTCTACTTTCTTTTAGATCCTTCCTGGCATCTAATTTAGGATATAAAGTCAGGAAACGCCAGTCGACATGAGATCATGACCTCTTACGTTCAGAACACCTTGGGTTCCGTTATCTAGAGCTCCTGGAAGCCCTTTCTCAAGGTCAAAAGCAAAATGCAATAATGAGCCTACCATGTTTCAGGGGAAAAGGCCTGAAATCCAGCAGGGCCATCTGTACAGCATAGTGGCCTTATTTTCATGGTTCCAAAGAGTTTGGGGGTGGGGGTGGGTAGAGGAAAACCCAAACCCTGATATTAATCCATTTATTTTAGGTTAAAGTGAAAATCTAAAGACAATTAAGTGTTAATACAATTTTTTGTTTAATACTGAGAATTATCTTTTTAAGATATCCTCATGTGTTTTGGATGCCTGTCCCATTGTAGGACTTTTTTTGCTTCATTTTACAGGGAAGAGGTGGACTATATATTTTTTTGGCTTGGAATTAGATGGGGGTTTACCAGATGTCTGTCATTTGTATTTTTTAAATGATTTTTTGTCACATCTGTAT
The DNA here is from genome assembly GCF_057876585.1 of Rhinolophus sinicus. NCBI lineage: Eukaryota > Metazoa > Chordata > Mammalia > Chiroptera > Rhinolophidae > Rhinolophus > Rhinolophus sinicus. The sequence goes on from NC_142508.1 coordinate 52,942,799, forward strand.
ATTTTCTGTATTCTAACTGCAGAGTATTGTTTAAACCAACTCCTCTTTTTACTCCTAAGGTTTTTGGTTTTTTTCCCCATGCTCCCAGGATTTGGGCATTAACTTTTGTCTGTTAAGCACACTGAAAGGCAAAGTGTCTAAAATCAGACAGACTTTCCCAATTTCTACTCATGCAAAAAGTAGTTCCTGTCTCACTTTTGTAGGAAGACACACACACCCGCCCACATGTTGCGTTTGCTAGCCTGCCCCTCAATTAGTGTACACAGCGCAGTGCAATTGAAAATTAAGGCATTTAGAATTTTTAAAGACCTGTATTTGAATCGATTCTACTGCTAATTGCTGGGTAATGGGTGCCCCTTCATTTATACACAGGCAAGCTTGACTATGTACCAGAGACATGAACACCTGACCACTGGGGAAGCAGCATCTATCACCTCTGTGTCCAGCACCCACAGGGGGGCCCGATCCATTGTGAGGTACATCACTGTAATTTACTGTAATGACAGTTAAAGCACGAGTGCTTGCAAACAGTTAACGTTTTATACAAGCTCCAGGGATCCTTGTAATAACAGCACTCCTAATTCTCTGCTCGGTGCCTTCATGGTTATCTTTATTGACATATAATTCACATACCATAAAATGCACCCTTTTAAAGCATATAACTCAATGGTTTTTAGTATGTTCAGCGTTGTGCAACCATCTCCATAATCACTTTTAGGACACTTTCATCACCTCCAAAAGAGCCCACATACCTCGTAACAGTCCCTCCCCATTCCTACCGTGGACCCTGGAAACCAGGAATCTACTTTCTGTCTCTATTGATTTGCCTATTGTGGACATTTGATATAAATGAAGTGATATGATATGTGGCCATTGGTGTCTGGTTCCCTTCACTTAGCATCATGTTTTCTAGGGCCATCCGTGTGGTAGTCTGTCAGGGCTTCATTCCTTTTCTGTGGCTGAATAACATTCCACTGTATGTTGTTTAGCCATTCGTGAGTAGATGGGCATCTAAGCTTCTTTACATGGTGGGTTTGATGTACTGCGTATATATGTTTGCTCACAGACATTCAAATAATTTTCCACGCATCACCTACAGCATCTTGCAGACACCAACAACACTGGGAGTCACCCTCCAGAAACCACAGGCTTGGCATGAACCTCGAAAGGTGTTGGCTTCTCTGTGTCCTGGAAGGGTCACCAGAAGGGTCACCTACACTTCCGCTGGGACATACCCAGCCAGTGACAATCCCTGGCACTCTGCCTCCCTCGCTTTGAGACGAGCAGCTGTGGAAAAGCTGGGCAAGACCAGCCATTGCCCTGAGCGGACTCTCTGCTCATCTCTATAACCTCCCCAGGGTGGGATGGTCATTTGTTAGAATCGCCATGTGGAGGAAGGGCAGGGTCCCTGGGCTTAAAGTCAAGGGCCCTGACTGCCAGCCCTGCCATCAGTCGTGTGGCCTCGGTGACATGTCCTTTGTCCTCTCCTATAGCCTCCTCCATTCACAAAACAAGGACCTAGACGCAGCTCCAAATGAGTAACAGGAATAAACACACACAGTGTGCTCCATATTGTTGTGAGTATCTGTACCTGCAACCTCACCTTGTTCTCACCTTGATGATGGCGGGGACACGGTGTGTGGGGGGGGCTACGTCCTCACTCCCATTTTACAGAGGAGGAAACTGAGGCACAGAAAGTGCAGAACCTTGCCCAAGGTCACAGAGCTAGCACATGGTAACCAGAATTTAATCCTAGGCGGGCTGGCTCTGGAGTCCACATTCTTAGCCAGAAAGATCCAAACCCACAAGCAAAAGAGTGACAGGAAGGGGAACTCCAAATCGTATGCTTTCAATTGTTTTGCAAGCATTTACTGAGCACCCCCATCTGTCAGACAATGTGCTACTGGGAGACTGTGGCTTGGGGTGAGGAGAATGCGTCTTCCCCACATCGTTCCTGCTCCCCAATCTCCCTACCGTATCTTGCTGCACTGAGGAGGGAAGGGATGGCACGGTGTGCTTACCTCACTCCAATGGTGAACATGCTAAGAAGGTGCTTCCCTTGCAGCCAGCCAGTGAGCATGATTATACCTGGGGAAGAGACCAAAAAAAAAAAAAAAAGTGTGTACACACATACACACACACACACAGCTCCAACATCTGAAAGCCTGAAGGCCTTTCAAAACCATTTTCTTAAAGAGTTTATAGGAATAGAGACACAGGGCAATGAGTAATAACCTCAAGGACTTATAATCACTTTTTGCTGTTTAAAGAAGGTACCTTCGTAGCTACAAAAAAGAATGGTTTTACATTTATCAGATGTTCTGGGAATGGAGGTAAGTTCTGAGGCTACTAGAGATGGCATCAGTTTGCTCATCTGTGAAGTGGGCATAATGACCATGCTTTCCTCGAGGAGTTGTTTCAGGATTGAAGACGTGACAACCCATCTGAAGTGCTTAGCACTGCTCCTGGCCCACAGTAAATGCCCAGGTTGCCACTGTTATGGGACGTGGTATGAAGGGAAGTGGGAAGGTGAGGGGAGTTGTTGTTGACACAATCGGGAGGCTTTGCTAAAGAACGTCAGCTTTCTTTCGCAGGTACGAGGAGCCAGAGCAAGTTATATGCTGGGTAGTTGTGGCATGTGTGTATGTGTATGTGTGGGGGGCACGTCACAAGGTCTGATTTGTTAGGTTTGGGGTTTTTATTCCTTACTACAATTAGCTACAGAACTCAGTCATCAAATGAAATCTTAGTTGGAATCCAAACGAACCCAGATGCAAAAGATTGGAGGGTGTTAGAAATTAGGGGTAGGGCAGTGAGCCTGGAGTCCCGCCCACTAAAACCCAACCTCCCCCAACCCCAGACCTCCCTGCAAGAGGCTGCAGCTTGCTCACAGGAGCTCACACAAGTCAGTGTGTACATCTCATCTCAAATCCATGTTCAGTAACTCCACATTGGCAATGTGAAATTGGCAATGCTGAGAGTATTTATACCACAGACATTGGCAATATTTTACCCTGGAAAACCATTGTTAAACATTTATCAGCACACCATCACGTCCCTGCCTCTGCCAGTTGGGTCCTTAGGGATCCATGGAACACAGTTTCAAAACTCCCATTCTTCTGGAACAGTTCTTGAAATATTTATGATACAGCAAAGGTGTGAGGGGTATCATGGTCTGGCCATGGACGTGCCAATTTAAGTTGTAATTTAACTTGAGGAATAATGGCTTATACATGGCATGACCTTGTAGGACCCCTGACTTGGAACTGTTTTTTTATAAACAAATTTCATCTTGTGGAAAGACCTGCTCATACTATCTACTTGACAATCTGCCTTAGAGCATATCTACTTGATATTTGTTCTTGGGGCTACTGGGATAGAAAAAGCAGCACTCATTACAGCACACTCTCCTTTTGATCCCCCAATCATCTAGAGCAAGTGTCGGATAACTTTGTCTATAACAGGCCAGATGGCAAATGGTTTTGGCTTTGCGGGCCATATAGTCTCTGTTGCAACTCAACTTGGCTATTGTAGCATGAAAGCAGCCATAGATAATACGTGGATGGGTGTGGCTGTGTTCTAGTTAAACATTATTCATGAACACTGAAATTTGTATTTGAATTGAAACTTGAATTTCATATACTTGCCATGTTATAAAATCATCATGTTTTTGTTTTTTCCAATCATTTAAAAATGTACAAAATATTCTTTACTCGTGGGCCATACAAAAATAGGTGGTGAACCTAATTTGGCCTGGGAGTCATAGATTCCAATCCCTGCTCTGGAATGTAAAGGAAGACTTGGGGCATTCTAGTCTGTCCTGATGCCTGGTCAATATGCAACCCCAAGGATGGCAAATGAATGGCGATGCATAGCCACTTTTCCCTCCTGTGTCTGTGACAGATATTACTAATCCATCACACAATCCTTTTGCCACCATGCCTCAAAATCTTCTCACAGCACGGAACCCGACTAGCTGTGATCAGACTTGGCAGGTTAAGATAAAACCCATTTTCCATCACTGCTCCAGGACAAAGTAAGGTGGAGAGTAGGGAAGAGGGCATATAGCTACTTAAAAACAGTGAATCTAGTGATTTAGCAAACTGAGCCATAAATCCAAAGCTGAAATTTGGAAAGGAGACTAGACATTAGAATGTTGGGAAGGGGTGGCCAGGGAGGAAAGGGCAAGTCGGTCTGTGTCCAGCACAACAGAATTGAGAGCCTTGACTCCAGGGTACGTCCTCGACCACTTTGTTAAATTTACCACCTCCTACTTGTTGTAAAAGAGTAAGAGAGACCTTCCATGCCTTTGAGCTTATCCTTTCTTCTGCCTGGAATTTCCAATCCCCTATTTTTTTTTTTTTTTAACTTGGCAAACTCCTACTCATCCTACAAGACCCAGTTTAACATCACCTCTTCCTTGGAGTCTTCCCAACTCTCACACATAGATTAACAGCTACCTTCATGTGACATATTTGTTCAGGCGTCTCTCCCCTATTTGCCTGGGGCCTCTCAAAGGCAGAAGCTATGTTTTAATCATCTTCGTGGCCCCAGAACCCATCACAGGGTCTAGTGTCAGAAAACACTCATTTAGTGAATTCACGCATTTGGATGGCCAAAAGCATAATACTGCTGCTAGGAGGGACAGCTATTTTTCTCAAGAACTTTCTCTGGCTCTGTAGTTTTAGCCAGACTCACCAGTACTTCCTCTCACTATTGCTTGTGCTATGGGCAGTGGTTTTAGTTTCTTTTTTATCCATTAACCCAACAAGTGCTTAACCCAAGAATCTACTATGGGCCAGACACTGGTTGGCCCTGAAGGCTGAGAATGAAGGACACAGAATCAAAGCCAGAGCTGTACACAGCAGGAAGGAGCAGGTGAAAGGATCAGGGCGGCCCTACACGGATGTTCAGGCATAAGACCTGAATTTAGGTCTATAGCAGCATCATGTTGATGCTGTTTTTGGTGTGTTGCCAAAGGTCCTGAGGCACAAGCCCAGGAACAGCCTGCTTAGTGGCATAGAAATATGGTTGGGTGCACCACTAAACTACATTTCCCAGTCTCCCTTGCAGTTTGGTAGGTCATGTGATTCCATTCTTGCTCATTGAGAATGGGCAAAAGTGATGACTTCACTTCCTGGTCCATGCCTTAAAAATTTCCCACACAAGCCTCTGTGTTCTCTTTCCCTACCCATTGGCTGAATAGAATTATGACCAGCCTCCAAGGATGGAGAGGAAGGGAGAGCAACAATACAGTAGGGGCCTGGGCCCCTGAGTCAATTGGAGGTGAGCTATCCAGGAAAGCCACTCAACCAAGAATATGCCCATGGACTGTGATGTGAGCTAGAAATAAATCTTGACCATGTTAAGCTATTACAATGCTGGGGCTGCTTGTTATAGCAGTTTGCCTGGTCTGACTTATACAGAAACCTTTTGTTGTTGTCAGAGAGTCTCTCTGATCCCAACCCCCATCTTAACCTAGGTGATTAGCAAGATATCGGAGAAATAGCTGTGGCTGCTCAGGACAGCTCTCCCCAAACCCCAAGCCTAAATACAGAAACTGCTTCACTCACCAATTATGCAGAACGAGAAAAGTGTCAGTTGTTTCCCCAGCTTGTCCATGTTTTTTTGTAGAGGAGTTTTAGGTGTCTGAAAGGATGAGAACAGTGGGTTTGTTAGATGAGATACCAGTAGCGTCCCACAGCTTCTGCCTGGCTCTTGCATATCTTGAGCTGAGTGACAATTACATAGGGGTACACATATATAAAAATTCACTGACCTCTACACTTAAAATCTGTATCTGTTTACTATCTATAAAGTCATATCTTGACAAAAATCCTAATAAATGTCTTAAAATAAATTTTTAAAAAGTATACTCATATTAACCCCATTATCCTCATTCCTAAGGGGTATCACTACCCAAGACTAATCTCAAACCCCAGCTTACACAAAGCCAGAGCCCCCCACTGGCGCTTACCTCTTCAGCCTGCATCATCTTAAACACTTCTCCAAATTGAGACCTTTCCCCAGTTCCGATCACGACTCCCTGTGTTCAGGAGAGAGAAGTGTGAGATCTGCGGCTGGAAGCCTGCTGGTGATGGAAGCCAAGCCCCCCAGGGCACCCCAGGGCTTACCTGCCCCTTCCCGTACTGCACCAAGGTCCCCATGAACACAATGTTTCTCAGGGTGGTGAGGTCCCCCTCACCCGTCAACGGGGTATCTGTCTTACTGCACGGCTCCGCTTCTCCCGTGAAACTGGACTCGTCCACCAGGAGGTCTGTGACCTAGGGAACCAAAGGGAAAAGACAATGGAATCTGCCCTCCCACCATGTAAACTGGTTTTGAAAGTGCAGAATGGTGTCTAGCTCCTTAACGTCAATTGCCAGCAGACAACAAACAAGGAACACATCAAAAGCAGGCAAAAAGTATCAGAACATGACCTCAGATATCTCAAGAATCGGAAAAGCTTTGAATGTCTCGTCCCTCTAGATAAACAAAAATCTTATACCTTCTTTTGACATTATTTTAAATATTAATATAATTTAAAAAAATACTTAGGCAATGGTTAATTTAGAATATACCTTTCAAAGCACCTGTGCCTTTCTCCTAACATTCCACATGCTGCTCACCTTGGAGACGTCTGTATAATCTGTGTGGTTTGAGTATCATTGAGCCAGGTTACGTTAACAGCAGAAACATGGACACACACACAGACACACACACACACACGCCAGAAAAAGAGGAGGAAGGTGCTAACATTTCTAGAACCTTACTATGTACCAAACTCTGTGCTGAGCACGTCACAAAGCTTATCTCTTAATTTTCACACCCTCCATGAAAGATGCTATTATTTTCCCCATTCTACTTATGGGGAAACTGAGGCACAGAGAGTAACTTGTTCAATGTTATACAGCTACTGAGTGGCAGAGCAGAGGTTTGAACCAAAGCTCTTGTTCCAAAAACTGCACTCTTCACCATATTCCAAATTGACCACAGACCCAGCAGGTATCACCCAAGAGGTGAGTCTCCCTTGGTTAGAATTATAACAGAAACTGTTGAGGACATAAGGGGGTATTATATTATATTATATTACATTATATTATACCCGGTCTTATAATAAAATAAGACCGGGTCATATATTAATTTTTGCTCCAAAAGACGCATTAGAGCTGATGGTCGGCTATGTCTTATTTTCGGGGAAACATGGTTTATACAGTGGAACATTACTCAGCTATAAAAAGAATGAAATCTTGCCATCTGCAACAACATAGATGGACCTAGAGGCTATTATGCTGAATGAAATAAGTAAGATAGAGAAAGACAAATATACGATTTCACTTAAATGTGGAATTTAAAGAATAAAACAAACAAACAAAACAGAAAAACTGATACAGAGACCATTTTGATGGCTGCCAGATGGGAAGGGGGCTGGAGGATGGGGAAAGAAGGGGAAAGGATTGGAAGTACAAATTGGTAGTCATAAAATAGTCATGGGGTTATAAAATATAGCATAAGGAATGTAGTCAGTAATATTATAATAACTATGTATGATGCCAGATGGGTACTGAATTTAGTGGGGTGATCACTTTGGAAGTTATATAAATGTCTAAAAATTTTTTAAAAAATAAAAAATATTTGCCAATGCCATGGGATACCAGTCCCCAAGATGGCAGCGGCTACCACTTGCCTATGTAATACCCATCTCCCCCTGTTCCTCCCTAAGAGAACCCCCACAGAGTTGGGAATGGTAGTGTGCCTGCCACACACTCCAATTTCCCAGCCTCCCTTGCAGCTCACAGTGTCTCTACAACATGACTATGAGACGTAGAAGAAGCACCATAGCCCTGGGGAAGAGTTTTGAAGGCGGCTGAGCGGACAGGCGCCCTTTGCCCTTCTAACCTTCCTCTTTCTCCCTGCCTGGGCTTTCATTATCATGGCTGAAGCTCCAGAAGCCATCTTAAAAGCACTCAGGGGATTACCACACCCAAGGGGAGGCAGAATGGGGGGCTGGGAGAAACCCAGGTCCTTCATTCCATGGTGGAGTCGCCATATTGGAGTCCACTTCTGGTTGTGTATTATGTGAGAGAGGAATAAATCCCTGGCCAGTTGAAGCCAACATATTTTTTTGAATCTATGACCAACCAAATACAATTACTGATTGATCTAGAGTTTGGATTGTTTAATCCCCAGGACACCAAGGGAAAGTCAAACGACCTCATGGGGAAGATCCCAGCCCACAATGAAAGAAGAAATGGGAGAACTGAGTCACCCAACACCACAGGCTGCTGACCCACAGACCCCAGACAACAGAAATTGGCACCACACCACAATGGCAAGCAGAGATGTAGTTCCCAGAAAACACTGTCTGGACAGGACAATAGTTTAAATAAGTTGTACTTGGTTTGAAAATTTGGCTTCGGTTTACAGCTGTATATAAGTTTGAAGTACCTGGACTTTGTACCTAACGTTATGCTTTTTCACATTTAAGTACGATTATAACTGGGAATCCAGCGGTGAACAAGATAGACAGACTTCCTGCCTTCATGGAGTTTATACTCCAGTTGAGGAGGAAAGGTGGGGGTGGGCTGGCAATAAACATGAAAGCAAACAAACCCTGAAATATTGAGTAACGGGGGAGGGCAAGGGGAGAAGGCCCCTTAGGAGAGAGGTCAGGGAAAGTCAGGGAGGAGAGGACAGTGAGCCAAGACCTCAGGAATGAGAAGGACTAAGTCACAATGTGGGGAGCAGGTTTCAAGTGGCAGAAATAGCCTTACTGCATGGCGGCCCCACTGTGTGGAGACACACCACAGGCAGTTGAAAGCAGCAACATGCCTGGCTTCTAGGTCAGGGCTAGGTATGCAGCTTGGGCCACCTCTGCCTAAAACAGCTGATTTGCATCTATTCTAGGTCAGCTTAAAATCCACTACCTCCAGGAAGCCCTCTGTGACTGCATTGGGCCAGGCAATTCTGTACTGTTTGGGAAATCCAGAATTTGCTGTACTTTTCCCTCGTGCTCCCCTAGCAGCCACTGAACAGTTCCTGGCACACAGCAGGTGCTCAAGAAATATTTGTTGAGAATCACACAATACCAGTGGCCACGAAGGAGGTGGCTCAGCCTGAAGACAGGGTACAGTTGAGGGCTCAAGAGCACCCTGTCCCTTCCTGCTCAGGTGCAGACAAAGGCTCTTCTTGTCTCCTCATACTGGCAGGTGCTCCTACTTCTGAGATAAAGCATTACTTGGAGTCCTGACAAATCCCATTAAGTCCCCTTTTCGTTTAGAAATGGTAGGAAAAAAGAAACAGCCGTGGTCCTGCTCTACTGTCTGCCTCAGATCAGCCATTCACCAAAGCCTTGGCCTTTCTTTTAACTGTAGGAAGAGAAAATAATGTTCTGTGACACCCCCCGAACCCCCCCCCCCCCCACACACACACTGCAAAAAGGGCTAGTGTTTGGGTTATTTATTTTAAGAACTTTCTTGAACCTGCTCTTTCCTGGCCTTAAGTAGCTTCAAAATGTATATAAAGCTCTCCTGGATCTCAGAGCTTAAGAGCTGATAAAAAATATTCCACTGTGAATAAGCAAAGAAAGCTCCTGATTGTTCAATGGCGTTGCAAAATACCAAAAAGGAACTCTATAGAGTGTTTGTGGCTGGTAGCTTGGGAAAAAACCCTGTGATGTCAATAACCAGATATAATTCAATTTAATAGGAGCAGGGTACGAAGAAAACCAGCTAAGTAGCAAGGGAATTATTTGGGATTAAAAAAATTTCAAAGGGCTGTTAGAGACAGGTAACGATAATAAAATCAGTTGCCAATACTTGGGAACTACTAACCCACATCAGGCATCGT